>NC_056534.1:15761711-16080600 GCF_910596095.1 Thunnus maccoyii | reverse complement strand
TGAAGGTTAATGTTTTAGTCAATTAAATGTATACATTTTCTGTATGTATGTAGATGTTACCTGAGGTGGTCCTTATTTCAGGCACCGTGGCCCACCTCCATTACAAAAACCAACACTACTGAGTGCGGCCACAAAATGACCATGGAGTTGAATCAAGACCTCACCGTCACAGTGACACCTTATCAAATAGGTAGCATTTATTACAGGACTCACTCATGACAGTGTACTTTCAATCTAAGATTAACTGCAAAGATTAATACAACTAGACATGTTGAGACACTGACTGGCCGAGGGCAGGGAATTCATGGAACAGCCTTTTAAAAAACTGGAATCATAATAAGACATGGTGATAGTGTCACAATCAGGGAAGTATGACTAAAGGGGGGAGGCCTGTGAAAGCCAAGTTCAACTTGAGAGTAAACCAGGGTGTGACTTTCAAAGAACACACCTGCCTGTGTTGACTAAGCTTACAAATGAAAAAAACAACTGTAAAGTAATAAATCAATTCATTTACACAGCAATCAGTCTTGACCTTTAATGCATGTTTGACTTCAATGCAAGAGACACAGACTCTGTTTTGTTGTAAAAAAACAGAATGCTTGACTTAACATGTCATTGGACAGTGACATTGTTAGAATCCTGGACTTAACTGCTCTGACCACACGTAAAACCAGGAGGAAGACATTTTTAAGGTAGGAATGGACTTCAGTACCTGCAGTTATAGGTTCTTTCGTGCAATATTATGCACAAATGAATTCTTATGCTTGCACCACTTGTGAGTGGACAGAAGGATGCAGGCTTCACTTGCCAGTGTTGTTTTGGGACATGGTTGGTGGATAGTGTTTATGCGGACCTACTCACAAAAACCAAGTGCCCAGCCAGTTACTTTCCTCTGGCGCCGGGATTGCTCAACTAGTCCACCAGATGCCCTCAGACTTTTCCTGCCTGCTTCCCAGCCAGCTAACCTGCAGCATGCTAGCCACCAGCATGCTAACCACCAGAATGATAGCCTTCAGCTTGCATCTTGGCCCGCACTCCAGCCTGCATCTTAGCCAGCACCCCAGCCTGCTAGCCTTCAGCCTGCACCCCGGACTACTCGCAACCAGCCTGCACCCCAGACTGCTCACAGCCTGCCTGTCCTGAGCCCACATCAAGCCTGTTCCTCAACTGTCGGCCGTCCCTGCCAATGACCTGCCAGACCTCCAGCCGTCAGCCGCACCTGCTAATGCCCTCCCTGAACCCCCGCTAGCCATCCTTGCCAACACTCTGCCTGAGTCCCAGTTGGCCACCCCTGCCGAAGCACAGCCAGACCTCCAGTCAGCAGCCCCTGCGGACGCCCAGCCAGACTTCACAGATAATCAGTCGGCCATCCTCGCTGACGCCCAAATAGACCTCCAGCTGCCTGCCTCCTGCTCTGCACTCCAGTGGTCTGCGTGCCCCAATCGTCAGCCATCGATTACCACTAATGTCGGTCCTATTGTGTCTTCTCTTTGGACAATAAACTCACTGAACTTCTCCTGCCTGCCTCTATAGTCTGCATTTGGGTCCTTCCCCTGCTGCCTGATACACACCACCCGTGACAGATTGCACTGCATTTTAGAGCAAGCCCTATTTGCAGAACAGGCTGAAACATGTTGGTTTTAATAACACTTTTTAGTCTTTAATCTCTGTAAAGCCACAGAGATCAGTTACACGTGGTACATGGTAAGTAATTTGAAGTTTTATTTTGTCAATGTTTTATTGTCATCAGGGACAGGTGTAATCTGACAAACTGATCAAAAATTCTAAATAGCAAAACATGAAGAGCATCTGCAGTATAAATGTGCCTGTTTTTGTGTTTTATTATATTTCTTCATTGAATTACACATACATATTACACATACAGTCTATGAAGTAAAAACATTAAGGATACCAGCTTTTACTTGTATAGTACAACATTATTTGAATAATTTCTCATCTTGGCCTTGCTGCTTTTCTGTGCAGTTTTGCATTTTTACTGAACAAACCCAGAGATGAGAAGATCAGTTTGAATTACGTGGGAACGAGGGACAACTGAGCTCCCTTAACTACCTAAGCTTTCCAGATAGCAGTAAAACCTTATGACTGGGAAGTTTGTTATTTATTTCAAATGTAACTTGTACTCAGTGATTAATACTGCAGGAAGACAAAATAAAATCCAATTCCAAAGAGAACACAGTTGCACCAATCTCTTCAAATCTGAAATCATCATCAAATCTGAAATGATATTTTGGTTTGGGACCAGATATGTGTGTGTTCAGCTAGTTCTTACCCTCCCGAGCTGACGGGGCTTTTCATTGTGATGAGCAACAATTACAGCGGGTCATGTTGACTATCACATACCAGTTTATCACTGAAGCAGTGGTGCATGTGGCTGTTTGCATGTGTGCAATCATAAATCAGTTGAGTCACATACATTATTATGTACTAGATGTAAAGATACAGGTCAGTATTTAAATTATGATTTGCTTCATGTCTCATGCAGTTACTAAAGCTACTGGGTAAACTGTAATTAAAAACAAGAAGGTAATTACTGAAATAAATGCTTACTCCACTGGTTGAGTTTGTAGGTAGAGCTGTATGCTTGGATCATTTCCATTCAAGCATATAGTCAACTGATTGTTAAGAGTCCTGGGGACCTTTATAAACTTTTCAACTGTCTAAAAAATATGAAACATACAAACACTGGCGAAAGAGTGAGTTAATTTGTCTGCCTTTAAGGAGTGCTTTTAAAAGATCACTTACTAGTTAAAAATGCCTTTTAAGCACAGGGTATACATCTAACAGAAGATCACAGGTGAGCGGTTGCTATAACAACCCACCAGTCTAATCTTTTCTGTACACATTGTGTAACAACAACCAACTGATGGAAGGGTGTTCAGCCAACATGTTGTTGTTGATAATCAGGAATTTTTAACAATTCCATTGAATGTCATCAACTACATTAAGATCCTTCATCACAAAATGTTGACATTGATTAATCATTGTAAAACAACAAAAGTTCATTTGCTTGCAGTGGATTGCTGTAATCGGTTGATTAATTACATAGGAGCAGCTTCACCCTGTGAAGGTGCAAATTACCTACTGACAAGACGATCTTGCTTGTTGTCGGGTTAAGGACACAACAAATAATGCTAACCACTGTGCCCAACTGGGCTTTGTGGTTTGTGACCATCACTGTATAAAAGTGGGACAGCTCCATAGAGTTGAACAGGCTCATCTGCATGAGTGTGACTTGAGCTCATAGAAAAGCAGCAAAGATGAGTGGCAACACCTATAGATCTACTTCAGTAAAACGAAATAATGTCTCTACACATACTGTATATATACTAAATACATCCATACAAACATAATATACTGATAGAAATAGGCAAACTATGCAGCCTGCCATTGCCCGCAGCTGATGAAGCACTGTGTGGTGACTTAAATGTCATGATGAGCAGTGTGTGCCAGCCGAGAATGGCTTAATGACACAGTGTGTAGTGTTTGAGCATAATTCCAAAAAAACATATTTGATCTGCCAAGTCTGCAGTCAGACAATGAGAAGAAGAGCATAACTGAGGCCATGATCTGAGAAAAATGTTAACAACAAATAGCTACCCCTCACAGTGATCCCACACACACATAAACACACACATAAGGGAGAATTTTAAAGTGAAGATTTTCATATACTTCCTGATTTAATTCTGGCCACATAGAAGTTACCAATATTGCTCTAAAATGAGTGGTTTTTCCGGAGAAGGGCAGAAATGGTAACTTCCTCAAATGAAAACTCATCTCCTCCTCAAATGAAGACTCAAAAACAGAATTTGAGTCTAGACATGCTGAAATATAATGTGGCTTTAGTGGTGCATAAGCAACTTGTTTTGCACTTAAATCTGGTGACTGAAACACTCATAAACAAAATTACATGATCATGTTTTTTCATATTTTGTCCAAGTATTCATCAAACACTGTATTGAAAACAAAAAGATTAATAAAGATCTAGACGTAGATTTTATGAATAATATTAAAAGTTACAGTGAGTGAACACACTAACATGAACAACTATACAAGTTACAATATTATTAGATACAACTGTACATTATAATGTAATCCATTACAACAGCCCTGCAATAAATCTTACTTTAGTGAAGCTTATAATGTTCAGTTCAGTTCATAGAGGTACTGATTCAACTCTATAGTCAATTTTGAGGCCGGAGTTAGTAGTGGAGTTGTTTCAGATTATATTTTTTTTTAGAGGTGCTTCTGCTATCACCTCAAAAATTATCATAGAATTAAAACAACACATCACACTGTCAACAAAAAACTGCACATCAGAAGCTTCAAAATAGAAATTATTGGACTACATATATTATACAGGAGAGAATTTGATTGTGTCAAAGCCTTGTACAGGATAAGTCTTAGAAAGTAAAGACCTAACAGATCTGTTTTGCCCATCACCTACAAATCTTATTACCTCATCTAATTCAAAATGCTCCATTTGCTCACAGTTTTACATGTTCATGGGAACACGTAGCACACAAGAACAGAAAAATAGTGACCAGGGAACATACCCGTTTACTCATGGACATCCATTTGCCCAATCATTGAAACACAAGCTCTGCCAGCTGTTAGATGACAGTGAGCAAAACATCTGCTCATCCACAGGGAATGGCATTAGTCTTCCGTACACTGTACTGCATTTTGATTTATTTTAAACTAAAAGCAGCCAATGTCAATAATAACTTCATGGCCAATACCATCAGCAGCCTCTATGTATATTCCGGAGGCGAGCAAATACAAATTTATCATGTGTTACCAAGTAGGTTGACATTTTAGCTTGACATTAGGTTGACAGGTTGAAAACACATTTTCTGTTGCTCATAAGTTGCTCTATTATGGCTGCAACAGATGTGTCACTCACTTTCTAGCAGTCATGCACAAATTTGCATGTGAACGCCATGATCAAGAAAAAAATTAAAAATAAGAAAGACAATCTAATGTCTACCTGGAGATTAACAAATAATGCCAGAGGTTGATGAATTAGAGGCAATTTAATCAATGGTACAATTGTGGAACATTTTTGCATTTGTTCTGCGATGTTTAGATTCTCTCATTAGTGACTGAGAGAAAGGAGACGGAGAGCATTTTTTCTCGTATTCACTCACTCAGACCAAGCTGACTGGACAGCAGCTGTCCAGTGAGATAGATGTCTGTTCACTACGAGGCCTGAGAATCTGCTGACAGGGCATCCAGCATGTAACACAAATATACAGTATCAGCCGTACCACTCTTTTACTGCATTTTTTGGGACAATTACTTGGGTCAATACAAAGCAGACTTCCATTAATATGAAAAACTGTAACTCAACATGTTGATAGTACCAGTGAGTTTTGTTTCACTTGAACTGAACCTGAAGCTACAGCTCAGAGAGCTGATAAGAACAACACTGGCTCTGGTTATTTTTCTTCAGAATGTAATCAATCCGATCTTTAACTCCCTTTCAGTCATATTTTAATGAATGCTACAGTACAGTAAATAAAATTCTTAGATAAGGTGTCGTGTTGACATTGTACAGAAGAGGACTAGGGCCACATGTGAAAAATTTATTTGAGTTCTGACTTTATTCTCAGAATTAAAAAAAAACCCAACTAAGCTATTACACATGGGTCTTTTATTCATCATATAACTGTGTATTTATCAAAATGACTGAAATGTCAAACATTTGGAAATTAGAAGCCTTAGCTGAACACAGATGCTTTTTTTATGTTTGACCTCTTTATTGTCATCAAAATGCATAAACTGAAAAGACAATATTTGCGACAAACAACACAAGCATGCTCAAAGATGATTCTGCCTCCACTTTGACACAAATGAGATGAATGGAATTTAATCTGTGGTATTCACAGCATTAGAATTGAATTAAAAGCATGTATATTTGCATGTACGGCAAGCTCTCTTTCACAAATAAGTACCTAATACAGAGGAAGTAAAGGTATTCTACAGAATGAACTGTGTGCACTTTCCATGGAAAAATAAAGAAATAGCCCACATGAAAACTCTTCAGAGTGAGGCCTGATGAAATGACATTTAACTCACTATTATATTTAGGTGGAGACCGATATCTCAAAACCTGGACAAATAAAACCAAAACTGCATTAAAGCTGCAGTATTTTATTGTGGAGATGCCTGTCTCACCTGACATAGGTTTACCTCCACCTGAAATATTGTACCTCCCAAGTCAGAATTCTGACTTTAAACTCAGAACTCAAATACATTTTTCACGTGGCCCTAATCCTCTTCTGTAACATTGGCACTCGACCGTGAGCAAACTTCAGAAAAAGATTGAACTGCATGAAAATACTTTGCACTATAATTTGGTTTACTGCCATTTTGGATTGAAGCAAAAGTTATATCAGAAGATATTTACTGGAGTTACTGAACTGTGTCACCAAAACTGATAACATCACATGTTTAAACAGCTGCCCTGAGAAAGACGTTGGTGAGCACACATACAGTAAATGACAAAGGATGTGTCTTGTGGGCAAATATGTGTAGGAAGATGATAGATATATAAATAAAAGTAAATATAAAGTAATGAATGATAATGTGTGTTTAAGTTTAAAATGGAAAAGAGACTGTAAAATGATTTAAACCATCCCTTTCAAAATAGAATGAAATGTATTTTGTAGTGAGTCCAATTATTTTGATCGAGGTGTTTAAATGAAGCATTATTTCATGATTGAGTTCAACTGGTAGGGTATTCAATTTTGCTCTTGTAAAAACACAAAGGAGAATCTGTGCCGACCCCTGTAATCATCCTTACAACAATGCCATCATGCCTCCTACGAAAAGCAAAATCTAGAAAAACACTTCAACTTCAACCTATTTTCTGCATTCCCTCTCTGCGGTCATACTGTACACATGGCTTTGTGTGTTTTGTATGTGTGAGTCTGTGGTCACTAAAGTCACAAGAGTGACATTTGGCTGTGCACTCCTGCCTGAATGTTTTCTGAGGAAGAGGTGGGGTGCAGATAGATGCGGCCATGGATCAATGCCACCACCCATACAAATGAGCCTCGGCTGAATGAGAAAGATTACAGCAATCACTTGGGCACACAGCAGATAGGGCTGACAAGAGTGTTTGTGAGCTTTCTGGACACGATGCATTCAGGTGTGAAAGGCAAAAAGGGCTGCACCTCAAAACTAAACACAGAATAGATGGCATCACATCAATAAACACCTCTCAAAAGTATTAACACTTTCTTTAGATACACATTTGTGTTTAATTTTAATTGTAAGTACATCTGCATCTCTGTATCTTGGGAGGAATGGACCTAAAGCTTTTCATGATATCTAGCACTTGATCCCAAGAAAACTGAATGCATTTATTGAACTTATTGTAAGGTGTTTTGTACAAAAGCGTGTGCTAAATGAATCTAATATAATGTAATGTATTATGTTTGCTGCAAAGCATTTTGTAATAGTGCATTCAAAAGTGCGCTTTATAAATAAAGTGTTACAAATTTTATGTGAAGATATGTGTGGATTAAATGACTTGAATATTTATAAAGAGGATGCATTTTAATACAAATCAATATTTGGCCACTTTGGGATTTTAAGATTGAGGTTTCCATGTTCTGTATTAAGTATTATGACTATGATGTGATATGACGATTGGGCCTCATTCACCAACTGTTCCTATGAAGAAAATTCTTCTTAAAACACATTTGCGCAGTTTTCATGAAGATTCTGACATTCACCAATGTTTTCTTATTCAGGATTTATTCCTACGTAAGAACAGAATCTGTGCACAGTCAAAATCACACTCACGCATTTTTGAGTGCTGACATGTTTGTGCAAAATAATTGGCTACTGCATTTTTGTCGATTCTCCAGTTTTATAATATTATGGGATTTAAATTACAATAATATTTGTATCATTTATAATATTTGTAATAATTATCTTCATTATTTTACAAAGCATTATGGTCTTTTAAAACAAATAAACAATAACAACAAGAGGATATGTGTCCTCACCCACTCCTCGGACAATAGATTTGCTGTCCATGTTTGACAGCAATTCATTGCTTGTTTGTAAAAAAAAAAAAAAAGCTTTTAATTTGACTTTTAGACTATTATTTATAGTTTACACTTAATCTCAAGAAAGAAACACATCACTTAAAAAATCAATTAGGTTTCAGGGCATATCTTTATTTGTATTATTATATTATATTTGTATTAATTTCTTCAAGTGTCTCCGACATTGTGGCCAGTGTTGAGGCTATGTGTGAAAGTGTTTGGGCCATTCTCCCTTGAATGTCCAGGATCGCATCTGTGATCAGACATGGGGCAGTTGAATAGGACCTGAGTGCATGCATGGAGGTACTGGCTGTGAGGTGCCAGGTTCTGCCTCAGAGGGTGGTTGCCTCAGCGGGAGATAATCCGTAAATAAATGATAAAAATCAAACCACTTTAGTGATCTTTTATTTTGGTCTATATTGCAGTTTGAATTTTGAATACAAACTAAGCAATTAGGTAACACTTTTTAAACACATGTTGAAGAAGAGAACACATATTCACAAAAATAATCATCTGCCCTTAGGTTTTACACACTGTTGTTCACATGTTAAACGTGTCACATGTTCCTTGGTTTTACAGCTACTAGGTCTGTGTCCAAGTGCTTAGCTGACGGCACACCAGAGAGTTCTGTCTCTTCAATAATGGCCCCTATGTGCTGGTACAGCTCAGATAACTCTCCAGTGGTCAGCATCTCTCTTCTGTGTTTGGCAATATTTTTTGGGCCTCAGATTTGAGATCAAACCTTTTTTTTTTTTTTTTACTTCATCAGTTGTGTGCCCTTCTCTGGATACAGCATTCACTGAATGAGTAATAGCATCTCATGCATATTTTTGATCTGTTATTTTATTTCCACTACTGACGCTACTACATATGACGGCTCATTTGATGTTTATTTCCTGCAGCAGTACCTCCACTTCAGAACTATTGGGGGTTTTTTTATGTTTGGAGTCCAGTGCTGCACCCTCTTTAGACTTCCATGTGAGCGTTTTTGACTTCTCTCTCTTCTCTTCTTCATTTTTTCAATATCTGTGTATGGTTCCTGTGTGTGCACACGGCCCTGCAGTCTCATGCCCTTTTATGAGGATTGGTGGGGTGTTCACCTGTGCTAATCTGGATCACCTGGTACGCGCTTTCAAGTTACAAGGACAATGGGATTCATCATTATAAGAACACATGAGCGAACAATTCTGCGGTTTAAGAACACATCATGAATCTGACATAGACTTTTCTTAGTACCTTTCTTAAGAACAAATTCAAGAAAAAACGAAGATATTGATGAATGAGGCCCATCGTCATTTGAGAGATCATTATCTTATAAAACCGTATTTTGAGCTGAATAGCCCATAATTCCATTCATGTTCAGCACATTATTGCCTTGAGATGTTTCTTTTTCCATTATTATAAATCAATTAGGAAAAAATAATGATACTCTCATTGTTATTACTAATATATTATTAATTACCACATCGTTATCCAAATATAAATATGTTATTACCAAGCTGTATTTTTAAGTGCTACTGTACCAATATTTTTCACTTGCTTTTAAAGATACAGATTTTCCTGCAGCATATCAGCAGACATAATGTATAGGTTAAATACTTATAAAAAGTCCTGTATTATTCTGATGCAAACGTATATTTTAACTGAAACATCTTTTGTGTCATGTTGAGGCCTTGAACAGTCTGAGCATGTTGAGGGCAAGGCAGTTCATGACATCAGACTTATTGGAAGTCCTAGCTATTTTAGTCTTAGACTAAAAGCAGAATTAGACAGTACTGCACAGATAATAATAACAAAGTTGGCCAACTTAAAATTGATGGTACTTTCAAATATGTCTGCGGGTGTTATGAGTAATACTCACAAGGTCTGTCTTGGGCAAGTCCTGGTAGTCTGATGAGTAACATGTTGCTGTTTTCCCAAAGCCATTGTCACCAGTGGCCTTTGGTGGCTGAGCGTGTTGTCTGTATGTAGCACTCTTTGGAGTCCAGCAGAAGAGGTTGATGGATTCTCGGACACAGCGCTCAATGTCAATTTCTGCTCAACAAAGGAGAGAGAAGAATTTAAGAAAATGTTACTTTCCAGTGTTGCAGTTGCTCCTAACCTTGTCATGAACAAAAGCTTTTTTTTCAGGGACTGTTTTTTAAAAAGAGAAATCATTAATCTATCAAACATTAACCTACATCCAATTAATATTATTAATTGGATGTAGGTTAATGTTTGATAGATTAATGATCTCCACTAAAAAAAAACAACTAAGCTATTACATGGGTCTTTTATTCATCATATAGCCCTGTATTTATCAAAATGACTGAAATGTCAAAAATGTGGAAATTAGAAGCCTTGGCTTAACACAGCTGCTTATTTTATACTTGACCTTTTTATTGTCATCAAAATGTATAAACTGAAAAGACAATATTTGTGACAGCACAAGCATGCTCAAAGATGATTCTGCCTCCACTTTAACACAAATGAGATGAATGTAATTCAATTTGCGTTATTCACAGCATTAGAACTGAATTAAAAGCATGTGCCTAATACGGAGGAAGTGAACTACAGAATTAACTGTGTACACTTTTCATGGAAATATTGAGAAATCTGTTCACAGCAAAGTCTGATGAAATGACATTTACTTCACTTCACCCCACTGCCACATTTAGGTGGAAACCAACATCTCGAAACTCGGACAAATAAAACCAAAACTGCATTAAAGCTGCAGTATTTTATTGTGGAGCTGCCCGTCTTACCTGACATAGGTTTACCTCCACCTGAAATATAGTACCTCTATTAGGATGATACATCAGAGGGTATTCTGTTCATCTCTGGACTTTTCAATTACCACTTAAAGCCTTTTACTTTGACAAATTATTTCAAAAACTGTGTGAGAATATGTATGAATGAAAAAAGAATGGATAAACAGAGTGAAAAGCATGGAGATAAAGAAAAGAAAGTGTGACTCCCTCCCTTGAGTAAGTCACGAAGCATAAGAGATTATGTAAATGCAGTGGGTGAGGTTTAGTTGTAAAAGTGTGTTTTAATCTTGGCATTTTGCTGCCATTAATAATATTAAATAGTCATCCAGCAGCACTAGTGGCTCTTTAAGATAATGATTGGTCATAGATTTACTTGTGTCCCTCATCTGAGCTCTTGTCGCAAAGTAAGTTTTTGGTGCAAAGCAAAATTTCTCGTTCTCTTCCTCCTAATGCCCCCCCGGCAGTATCAATCCTTCGCCTGCTTCTTGAGATCAGAATAGAGAGGATTAGGGAACAGGGACTCACTGGATTAGCCAAGGATTTGGGTAAATTAGGAATTCTTTCCTTCAAACTCTTTCACATTGACAGCCTCTCTCTTTCACTCCCCTTTCCGTGGATAATAAGCAAGTCTGGCTAATGAGCGTTCCTCGGTATGACCCGCACCTGGCCCAGGCTCAAGTGAAATTATATAGAAGTATCTTTTCCTCCCTACGTCCCATAGCGGCCTCAAGGTTAGGGGGTTGTCAGCTCTCGTGGGCTAGGACCTCACAGACTCAGTTACAAGGTTCATTCCAGTGAAAAACACACTGGTGGTCTGAGATTCCTCACCGACAGGATCACAGGCAGTTCAGGCAAACACATCTTCCCTCCCTAGGGCAACAAATGCTGCATGCAATCACTCCTCCTGCTAAAAGAGGCAGGAATGAGGAAGAGGAGATTGATAGCGGTTTTAACAAGCCCTGGGCTCAGCTGGGTATTCCAAGGCAGCCCTTTCTGTTTAGGAGCAATTTTTCCCTTTAGTCAGAGAAAATTACATTTTATTAATAGGTATAGGTGTGTATAGGCGTTGATTGTGGGCTGTGATTTGTTGCCACAAATAGTAGAATAGTATGATTAGTTAAGAGCAGCTCAGGGGCTTTAAGGAATTGGACAGTGATCCAAAGGAAAATAGACCAGATAATAAGATGAGAGAAGTTAGTTAATCCAGAAAATAGAGAAAATCTGTTTTAATATACTGTTACAGTCCCACCCTGCTCACGAAAGCATAACGTATATAGAGCTTATGTGAATTGTGTTGTGATTGTATGGCTTTAAGGGGTGCATGCATCATTCGTGGAAGATAACACTGATGTTGCCTTTCCTTTCTTTCTGATTTCCTTACTCATTTCAGTGATAAATCAATGGTCAGGGCTCACATTTATCCAACATCTCACACTAACAAATCAGTCCTAACTGGCCTAAAGTCGTGGCTGTGATGCGTATTTGGTCCTAATTTCAGGCTTAGGAGTAAAATGATTGTATCACCTTTCTTAATTTTGGATATTACTCTTATCTCCTGCAGGATTTAAGAGCCTTACCTGTTATAGTAGTTACCAGTATAGACAATTGAACAACAAGACAAACATGCAATGCTTGGGAGGAGTGAAAAGAATATATAACGGTTGCTTTAAGATAACAAAAAGCTTCTTCAAGTATATTGACTGAATTGAAACCAGACAAAATTGTGCCTGATCAGCAGAGAACAAGTTCATGTAAACTAAAACTTAACTGAAAGCAAAGGAAAGGTTTTGCAAAGTAACAACAGTGATTGCTTTTGTTTGCATTACAAGATTTAAAAAAAAAAATAAAAGATCCAGCTACACATGATGCATAAATGCACCAAGAACGTGAGAGGGCTATAATGCCAGTTCCAAAGCACTGCCTGAATTATTATTGCCGCCAAAGCATATTTCTTACACAAAATGTATACAGTCAACAAAAAACCCGACAGCTTACTGGATAAAAAGTGCAAGATGCAGCACTACCACATAACTAGTTTCTGCCATTTAAAGCTGCATTTGCACATCCAGCAGACACACAGAAACATTATCATTCATTTGGAGTCATATTTCTGGCCACCTGATTGAGACAAATATTCACTTTCCTCTTAGTTTTGGCATCATATCCTGTCGAAAAATATTACACTGTGTTTCCCGGCTAGTCGTTTGTCTTTCACTCATTTGGTGCTGGATGTGGCTTACAGTGACTTTATCAGAACGTTTTTTTTGAAAACGGTCGCCTGCTGTGGCTGGAAACGAGGTTGATGAAGATGGTTAAAATGAACCAAACACTTAATGGGCCCTATTTTAACGATCTAAAGCACACGGTCTGAAGCCCATGGCGCAATTGCATTTAAGGTGTGTCCAAATCCACTTTAGCTATTTTAACAGTGGAAAAATGGTCAATGCGCCAGGCACATGGTTCAAAGGGGTTGTCCATAGTCTCCTAATTAATCATGGGTGTCTTTTCGGCGTAACATGCAATAAACCAATCACAGTGTCATCTCCCATTCCCTTTAAGAGCCAGGTGCGATTTCACCTTGGTGAATTGCTATTATGACGGCGCATTTGCCAAGTAGTAAGAAGGAGCACTTCTCTGCAGAGGATATGGATCTGCTTGTGCGCAAAGGGAAAGCGCACAATCCATAACGAGCACACTGGCCTCTTTTAATTTGTTACCTTTTGCATGTTTGTGTGCTAATGCGCGTCCTGTGTGTGTAACAAGCAGAGTGTATGTTGTGCACCCGCCTGTGTAGGTGCTTATTACTGTCCTGATAACACGTCCTCAAAATAACAGTGAAACATTGCGCCATTGACTTTAGACCAGGTTTTTGTTGGTCAATAGCGCAATCGCTCTCTGCTGCCTCAAGACAGCAATGTGCCAACACTACTGACATCTTTCACATTACAGTTATTTGATCAACAGGAAATATAAATAGGAAATAAAGTCGGTTTGTCATTTTTTATCGGTTAATCTTGTCATACAAATGATGAAATTTTCTGCTTTTGTTCCCTTCCAGAAGGAGATTGTATCTGTTGAATGCACACCAGAACCACTCAGAAAAACTACAAGATGATATTATTAATTGAATTTTATGGTTCTAAAACACCTCATGTCAGTCACTCTCAAATAAGAACTTCTACTCCTTGATTGAAGTGACTGTTGGAAGCTCACAAAAAACTTAAACCACAATTCCTGGAGCGTATCTGAGATGATTAATAAATACAGCCTCAGGTCAGTATTGGTAGTTGGTTAATGTTTGTCGGTCGTAATGGGATAGGCTTTAAGATTATTTTATCTCAATCATTTCAAAATGCTCCAGACCAGACTATCTACCAAATTCCAAATGTCATGCCAAATTTGTCACACTCTCCCAAAACCTTCAACATTAATATTCAACTTCTCCTTCTGCCAGCTTTCTCAAGGTGTCCCTGTGTGAAATGTTGCCATGAGTACTTTCAGCAGCTCATGGTTGTTTTTCTCAGAACTAAATGTCTATAACTAGAGCTCATCAGTTCTGTGCCCAGCACTGCTCATTGAGACAGATGCTAATGTCCCGTGAAGGCAAATGCAGCTGCATCATCAGCAAACACACAGTTCCTGTCAGTTGTAGAGCCTCTCTGGTCCATTGTGAATCAATGAAGTCTCTGAACAAGAGAAAGTTATAGATTACCTGAGGCTACAAGACTAAGCAAATGGGAATCACAAAATGAGATTAATTGCAAACAAATGGCAGCCTCAGATGTATTGCTCGCTCCAAGGCAAAATGTTGCAGCACAGGTCTTACCTCTTTCACATTTCATTTTATTTCAGCCTGTGATATACTGACTGTAATATCATTCCTAATACTTAATTGAAAATAATGTAACCATATTTTAGTGTTTCATGATAGTCCAGGAGCTTTTTGCTGTTAGAGTTGTTGGGACTACATGTGGACCACAGTTTACCACATGTTTCAAGACTCCAAGAAACCTGAGCCCTGGGGGTTTGCACCCAAAGTGTGAAGTTCCACCCATGGATCCAGGTTATCAAAACTAGAGATTCCCCTCTTATCTTTCTCTTTTTCCTCCACAAGCTGCAGCAGGAGCAGCTCCTTGCTTTTTTTTCACAGCTCCAGCAGCTGCTGGAGCAGTTCTCTGCTCTCTTGTGTGGCCTGCTCACAGCAGACACACACAGTCTTCTTTACGGCAGAAGACGCAAGAGCCTGCCTAAGACTCAGAAACTAAGTTTCCTTGTGCCAGCAGCTAACACACAAGTCTGCTGGCCAGTTTAACAAGTACAGGAGCAGCGAAATGGAGTTAGCTTGCCGCTAACTCTACACAAAGGAGTGACCTGGGCCCTCTGCATGACTGGAGTGCTCTCTCCCCATCAACGCCTGCATCTTTCAGCTTCAGAGCCAAAGCCTTCTAAGCCTGACTCACCCACGGATTCACCCGCTACAAAGCAGGACACCACAAAGCATCTCTTCCTTCATGGACTGGTAACAACTGGGCATAGCCTAGCAACACAGTGAAGCATAGTACGGCTAAGCAAGAATGTTTAACTCAAACAATGTACTGTACCTGTATTGATTTGGTTAAGGTTATACATTGAAATGTTGTTGTGATGTCCTTGTTGCCTATAGTCAGGTTACTGCATAGCCACACCGTTAGGTTAATGTTAGCATGCTTAACACGTTACATCCAGTAACTAGGCCTTGCATGCAACTAACCTCACTTTAACCTGGCACCTTTAGCATACACCAATTGGCCTTGAATAGAGAACCACACAGTTAAGAGGTTAAAACTTAGTTTGGCGAACTTTGGTTCAGGCAGCACATGTGGTTCAAGACACCACATGGTCTGGCCTTTTATCTCTGTAGTTCCCTTTATCAGCCAAATTGTTGGCATGCCATGTGCTCAGTCACCAGGTGACTGCAGCCATCTTGCTATTGTCTTCCCTACACAGACACACACACTCACACTTGTATATAGGTACACTTAGCTAGATTAGTATTGTGTGTTGCTTTTACCCTTTTGTTAAATAAATGCTTTTGGATATACCTGTTGTCTGTTTTAATGTTGCACAAGAATGAGTTTTGCCAACCTCTGCTCTGTAAAGAACTCCAAATCCTTCAACCTTAACTAGCTATTGATATGGTGATTTTGTTTATAGTTATTAAATTAATTATTAATCAAAGTCCCAAATTCATAGATTAGTACACTTTGAGACTGAATTGGCTATCTTTTTCCCTGAGTCCAGGGTGGTGCCCCGTTATTATTAATTCTTATTAATAATTTTATTGATTTTAATAATTAACAATTATCTTTGATAATCATTAATTATTGCTGATAGCCGAACTTGTAGCCACGGCCCAACAGAGTTGTACAGTATCTGTCAGAAACTGTCACAAGATGTCTCAAGTTACATTTCTGTGAAGAGGAAATTATATGTAAGATGATGACTGACATATTGACAATTTTGGGAACCGGTGGCTGAGTGTGATCACGTAGTCTGTACCACTCCTTAAATCTGGACCCTTCCTCTTTCTTAGAATATTGGCAACTATAGACTTCGCAGTATTACGTGTAATAGGCTTGTCACTGAGAATTATTGTCAATGGCCCCATTTACTGCCTAGATGGAGGGAAAGAGAGAGTTTGCCTGAATCATTTAAGAGCCACTGTCCTGTAACATTATCTTGACCGTTAACTTTTATTCCAACAGTTGCAAACAGGATTAGAATTTTCTTATTATGCAACTAAACGTCAAGACTACTTATGCATCTTTCAAAGTTCATCCATCTCTCTGAACCTTGGATTAAGTCAAAAATGTATATTATGGGGTCTTTTGCCTTTTAAAAACTGACATAGTTATTATTACTGAATATGGAACGCCATCATGTACAGGCTAGCTATGTGTGCCTGTCACGACTGGTAAAAACTGAGAAATGGTTTTATTAGTGACTAAAATTTATTAAATTTGTAACTCCTAGTTGATTATGTGAAAATAGTGCTTACATATTTGCTGAATTGTTTTTTTAATTTGTGTATGGGGGACAACATGCACATTAAATCAGCCATGCACTGTTTTTTTTGAGTAATGGTAGATTGTTAGGGAAAAAAAAAAAACTCTTTAAATGTTTCTGTCCGTCTGTGCTACATAAAATAGATTGACTCTATTGTTCTTCTTTTGTAATATCCAACCAGCATCAGGGGATGTTTTTCTGGCTCCACACACGCAGTTCCTGTAGTTACAAGCATGTGGAGCATGTGGAGTCTGCTCTGAAACAAATGAATGTAAGCCTCGATTGTATGAGGACATCAATTCTGCACGCCATATGGCAGAAAGGAGCAGGTGCAGGCCACAAATCACAAGATATCTTCCATAACTCACAGTCTGTGTTGGTGTGTGTGTGTAACTACATGACTGTGGCGAGACAGAGCACATACACAATGACCCGCAAAATATTGCTTCCAACAAAGGCTGACAAGCTGTATTTGAAACTTATATAACGTACTTATAAAACAAGGCTAAACCTACATTTACTTTCAAATTCTATGCGTTACATCATATGCAGTGCAAGTCAATGAATGATACATTCATTTAAAATATTGACAGCACCATTCAATTGTTGCGAAGGGTTAGGAAAGGAAAACTCCAACCCTGCACATTTCATGCCAATAAACCCACAGCAGTAAGACTTCTACTGTCATTCAGCAGAGGTGATAAATATTGTGCTGAATTGTTTGGTATTGGATTGAATTCAACAGTCTGTGTCTGTAAGACGTTACATAAAAGTATCTTGAATGTTGACTAGAAGATGGCTGGAAGCTTAAGTAAACAAGTCCCGTCTGAGGTCACTCTACAGCCCAGAAATCATTCTAATATAGTTTAGAGAGAGTGCCAGATACTACACTGTAACTACCCAGGTATACACAAGCTGCGATAATGAAGCTGGCATATATATACAGAAGGGAGATGGCAGCAGCAGCCACTCTCAGGAAATCTTGCCAAAGAAGCTGAATGCAGCTCTAGGCCAACATATTTTACCTTTATAAGGAGAACTGGCTCTCCTTTTCCCTTCCACCTCAATCACATGAATCTGTTGGGCTTGGGCAGTAAAACAGAGTGAAGTATGGCAACACTGAATTTACGCAGGAGGGGAGGCTGCTGGCTTTAGTTTACAGAGTGCTGCAGCATCCCTTTTGGACACATCGTCCCCGTCTCTGTTGGTTTTAAAACCCCAATGTCATTCTGCCTTCAGCCAGAAAAAAGAGGGCTGAGCAGCATTTGGAAATAGAGTTTTAAAAGAAATTGTTTGAGCTATCCCCCGGGCAAGAGGTACATTCTGAAGACATACATTATGAATGCCACTCTCGGATTTTATGCCACCGATACTTTGCTGAAGTAATCGTTTTGTGCAAGTGAAAAGGAGCAGTTAAGTTGGCATGTATTAAGAGACACTATTAGAAGTCTCCACTCTGTGTGACATACAGTATACAGTATAGTCGACAAAAACAGAAAAGTCCCCGGGACAATATGTCAGCGTCTGCCTATACCACATTAAATACCCCTTGGACTTGGAGTCAGTCTACTTCCTCCTGTATCTTAGTATTTACCGCTCCACTTCACCTCCTTCCACATCTCATGACTGTCCTGCAGTGCCATGTCACTTAGGGGGTGTATAATGAGAGGATAAAGAACTGTAATATTTGCAACGTGTGAAAAACAGATGCAGGTAAATTGTATGTGACATTCCTAATGCTGGATTACACCCGCTTCCTTCTCTGTCCTGACTTTCTGCCAGTGTCCATTACTACTACCATACCTTTACCTCGGAGTGCAGGTTTTCATTCACCTCTCTAACAGTTACTTTGCATTAGCGATCTGTAGCTGCTTCAGGCAGCCTGCTAGCGTCACATTCCCATGCTAATCATAGCTTTATTTTTTGTGTCTATCTCCATTTCTTGCATAAATAATCCTGCTACTTTGGTTTAGAGTTAATAGCGCCACCTTGTCTCTCTGGTTCATGTCTGATACCGCTGAAGAACTCAGCAGCAAAAACCTGGTTTAATGATGTCGCACCAGTCAACAAAGATTAAAAGCTTTGAATAAAGATGGTAAGTGATGAGATCGCTGGAGATCCAAAGAGGTTGTGATTTCTGTGGCAGACATTTCCCAAGTTGCAGCGGATGACTGCTCGACAGTCGCGGAGCAGAGTGTGGCATGCCTAGAGCACATCAAGGAGGGAGTATGTCTGTGTAGGAGTGCAGAGCTGCTTGCTTTGAGGATATCATTAACTCAGGCACATCGCCGTACATTACCACTCTGAGGAACGAAACACAGCTTTGTAGCAAACCGAGGGCAGTTGCTGATACAGATGGACAGACTTCAAGTCAGGTTTAGGGAATGCAGAAAAAAAAAGTATTTCTGTGTGTTTTTCAGCTGTTTATAATTGCAGAGTTACTACAGCTTAACTCAGGCAGAAAATAAATGGCTATTGGGTTATTAACGGATAAAACTTTTCTGAACCGTAGTATGACAGTCGAAAAGACGGATTATGGAAAGAAAATATTCACAAAGGTGTAAATACCCGTTTATATTCTCACCTGGCAGGTCAGAGAATAGCAGGATGCACTCATTGAAGCCATTAGCCAAGAGCCGGTCCCTGAGCTGCTGCAATATGGCCACGCCGATACAGAAGGGGAAAGAGGAGTTACCCAGCAGCAGTGTGTCCCACAGGTGGAAGATCTTGTGCAGCGGAAACACATCTGTACAGAAATAAACACAACAAAGAGGATTTTACAAAATGACAGAATACAAGAGTGTCTGGAAAGACAAATCCCTCGAGGGATGTTGCAAGCAGGACAATAGCATTCAACATGCACACAGTGAGAAATAGGGGATCAGTTTGTATATAATGAGTATAATTTGCATGTGCATAGCGCATTTACTTAACATGGTTCCATTGCTTTAAAATGCGAAGCTCACTAAGAAACATTGTGCATTCACAAGGTTGCCTGAAGAGATATTTGATGTGGGGGAGGCAGCTGGGAAAATGGTTTTAGGTGGGTGTTGTTGTGGAAAAATGGCAGGAAGATCATCAGGTTCTTTAGAACAAGAAACCTGTGCCGGTTATTTCAAGCCAAATAAAAACCACATCCTGATAATACGTCCCACTGCAGTTATTATTTCAATCATATTACTGTCAGTCTTTCAGTATTCTAAATGTAACGTTTCCTCCCTGTTGAGATTTATGCATGAGAACCAGTATTGTCCACCTGTTTATATCATTTCTGGGCTGGATGCTAGACCATAGACGTGTGTGGGTAGAGTGTGACTGTGGTGAGGTTGTGAGAGCAAGACTGGAGAGAAACTGCCTCAGAGGGTCTGCACCACATTAGCAGTCAGCTGAGCAGACCGTTGCATGTGAGTGACAGTCAGTGTGTCTGAGCGTGTGTGTGCGTCTGTGTGTGAATGGAAGATGACCCTCCAACCTTGTCTCATATTGGATTGGGGACATTAGCAGTCAGAGGGGCACACCTTCTGAATACTGGACTCACACACTGCCTCAGGGGGAGGATAAGGGGTAAAAGGGTCACACCTCACACTCTCCTCCCCAGCAGTGGTCTGTGTGTGTGTGTGTGTGTGTGTGTGTGTAACTGAAGAATAAAATGTTGCAGGACTTAGGGAAATCAATTGATGGAGAATGTACAGATCAATTTGGCCACAATTAATGTAAATCACAGGTTGTGCACTTTCTTTAAGAGTCTCCAGACTAGCAAAGTTCTAATAAAACAATCTAAAATTATATCAAGAAGGCAAAAAGTTATTCAATCAGTTGTACTGCATGGTGGGGTTGCACCTAGAAGACATAGAGGTTAATTGCACATAACTTAATTTGTAACAGTGATCTGTGACCCCTGCTAATATGCTCATATTTCAGAGCTCAAACTGCGCTCAGAGGAAGGATAAAAGCATAATGCTGTCATCAACTGACACACTGCCTGCTGAGATTGATCCAGCCAAAATAAAACCTTTATGGGCCTATGATGAAGCACAGATGGTGAAAGGACTCATATGTGATACTAATTTAGGTTTCCGCTTATGAGCGAGCAATAATTGCAGAGTAGTGCTGGAAATGTTTTATTAACACTCATTAGTTTTGCTAAAACTAAGCAGAATTCAGAAATCATGACTAACAGCTGTCAAACTTGATCAAATAGTTTACAATCTCAGCTGGTACAAAAAAACCCCACAATTATTTTTTTTTCTACATTTGGATAGTATAAATTATGTCCTACCTTATTGGATTTTGAATCTTGTGACGAGTTTGTTTTTGTAAACTCCTGCTAGAATATTGATCCAATCTTCAGCAAATTTGGCATACAACGTGTCAAACATCTAGACGTCATTAACATTTAAAAATGATCAAAGAACTGCTGGGAATCCAATCATGTGGCTACCATGAACTACACAATTGTAATTAAACTATTAAACTATTCATTCATTCATTAATAATTACTGACACCTACACTAATGCCTACTTGATGAACCAGTTTTATCAAAAGGTAGCTTGTCCCCTCCCTGTGCATACTAGTGGATGACAAAACATTAACGCCCTACAATTTAATGCAGTCCATTTTAACATCACAAATTCCAATCTTAAAATTTCCCACTTTTCAAGACTCTCATGACACAAGCTGGTATGTCTCAACATTAAACATTGCAGCACAAGCTTCACAAAGGCAGCAGGTATTGCAACTCAGGATAGTGAAAATATAGAAGTCTTTAATAAATATCGGCAAAGCAAGTTATAAAAATACATGATGCTGCCTTTCTCTGGTTTCCCCTGAGGAAGGCAAGTGTGCTGATAAGCATTGATGTATTTTTATATTGTTTTAAATCCATATTAAAACCATTTTATTTTTACCATCCACATGAGCGCCTGGAATTGATTTTGTCTGCCACATCCTACCCATGGATCTAGACATCTTTAATATCATCTTAAATCTCTTCTCATGAACTGCAGGTCAGTATACATTAATTGTGTATTTTCAGCTGAATGTAAAACCATGACATTGTAATCAATGCACTTGAAATACAGTAGCTATACTATGATAAGAACAATCCCAACCCCACAATTCCCTGCATTCTTCATTTCATAAAATATCTAAAGCACAAATGGGTATTATATTTCTAAATTGGTACACTGACTGTCTTAGGTAAGACTAGGTAAGTCACTGCTTAGATTCAGAGAATAGTGCAGACTGACCCACAGGGAGCGCTATAATAAGCCTGTAAAGTCTACAGCTTAGTTCCACCAGTCTGTTTAGTCACGGAGTCACAGAGACATGACACTTGGTACAGAAATGTAACTGCATACAAAAGACCTCTGCCTCAAAAGACTTACGTCTAATGTCCACCATCTGTTTTTTTTTTGGTTGTAATTTTGGATTTTTTTTTTTTTTTTTAATTACACATTACAGGTCTGAATGAGGTGATAATGGGAATGACTTTACTTAATTTAATTAATTAAAATGGAAAGCTTTATTGGGCTGCTGGTTTTAAAGCCTCTTATTGGCAAAGTCAATTCAGTCAATCAACTGAATCTGAAACATGACATTTGGTGCACGTGTGTGTTGAGCTGGTTGCATGATTGAGCCTGAAAGTTTAGTTCTTGACCTTTGAAATATTAGATTTACCAAAAAAACAGCCTTAAAAAGTCTACCACTAGCTTTTCTCAGGGCTTTCAACTATATAACCTATGACATTGTAATGAATGAATCATTTTACTTTTTATGATCCATGACCACGGAGCAGACCCCATCCACTGATGAAGAAAGCAAGATGTGATTGAAAGGTTGGGAATAAACTAGTAAGTAGTATTTTGAGTTAAGATTTTCTTGTCTAAATATTTGATGTTTATGTTTGTTACTTGCCTTTCTGATCTTTCATTGCCGCGAGCAGCTGTCTCATCAGCTTAATGTTAGGACTTTTGAATGTATTCAGATAAATACAAAATAAAAATGAAAAAGATGTGCTGGTGAAAATCTGAGGTAAGGTAGGACTGAGCGGTCAAGTCCTTTCCTTTCAGAGCCAGAATTAATTAGCAGCTGGAATAAAGGTCACCCAAAAGAAAAAAAAAAAAAAAACACCCTACAGAACTTGCCCATACTGGAGCCGCTGACCTTTTCAGTCTCTTTTATTGATACTCTAATTGAAGCAGACTCACACTACCCTCTGAAAATTTTGGATTATGCTCACTTCCACATCATATTCACATTGTGAGAACAAAGAAAAGCTACTTACGTGTAAACATAGTCAGGAACCATGGAATAGCATAAAGCTGTGAGGCGAGAGACAAAGAGAAAAAAGATGGAAGCACATTTATGAGATAACGTAGCATTTATCTGTGTTTTGCATATATACAGAATGTCAAAATAAATTGCTAAGAGCTTAAAAAAATGAATTGCTTTCTCACTAGGGGGATTTCTATCTTAAAGAAAAGCACATGACTGCTCATCTCTTTGGACTCTGAGAAACAGAAACAGCAATAAAGAGCAAAGTGCTGATTTTGATTATTAGTCAATGGGGAGAAATCTAACAATGAATCTCATTATAATGATTTTGTCATCCCTCCTTTTCTCTCCTACTTCACTCTCTCCATTCCGTATTTCCCCAAGAGAAAATGCATAAAATTGAAATTAAAGCACACGCACACACACCATTAACCACCTGTTCTAACACCTGCCAATTGCTGGCAACCATCACACGGGCTCTGTAATATTCATCAGCGAAGGGTCTGGAGCAGAGTGTGCAGGAATACTGCAGCTTATCTCAGCCAGTTAATTGATAGCTAATTGTGGGAGAGCTGGTGACTGTTAAGTGGACCTCTTCTGTGTCCAGGACTGATGAACAGGAAAGAGCCACTGTACTCCGAGTCTCAGCCTCAATTTCAACACCTCGGTAGCAGGACTGCGAGTCCAGCCAGATTGGATTAGTGTAGGTGTAAATGGCAGACCCAGGAGAGGTGATGTGGCCAAATTGAAAATGGCCTGAATTAAACCACTGGCTACATGCAGTCTGACTCTCTTGCTATGGCTTAAGGCATTACCGGAGAAGAGTTCATGACCACCACAACATTTTGAAAGATTACTTGTGGTTTCTGCATGCTTGCACAAGAATTGTCTTTTTCAAAGACAAACTGTATAAGGCTATCCATGTTTTGGTATGCATATGTGACAAATCAAATCCATTTCATACTGCAGCGACATTTGGTCCTGTAGGGATGATGGATATATTGCCTCCGTAAAACAATAGTTCAGAGTGTTCTCTGAAGTTCATAGAGGAAAAGGGGATTCATGGTCTGTAAAGTCTAATTACTGGGACTGACATCAAGCATGAAAGCTGTGTCAACAACGCTTGTTCCAATATTATCCTGGCCTAACAATGAAAACAGACATACAAAGTCCCCTTTAAAAGGCAAGTCAACGCTAGTAGTACTGTACACGCAGTTAGTGTCAAGTCAGCATCACAAGAGCATGATTTTCTACAGAGAGTCAAGCCTGAAAAACAAAAGAGCAAGATATTGAAAGAATCACAATAGCACATCTGTTCAAGCAAGGCTTAAAAAATACACCAAAACCTACAGAACAGGCAACATTCATACAACAAGCCAAAGTATCTTCCTTAACGGTCTTTTCTTCCACACATTTTAAGTTATATAAGACCATCAACAGTTAAAATTTCATGATACACTCCAAGTAAAGGAGCTGCAGTATTAAATTTGAAACTGAGAGTAGCTGAAAGGAGAAGGAAGAAGCTTAAATCCCTGACCCCTCTGTGATGAAAACCCCACTTTTCATCGGGTAATGTCCCAGAGGCCAGTCCACAGGTGACACACATTCATCAGCACACTAACAGAAACCCTGGAGAGACAGTGGGGACTTTAACCTTGTCATTGTCTGAGCTGTGTTGTAAAGAGGAAAGCGAAGGGCAAGAAGAGGTGGCACAGAGTAAGAGAAATAAGGTAAGCTTGGCAGAGGACAATCATTAGGAGTGCCTGGCAGACATTAGTCGCTGTATAAATCATCACCAGTGGACTACAGGGAGAACTTGACCCTGGCCACAAATTCTGAAAAGAAGGATGTGGAACAAAAAATGTCAATGACAACGAAAAAGATACACATAGTGATCTACTGATGGTCATTTCCTCTGCCCCTGCTGCAGAGCCAGAAACCAGAATCATTTCTTACTATCTTTGACTTCCCATTAAGGGTAAACTTGCAAAAGAAGACGAATGTTGTTATCCTAATTTGTCCTCTACTGCTGTCTATTGTCATCAGTCTATCAGGACACTTGCACTCTTGGTAACTTACATCTGGGATGAAGCCAATCTCATTTAGGTGGTTGCTTAGTTCTGGGTCATGAAAGGCAATCATTTGGGAGAAGACAGTCAAGTACTCTGAAACACAAGCAAGAGGACATGAGGGCAATACATACTTTACTGTATGGCTTGTGTGTTAAAACCTAAAAGGAAGTGTGCTCGACAGAAGAAGACTTTACAGTAAACAACAGAAAATGCAAGCGGTATTACAAAATACATAAACAAGCAACATGCCTAATAAATGATTGGATTTAATAAATCAGTCATCATGCAATAAGATATGATCTTAGATACTTTTTGTAATATTACATTGGAGAAAACATTTTATGACAGTATTTTTTTTCTTTTCTGTGTTTTGAATGACCTAAATGACAAAAACCAAAAAGTTGCAAGTAGACTGTTGATCCACTGAGCAACCTTGGAGCCTGACTTCCGTACATGTCGAATGGAAACTCATGCAGCGTAAGGCTGTGCTACAACCATTCTTCACACTGTAAGTCAACAAAAGAGCTCTGACCAGACAGATAAACATAAGTTAGCACTCAAGGGCATCTAACAGTGGAAAGAAATGATAATAGCCACATTCCCCACAGAGTTCAAGAGGTGTATGATGTAGCTGTTTATCCGTCACGTAGGAATTGCTTGTGACATTTCTCTGCAGGCTTTTGCAGTTTCATTTGTTTCCCTATCTCTAAATGATGTGGCTCAGCTGCAAACTCCATTAAGACAGACTGAAATTAGTTTTCATAGCTTAGGAACAACATGGAGTCAAAATTTAATCAACATTGAGCTGACGGCCTGATGCTCTGTGCCAGCCGATGATAATTTGTTTTTGAACTTAGCTGAGTGCTCTGACCACGTTTAATACTTATAGCATTACTTAACTTGCAGGGGCAGTTGACTGCAACAAAAACAGTGGATGGCTGAATTGGAAACAAGTAATATAGAGTGTGTAATTCATATCACTATCAGGAGAAACCAAAAAATGTGTCACTGTGCAAAACACAGTAAAGCAAAATAACTTTTTCAGTTACACAGCCAGTGCTCATTCTTGTATATCTCACCTTGGATGACATGAGAGTTGTCCTTCAGGAAAAAGTTGTACAGGTATTTGGGGATGAAGGCAGACATGCAGGCATATGCCAGAGCTGTGAAGAGTATGACATCAAGATGAAAGAAAGCCAAAAAACAGAAGGGAGGGATAAAAAACACTTGGCAGTACTACATTAAGTTCAAATGGACATTCTCACCTTCATTGTTGAAGTTCAAGTACAGGAATGGGGCACAAAGTGAATCCAAACCTGAGATGGAGAAATCAATAGAGTGAATATCCATTTGCTGTAGGAAGACATGATTTACCTCAGTGCAAGACAGGGAGTTTACAAGATGTGACACCACCACCCTCTAGTGTCCAGTCATATATAATACAATAAGGAATCATGAAAGCAAATGACGTTCAGAAGGAAAAACAGATATGGAAAAAGAGACATAGAAAAAGAAGGATGGGGGGGTGACTGACCCTGCCAGTAGACCAAGTCAGGGTGGGAGACCACCCAGGCTTTCAACACGCGCCTGAACTTGATGTGGCCCTGAGGAGATGACAGCAGCTCATCGTACTGGTGGCAGCGTGGGATGTCCACCTCAATCTGTAAATATGCACAAAAACATGCACAGGCAAACGCTTGAAGGTTCAACTCAGTTTTAGCACTGTAAAGAAGTCACTCAACATTTTACTGCTATGTATAAATTACCTGTCTGTCAGTTGGTATGGGAGTATCCTTATCTATGCTTTCATATTTGGCCTGAATGTCTCCCTGTGCAAAAAAAGACACATAGCACAAATGTTCACATTAAAAAGTGCTCACATTAAAAATTAAAACTACACCTTTTTTCAAAACAGAACCTCAATTTCTCTTGTACCTCAATGCCCAGTAGTGCAGCCCATGCCAGTCCTCGAACAAGAGGGGGAATGTCCACTCTTGCCTCTTTCCACACTAAGTTCTTCTTGTAAGGATAGGCCTGGAGGCAAAACATTAAAACAGAGTGTGTAGTGTCCAGTTTTAATTTAGCAATACCTGTTTAAATAACAATAATTACAAATACATTAAATAAAATTGTGTGAAATTAAAATCTTGGTACTTTTATGCATCTATCTGTGTAGCAGGTGTGCCCTCCTGCGTGAGTGTAAGTGTGTTCATGTGTGTATGTATGAATTTCTATGGAGCCCAGACCTTGAGCAGCCTGTCAAAGAGGATGATGCGGATGAGTTGGTACTCTGTGTCTCTCTCGCGGATGATGAGTGGCAGCGTGACTGTGGCCGACAGCTCATTGCTGCTGTTGGACTGGGGCAGACTTGACTGTCTGAGGGAAGGACAAGTAAAGGGAAGATGACATTACTCGAGCCAAAAGAAATGATAGTGTGATGTGAAAAATAGTGACAGGGACGGAGATGAGGACAGCGGTGAGTTCAGGATGGCGATTGCTTACTCGTCTTCCAGTAGAGGGTAGTAGGCTTCTCCTGCTACATCCTTCAGTCTCTGAAACAGGTAGAGAGAGGTTCATCTTAAAAGCATAATATGCATCAACATTTAGGTTCTGTTACACAGGTGCATTTTGAATCAAGTTACAACTTAGCAAAACATTCAGATTCATTGGCTATTATACAGTAAAAAAATACAGTGAAATGAAATTTCATGGCACACCTCATGTGATGTTTTAAAATTTGAAGAAATAGCACTTCAAATTCAAATAATGTACTGTAATAAAATTCACGATGGTGATTTATAGAATGTGTAAAAAACACAACCTACATATACACTGTATAGAAGTCTGCATCCTTATCACAAAATACCATCACAAACATCAGGACACAATGTAAAACCTGAGTGAGTTTAAAAACTGTTAATAAAGTTAGAAAAAAAACCCTCATTAAATAAATGTAAAAATGACTATAAAAACTCTCTAATGCTAAAATTCCCGTTAATCCCCCTGGATGTAAACTTCTGAGGTTGTCAATCTAGACAATATCTTTGGACCATGGACTGCCATTTTCTCTAATAAATTGATAAAAAATCTTCAGTAGGGGTTTGAACGTCACTAACTCTATCCAATATACAAAAATAACAAGAAAGAAATTGACAAATTTACACAATATTTGTTTGTTGGCTTACATTTCTGAGTTGGCACAGAGACAGTGTCACTGTAGTGTCGTCAAGCAAGAAACTGCGATCCCTGCCCTGGCCAAATGACTCCCCATCCTCCAAAATAAATCTAAAAAAAACAAAGAGAGTTAAATAGGCAGTTTACCGAGTGTCAATATCAACCAAAATTAGAAAACACCTCCATCAGTGTGTGATGTACTTGGGCAATGTGCAGATTGGAGCTTTGGACTGTATGATCTCCTTATTGGTCAGCTCCTTCTCCAGGTCTCCCCCCGCCAGACACCACAAATGGTACACCTCATCTATGGCTCGCTCTGACAGGTAGTCGTCATCATCATCTAAAAGCACACATACAAAACAGTGAACACTTCCCCATATGCACATTTTTTTGTGGGCCAAGAAATGCAGCAATGCGCTAACAAAGGTAGGTAAGAAGAAGACTGTAAGCTATTAAAAATGGATGTAAACAATGCACATGTTCATTTGTGTGTAGTTGGGACAGACCTTTGCAAAGTTCACTGATGTCCTCTGGGAGCTCCAGATGTGCACAGCGCAGAGAAGAAGAAAACAGGCTAACAGGCTTCTGGAAGGGTGTATAGAGGCACGAGACCCCATTGAACACGGGGTCCCCAAGCAGCTCTGCAGGGGTCGGCCTGGCAGACACACACACAGACTTTAGTTATAACAGCATTAACAATCACATCATACTGTTTGGAGATACAAATCATAAATCAAAATATCCAGAAAATACAAAAGTGTGTCTTACAGTTGTAATTCATTACACACTGAAAATTCATAAAATTACACATTTAATTACATTGTAATAAAGTTGTAAAAGCATTTTTATAAAAGCAAGATTTTTTTTTTTTTTTTTGTATCACTTGTTGGTTTTAGCATGCTGGAATCTTGGCTGACGTGCAGTACCAGTCAAAAGTTTGGACACATCTTCCCATTCCTTCAAATGAGAAAGTGTGTCCAAACTTCTGACTGGTACTGTACATGCTGTAACTATTTCATAATCTGCGTGACTAAAGTGTCTTGGAAACTAAATGACCAATGTCCTCCAACAGGATATGATATCCCACAGAGATTGTATTTACCTTTTGGATGGAAGAAAGGTCAAGCATTTCCTTAATAACTCGAGAACATTCTCAGGCAGCTCCTGTAAAAATGACTTTATTAGCTAAACACTACACAGACAATTCCCATTTATGCTTTCAGTAGTTCCACAGAAAAGTTAATAAAGATCAGACAGTTTTTATAGAGAACTACTAGTGTGACTGGATATATGTGATTAAATGCATTGAAACAAACATTAAGATTCAAATTGTGTAAAAGTAAGTAACATTTCTATTAAATCTCTACTTATATTAATTTCTGGAGAATGTTAAACAAAGCGCCAGCAGTGCTGACATACAAATGACCATTATGTCTTAACAAGATATTTTAATGTGTTTGCACCAAAACTCAGATACTGTATTGTCACCAATATTAAACATTTTCAAACAATACCCAACAAAAGTGCTTAATAAAGACCAAAGTTAGGTATGTGAATATTACTGTGACCTAATAACTAGAAACTAATAGTTCTTTCCCTAAAATAGACCATAAAAAATGACGTATCCAACTGGATAGCCAATTATTTTAAGTCTACCTTAATGGTATCCAGGCAACCATGTTCCTCAGCAAGGACAGTAACAATGTCATCCATGCAACCTGAGAATGACAAACAATATCACTGCACAAGTCTAATTGAACTGAGCACAATGCTCAGTACTTCAAATAATTACGCCCTTACCCAAGGTCAGAATGAATTTCAGTCTCTCGCTTATATCAATGTTCTGCAGCAGTCGTCTGCCCTGTAACAGATTCACAGCTTTAGATTTTATGGTTAAAATGAGCCGTAAAGCATGAATTCACGCAAAAAAAACGTATAAAAGAGGTTTATAAAGGATTCTTACAGCACACAATTCAAAGAGCAAAACTCCAAGGGACCAGACATCGGTCTTGGGTCCTGAGGGCAGAGGGGCTTCATCGTGGGAAGGATCAGTGGGGTGGAAGGAGCCCTGAGCGATCACCTCTGGAGCAAGGTATGATGGGTACCTGAGGTCATGATCACAGAGTAGATAAGCACATTATGTTGTCAGCCTCTAAATAACACTCTTTGTAGATACCCTGTGCCCTCCAGTTAATTTTAAATAAATGAAATGATTTCAACAGCACAGAAACATCAGTTTATGGTTTTCCATTCATTAGTGAGCCTTGTTGTTTTTTCGTCCTGTCAATATTAAGTCTAATGTGAGAAATCAATAAATTATATTCTCAGAACTACACAATCACTCTGTGTAAAGAGATAACATTAATCCCATTAATATTATTAAGTGATGTATGTACAGTTGTTCCTCAGAACAACCTGCATAGCTGTTTGACAGTTGCATTTATTGCATTTTCCAGCCAGATGTTTTATTTTAAAAACATGGGCATGTGCCATGATTCCTCTTTTCAATCTGCAAAAGGATATTACTCAGAGAGACTTGATAGAACACAAAGGCCTTTGGATTAGGATAAAAGTCCAACGATCTGTTATAGTTCCTCAACCAGGAAGCTATTTGGATGCCCCATAACCTGGATTCCATGCAAAAGGATGGGCCATTATGCATCAATGTTATGGTCAATTGACTTTTTTATGATTTGACTAACAGCAAACAGAAACAAGTGAACCTTTAACCCTGAAGAGACAGCTCACATAGCTCAGGCCCACCAGTTGAAAAGTTCCAGAGGAGCACTAATGGATATTTCTTTGCGATAAATGAGGAGAAGAATACATACCCAATGGGAAAATCTACATCTGCCCCATGATCAGTCATGTGATAAAGGCCAAACTTTGCCAGCTTGACATTCCCCTTCAAAGAAAAAATCCATCTTAGATGTTGGACTGCATTTAGGCAATCATTTCATTTTCTAAGTAAGTAAATAACAGACATATATAAAACAGCTAAATTTGATGGGCACAGTACCTTGCAGTCCATGAGCACGTTGTGTGCGGTGAGGGCTCTGTGCACCATACCATGTTTGTTCATAAACTCCAGACCTTCAAGGACCTCATAGGCTATCTGCAGTACCTTCTCTGGGCTAACACAAACACAAACATGGCACTGTTTCAATTCCATTTAAGGGTCAAGTCAGAGAAAAAATATGTGGGTAAATTCAACCTCATTTGCAACACATTTAAGCTTAAGGTTACTATAAAAGATTGTCTTGGAAAGTGCAACAGAATATTGTTATTATGCAAAACTACCCGCAGCCAGTAGATGGCAAGGTTAATGCATATTGCAGAATTTCACTTCCCATCAAATACGGAAACATCTCTCAGTAGTACACAGTCTAATGGTGACTGCTAACCAGGAAAAACAATGTCAGCCCCAGTGTGAAAGGAGCAAAAGCACTGGGTTCACATATAATTACTTCTGAATAGTTAATAATGATTTTTAATGACAATCTCACCTGACTGTTTTTCCCTGTTTTTGGAAATCACTTAAACTGCTCTCAAAGTGCTCAGCAACAACAATCAGCCGTTCTATGGGGCAAGAAGAAGAAGGGACCAAACAATAAGATATTGTATGCAATTGGATTAGAAAACACTTGAATTTGAAATGTTTTTATTATGAGTGAGCATGTATAATAATCATTAATTTGTATCCTACAATCTTGAGTCATCAAATTAAGGGCCAGATATGTTTTGCTCAAAGACAGAATAATGTGATGAAATGTGACTGGGAGGACCATAATAGGAAGCATAATGTGATGTCAATCCCATACTATAAGGCAAGACAGAAAGCCATACCATGCTTTCCTCTGGAGATGTCCACATACTGGCAGAGTCTGGGGTGAGTGACGGTCTTGAGGATCTGGAAGCGTCCCAGGATTTTGATGGAGTTGGGGGTGAGAGGTAGGCCATTGCTCCCACAGACGTCATGCGGGAGGGCTGAGGCAAAGAAGGTGAAGGCCCCCAGCTGAGCATCCTTGAGGGGCCTCATAATGTCTCTGACTTTAAGCACTGATAATGGGGAAGAGAATCTTCAGCATACAGTATATACATATATATGAGACATTCTGATTCTCAGCATGTGAGCAACTTACGCATTAATCAGGAGTTTAAAAACTGAACTAATGAATGAAGTGTTGATTGCTTAGCTACAGTTAAAGCTAGTAAATGTATTAATGCGGATGGCTGAGGCAAATTGTCATTACAGCAAGTGACAGGATAGCACTGTCATTTTACAACATATTTACACCATATAACGTTAGTTATTGTTAGGGTATAATGTTACAGCAAAGTCGGACACGACAGATAGTGATGCTTCAGTTAAACCCAGTAAGCTAACCTCAGAATGTAAGTTGTGAAAATAACTGCCTTACTGTCCAGGTAGGAAACGAGGGATTAAATAACATGCATTACTTCCGAAAAATGCGTCTACTCACAGTTAAATGAAAGTCTGTCTGGTCATCTTAAAGGCATGAACTGGACGTTGTTATTGCAATATTTTCAAAATGAATCTTATTTCTGCCTTTGCGATGTGAGTGAACGTGACCAACGACGTTATGTTTGTGCGACAAAGTAGTGCACAGAAGACACTTTCTAAGAACAAAATCAAGGTTGTGGAACTTAAATCAATCACCTAGTTAGTTCAAATTCTCAATAAAGTTGTTCTTGATTTAATTTCCAACATTTTGAACGACTTAGTTTTTCTTTTTAATGATTACAAACAGGCAATTGCCGTTGACTCCTTGCATTTCAGCGACGGTAACTGATCTGTAGAACATACGTCAACGCAAGCGTAGAGCTCTGTGTCGTATCCGGATGGTGCAGAGATCTACCCGCTGGGGGCCTAATTCAGCCTGTGTGCGGCTAGCTGCTAAATAAGCTAACGTTATCAAGGCTTGCAGCTGTCAAGCCCCCAGCTCTTGCTGCAACGTGTTGGGGTTAGTGATCAGAGTCCATGTAAGTCTTTAAAAACCTGTGTTATATCTCACTGTTTTACATTATAGCTTATGTTGTATTTGAATCTCAACGTGCCAGTAACGTCCAACTGACCGTCTAGCTACGTGTCAGTTAGCCTGAAGTCAAGCAGTGTAACGTTAGTCGAAGTTACTACTTCAATTCTATACTGTAGCTTACTGATTTAACTGGAGCAACGTAAATGCAAAGTGTACATATTTTCCACTGAAGTCAGTAATTCAAATGTATTGATTAGTACTACCTCACTAAAAAAATATTATGTTTATTTGATTAGTTATTGTAATTTGCGATTCGATCTTCGGTTTTATTGTCTGACGTTAGCTAGAGCTAATTTGTCATTCTAAATTATTATTATTATTATTATTATTATTATTATTATTATTATTATTATTATTATTATATTAATCTGTAGCAAAGATGTCCATGCATGTCCTAAAATAGTAAGTTTTCTGCAGCCAGCAATCCAAACGCCCAAAGCTATTCAATTCAGAGTAAATCTTGACATTTGAGAACCAAATAATTTACAAAGCATCATATATGAATCGGATAATTACACTTACCCTCAAAATGCTATAACCTGCACGTTTGATAATGTTATATGATGACAACTAAATATCAAAATAAATATCAGGACATTTGCTGTCCGTGACTGATCAATTAATCAACCAATCCTTTCAGCTCTCTTGCAAACTGAATACTTTTGGATGCTGGCAGCTCATTTGACAAAATATACAATATGATGAGGTACTTGATAGACATTATGTTTTGACATTTTATCATCTTAACAATTAAACAGAGATTTGGGAGGAAAAATACTCAAAAATAAAGACAATTGATGAATGCAACCCCACTCATGGACGAGAGTCTTAGTATTTCTGCACTGTCAAGCTTTCAAGTGTTTTCTATTTAGAAGTGAATAATTTGTGTTTAGGGGTTATACTGTCGTCAGTTCTGAACATGAGGTCATCTATATTCTCAGCATTGCACCATATTTTAACTGATTTAATCAATAAGCCTTTGAGTATAGGTTAAAAAAAAGTAATAAATCAAACTTCTCAACACATTGTCAAACACTAAGAAGTGTTTCTTAATCATCATTCTACTTTATCCCATTAAAGGACCAGTATGTAAGATTTAGTGATATCTATCGGAACAGACTTGCCAGAAATGGAATATAATATTCATAAGTATGTTTTAATTTGTGTATAATCACCTGAGAATAAGAATCGCCCTTCTCCATAGGGAGTCAGTCCCCTTCCATGGAGGCCACCATGTTGCATCACCATGTTTCTACAATAGCACAGAACAGACAAACCAAACAGTGGCTCTAAAAAGGGCCTTTTGCATTTTTCACAAGTTTTGCAGCCACCACAGGTTCTCCTACATGCTTGGGAGGGGAATTTAGTTGTTTGCAATCTGTAACCTCACCACCTGATGCCATTAAATCTTACACACAGCACCTTTTAAGGGCTAATATGTGTAAGTCAAAAACACATGACTGTATAAACTGCTGAAGGCTATGTATCTCTAATTAAAAGGTGTAGGTCCTTCTGATACCTTGAGGTGGTGCTGGCATGCTGCACTCTTGTTTCCTTCATAATGGTCTGGTTGTCAGACAGATAGGGAAGTATTCTCCTGCTGCAGTATATTTTTACTGTGGGAATGAAGCATGAAAAGAGAAAACACTTGTATTCTAGTAAGTCTGCTCACACACCACCATACCAGAGAAAGCTGATGGTTAAATGTAACTGATTTACTGATTTGATTCAAACCACCTGTGTAGCCTGTGCATTGCTATGCAGGATCATCTTTGATTTTTTTTAATTTGAAAATGTATAGACATGAAATGTGTGAACTAATGAGAACTGTATGACTAAGCAAACCAGTCATGTCTATTTTTAGGAGAGTGATAAGAGTGGATATAGTCACATGCCTCGACCAGCTGTACCCCATCTATGGGGTGACTGCCAACTTTATATAGTTACACACCAGGAGATGAATAAAATATATTTTAATTTCCATACAGTGAAGACAGGTAAATAAGGAGGGTTGAAAGACTATGCCCTCTGGAATATAAGTGGTTGTGATTTTTATTTCCCCCCGTGACATCCCACATCACTTTTTTAATACCTTTGGCTATTCTATTTAAAATCCAAAGCTGGAATGACCTCTTCATGTCTTTATGTTGGGGACAATACCTCAGCCCAAAGACCCATTTTCAAAGGTTATCCAAATAAGATCAGCCATTTTGTGGCTCTTGTTATTACTCGACCACTGGTCCTGTTAAATCAATTCAGTTTCTCAAAAAACAATGCTTTGATCCTTGATTTTATCAACTCCAGCTCTTTTGTGTTTCTAATTTCCTCATCCCCCAACATTTTGTTTTCATCTTGGGCCAGCTGTTGTTTTCCAGCACCTCCCTGTAATATGTGAAAGAAGTTTTCTTCTCCATGCCTCAGCCTTGTAAAAATCCTTCTTTTCCTCTTTCTTCAAAAAGTAATTTGCAGAGCTCAATGTGATAAAGGGACATCACCCCAAAGTCAAACTGGTGTCCAACTGTATTTTTGTTTAGTGGCAAAAGAGCGGCTTAGGTGCAAAGTGTGACTTAAAGGATAACCTATTGAATGTAATTTCACTACTTGTTACTTACAAAGGCAGATAGGAATTCATTGGAGAATTTGGCCTTGCTAAGTTGACCTGCAACTCAGGGCTTTTTGAGGTTTTTATACCCTGAGATGCAGAAAAAATCTTTAGAATCTGAAGTTTGGAATCAGGATTTGGTGATTAATTGTCATACTTATGGATATAAACAATATAAACACATTGTGAATATTTCTCTGCATATCTTGTGGACAGAAGTCAGATTTTGTCTTTTTTGGTACCTAGCCAAAATATAGCAGTCAATCCCATTAGCACATGGTTTATACCTACTGGGGTTGCACATTGTGGAAGACGTGAGATTGTGAGTGTTCTGACAGACATATTGCAGCCACAGCTCCATATTTTCTGTTTTACAGTATTTATTAATGAAGTGGTTAAAACACAGTATTATGATATATTATATAAAAAAGGAAATTCCTGTACAATGCAGTGCAGCCCTGCAACACATATCACCTTTGTGGAAATTGCAATGTTCAGTTTTTGTTGTTGACATTTAAGGTTGCATTTCGGGCTTTGGGAAACAAAGCATTTTATGAAATTTTATAGACCAGATGAGTAATCGTTTCATCAAGTAAATAAGCAATAATGACAGTAAGCCCTATTGGAATATAATCAAATCAGTATTTTGCTCAGCCCTGATTTCTTCTCTGTTTCTTGTAGCATTTTGAAGTGTTGTGATGGCTGTATTTCTATTTTGTTTTTTTAGGTTTGTAGCTCGCTCCTTGCTCAAGATGTCAAGTCACAATCCTTTGTTGAGGCTGGAGCAGCGAGCAGCTGAGGCTGACCAGATCATCGAGTACCTCAAACAGCAAGTCCAGCTGCTCAAGGAGAAAGCCAGTAAATAAGGACACCACACACTAAAATGCTTATACATAGGAAATTGTATGGGCCAATTTATAATGAGCATAATCTTACATACTTATAATCTTAAGCATATGTAAGTTTACATTTTTTTTTCTAGGCAGGCTACATTTCTATGCAAAAAGGCCTTATGCTGTATTCAAGTGTAGTACATGATATATGCTGACTGTACTGACTGACACACTCTTTGGCTGAACGGCTCTTTCCATACATGATTCACAATCTCATAATATAAAGAGTAAAATTCTTGTAGGACCACTCACAGCTTTATGAAATTTGAGGCGTCATGTAAGGTCATATGACATTATCTGGAATTAATAAGTATTGTTTTTCCTTTATCTATTACTGTCAATTATTAAATCAAGTGTGTTTTACTGTAATTTAACACTGTGTTAGACTATTTCTAAACCGGAAAATTTGAGTAGTGGACAATATTTTTTCTGTAACTCCAAAACAGGGAACAATATTGATTTCAGTAATCACCATATTTCAATCAACAGTATATTTGTACTAGTGAAGCAACTGTTCTTGAAATGTCCTGTGGGATGGTGAAATTTCATTCTCGTGCTGAGCGGTAACAGGAATTTGCCTCGTTGCAGTTGTCCAGGCCAGTGTCAGAGAAGAGAAGAAACTGATGGTGGAGAATGCCAAATTGAAGAATGACATCGAGGAACTGAAAAAACAGCTGCTGGAGAAAGAGAAGAGGAGGGGAGGTATGTTGAGTTTGATTCCCAGCAAAAACGCAGACGCAGTTTGTTTGTCTTGAAGAAGATGTTGTTATCCTTTATATCTCGTTATAGAAGCAGTTGTGTGTGCCTGACTTGGGGAACATTTGATGTCAGTTGTAGCTCATTAGAGCATTGTTTGGTTTGTACTGTCAAGATAACATCTTGTGCATTCTCGCCTCAGCCCACTATAAGCAGATCTTTTTTGTTTTTATTATAAACAACCGTCACGCTTAAAGAATCAAAGTGATGGGGCAATATGTCTGTCAGCTATTGTGTGTCTGACATACGTTGACATTCATGGGCAAGAAGCTCAGATCATTAACAAACATTTAATGTTTTCCAGAAAGACGCTGCAGAAATAAAGGGGGGACGAGAAGAAATAAGTAATTTAACCTTGTTCAAAAAACTCAATATGTTAGTGTTGGAACGATGAAGGAATGCATTCCAATACACTCGGGACTATGTTTTTCCACATATTGTATCTAATTGTGATGTTTATTTTGTGGGTTTCATTTCAATGGCTTTAAGGTGGCATAAAATAGCTTAATCAAAACATGGATAAATATGACCCTTTTTGCAAGAGGAATTTCAGTTGGCTTGGCTGATTTGTTATTGAGATGTGATAAACAGACTATTGAACGCGACTATAATAGTGCCTTGAGGAAAAAAACATTACTTGTTTTTCAGATGAAAAAAAAAATGGTTTAGAACTGAAATTGTGGACCAGAAAACCAAGACAACAGGCCAAAAAAGTGCTTAAACGTTCTGTAGACATGAGTCCAGTGATAACTGGATTTTTTTACTTCGAGCCACATTAGTCATAGTCATTTGATTCATCGTTAATATAATGATATTGATCAGTGCTGTTTTAATTTAATGTTCTAGGCAATACCCTGATGTTTCCAGAGATACCTAATATGTCAGGCTTAGTTTTGGGAAATGTGCATAAATCAATACCCAAGACATCTAGAATAATTCCATTTGTTGCAATGGTGCAGCCATGAAAAACAGGTCATCTCAGGGTTGAATATTTCACTCAATTTAAGTATCATAAGTAATATTGTTTTACAGTGTGGAAAAAGATTTTCTAAATGTAAAAACCTTGAGAAATGTTTTAAAGGCAATGTCAAGGGTTTTAAGAGTTTATTGCCTGTAATTCCAAGGTAAACCGGAAAGGTCCTGATCTCAGGTCCTAACATAGAATTAAGGTAATTAAAAGCATTATGGTGACGGTGGTGTGCGTGCAGACCAATGTTTGTCAGACATTTTGTAGGAATTCAAACATGAGGCGCCTTAAATGATGGGTTATTTTTTTCTGGAGAGTTATTGTAGGACATTGTTCCCTGCTTTATGGCTCTATTTTCTTGTTTCCATCAACTTGGACACTGTCATTTTCCCATCAAAACTGTTTGCATCAGGAAAGCAGTCCTCCCTCCGGGTGTGTAAATAAAGCTCCCTCTGTATCATTTCATTGTATCATGTTGATGCAACCAGCTCTGTGCGTGAAAAGGGACAACTAAGGAGTAGGAGTAGTGTACTGTGTGTGTTTGTAATGTAAATGAACTCTTTCACTGCAGTGCTGCACACAACATATGGGAAACTATGTGTGTGCAGAGATATCAGTTGTCAGAAATACTTGAGATAAAGATAGTAAATATGAGCCACAACTTAATGCTTTTTTTGTACTGACCTTTTTGTCTGGGTTCTCCCTGCAGTGCGAGAGGTGGCCATGCCATCAGCTGAAGCCAGTGTTGAGTGCAATTCGAAGCCCACCCCTCCTAAACCCTCTGGTCCAGCACCCTCTGCCTCCCCTGCTGCTGCTGTCCAGAGCCCTCCTCCCAAAGATGACAGTAAAAAGAAGAAGCCTGAGAAAAAAGGTTGGAGAGAAAAGCACGGCACATTGCATTATTTTATTATGAATCCTTTTGAAGTTTTAACATCCAATAAAACGGTTTTAGAAACTGAAATTAAGATATGTCACATAACAATATGTGTGCCAGATATTTCCTTTTCAGTTTGCTAGTGGGGCCATATTAAAGCTAGTAAAAGTGACACTCACCTCTCACCACTCTGGGATTTATTTGGTCTTTTTAATTTTTTTTTTGTTTGTTTTTTAACTAAAGGTCTTATTTAAAGCCCAGTGACTTACAGCAGTTGGCTGGATTCAGCACTCTGTTCATTAAAGGTCATTTGATCTTCTTTCCTAACATCTAAATTTCTAACCAGGTGTTAAGGGATGTAAGACACTAATGTCTTTTAGTAGATCCAAGTCTACACTCTGGGCCTTACTGGATTGTAGAACATTGAAATGTTTTGTGAAGCCTCATCTGTCATGGAATTTTATGATTGATAAATTCGTGTCGCATTTGTGATAAGGTGTCCTTGTCTAGTGTCACCTATAATTGAAGCCAATTTGAGAATGACTTAATGTTAATGTTTTGTGGCTGTGCGTCACCCTAAGGACTATCATTCAACCAAAGTATCCCCATGTAATGAATTTAATTGAGTTAAACTGTTCTACATTCGTAATAAATTTAGAATGCAGAACAAGAAAATTCCTGCCACAGAATTTCAGTTGATTAGCAATAAGTCACACAAATATTTTGTTCTATTTCAGCAAAAAGCTATCTTGAGTAATTAGTCAGGCGTCGATAGGGAATAATCAGCATTGGGTGTGTTTATGGGGTTATAATTAGCAAAGAGGAAGCAAAAGTCCCGAGACACTGCAAATTCACTGGCGTGTCTGGCATTTCTCACGTCCAGATGTCAGAGAGCAGAGCAGTTGGTGAGAGATACCTCTTCCCCTTGATAAGCTGTTGTACATGTTTAATTGTTTGTTACTTCAGGGTTGGATGTAGCTGTGTTCCCACCTCATCCAAACAGTCAAATCTTGTTAGTCTGCGAAACCATCTGCAACCTCGGTGGAGTCCTGTTAATGTTCCGTCGCTGCGTTGTCATCACAGCAGAGCACAGATTACACAGGGGAGAAATGTTGAATATCAAAAGCAGAGGTTGGAATTCATATTCTTCAGAGCTGGTGTGGGCTCAGAGGAATGATTAAAGACTGTGCGATCATTTGATCAGTGCAACCCACTGGAATGAATGTGTGCAAAAAAGCAGGCGAGTGAAAGGCACTTTGTCTCGCAGAGGAAGCATCTGCTATTCTGCTATGTCATTGGATCATGTAACACTCACCTTCAGCCAAAAGTGGGGTATTGGTATTGCCATTTACTCAAGGTATGTTCTTCACATCTCAGGGAAGACATAAAAAAGTAATTCCTTAATTTTTTTTATTTATGTATCACATGGAATGCATGCTGCCCTGAGCCCTGGTATTGGCGGACTTTGTTTTAGTTTTTGGGAGGGAATTAAATCAGATTCCAGACAGATGCCCAGTATTGTTTGAACTATGATTTGTTTTTTATAATTTCCCTTGGAAATACACCAGCGGGCTGAAATATGCTCAATGCTTTTAAACAAACATTTCCTATAATATCATGCACATTTAGTATAATACCATGAAAACTCTCACAGATGCGTCTCTTCAGCAAAGCTTTTCCCTAACGCATGATGAATAGCTACTGTCTGACGTTCTGTGCTGAAAATGCACACAACCAAATTGTCATATCTGACTTTCATTCACATAGAGAAAATTAGGGGGCTGAAATGTTCCGAGACAAAGTGTGTTTGTGCACACTGTTAGTGTAACAGTATTTGCTTTTCTTTGATGCCAGGAGGAGAGAAAGCGGAGAAGAAGCAGGGAGCCCAGAGCCAAGAGGATGCCAAGGTGGACGTGTCTCGTCTGGACCTGCGTATTGGACGCATAGTCACGGCCCAGAAGCACCCCGATGCAGACAGTCTCTATGTGGAGCAGGTTGATGTAGGAGAGGCTGCTCCCAGAACTGTGGTCAGCGGGCTGGTCAAGCACATACCTCTGGACCAGGTACAGTACTCTTTTAGAAGTGATTAATAGAAGTTGGGTCACATAACTTTGAAAACTAATGAAATGGCTACCTCAGAAGAATTTTTCAGAATGTATGTAGAGATTCATGTACAATAGATTATTTACTTTGTGTCTCTTCAGTTGGAAACAAATACCCTTATACTCATCCCCATAGTTCTGATCTAAGCTGAAGATCATTGAACACATCAGGCCCCCAACTGCAAGTCTGTAGGTGCTGATGGTTCTCCTTTGCAACTCAACATTTTATGTTGATCATTCAAGGTCTCTACAGAATATTGGTGTTCGTTTTGCTTTTGAATAATGATTTGCTCCTGAAGCAAATTCATTTCTATAGAGTATTTTCATCCAAAGGAAAAGCACTAAACGAAGAGTTTAGACAAGAACAAATTGAAAACTGTTGAAGCAACGGCATTTAGTAGCATTTAGTGTCTCTAACTGAAGTTAGAAAGGCAGCGTAGACTTCCCAAAGCCTTGTTTATACGTGCGCGAGACAACGTGGCCCAGGCAAGCTACAAGTATGCACAGAGGCATTTATACTCTTTATGCTCAACGTGTTGTTCGTTGCAGTGTTCTCCGAAACACCAGGGGGCGTACAAACAAAATATTCTGTGAATAAGCAAGAAGTCAACGAGTGTTACCAGAAGAACGTCATTATCCTTAGGATTTTCAAGGTCCATCTGAGTAAAGTTCTTACATTCTGAGCTTCAAAATGTGACATGTAACTTAAATATACAAACAAATATTGTGCCTTTTTAAATATATCAACTCACTAGCATAATTCCACATTCAAATGGTCATAAATCTTTAGGGAAATCGATTTTGACGAGAAAAAAAAAGTCAGATAGAACCTCATGATTTAAAGCTCATGGTAGTAGCTCTATGGGAATGACATTGCGGTGAATTGTCATTTATATGATATTTTAATTTGCTACTGCACAAATATGCTGATAAAGTAATGTTGTGTAATTCTTTTTTTTTCATTTTGCTGGGCACAGCCATTAGGAGAGGCTCTTTGAACTAGTGTTTTTTTTTTTTGTTTTGTGAAATAAATCACACACAAACATAAATAACAAAAACTTTTCAAATATACACACACATTTTTGTATCGTTTGCACACATGTAAATCAAAAATACAAAGAAGACTATATAGAAAAGAGCAGCTGTCTCTGTTTTATTCCTGTGGGAAGTTCCTCTCAGCAGTGCACGCCCAGTTACAGTAATTCAGAGGTGCATGACAAAGTGCTGCGACAACTTGCGGTGCCTTCGCATTTGACGCAAAAGACGCCATAACGTCATTTTTGGCATGCACACCATCACACCGGGATGCTGCGTCGAACATAAACCTAGTTTAATGCACTTCTCCTGAAGCTACTGCTGCCTTTTTTTTTTTTCTTTCTGTATCAGTCCATTAAACACATCAATTTTTTTTCTGACTTTCTTGCTAACTGTCTTATTTATGAGCCATTACCTGTTTCTGTCAAGCAAGCAGGAGTGAAATATCTGACAAGATGCATTATGGGTTTTATGGCAGGACTCTTTAGTGACTGTTATGCTATAATAAATAATAGGCACCATTAAGAAGGCTTAATGTCTGCAGTGCACATAAAATATTGCTAAAGTCAACAGTCTGTTTTGTAAATACTGTTACAGAACATTCACTTACTATTCCCGGCTTGCCAGAACTGAGGTGAAAAATTAAATCTGCCACCAAAACTCTGTCAAACCAAAATGAGTGATTTTAGATTTATGTAGCAATTTCTTGAAGGATGTCCTTCACTGAAGGGTACTTGTATGTGTATTTTCTAAAATCTGGCATGCATCATGTCATGGAGTGCTGGATTTTATTTCTGTTCAGCTTTTGGCAGAAACGGCCTCTGGTCTTCTTTTAAATTTTGGTAAGCCACAGAGGTCTCTGAGCTCAAATGTCTGATGTTTCCTGTTTGCTCCCTTTGGTTTATGAAATGAGGCAAACAAGCCATAAACCCTCGGACACAGTAATTTTAAATTAAGAGATTGGAATTGGCATTATTGTTTATATTGGATTATGAAATGTTCAGTCCTGTGCTCAAATAGACCACATCTGTTGAAGGTGTTTTGTTTTTTTCCTTATGTAAAACGGATATAATTTGTTTTTTTTCTGTATTGTCAAGGGTATATGGGCTTTAAAAATGTATTTGATCTTCTGTCCCCCATGCAGATGCAGAACCGCATGGCAGTTCTGCTGTGTAACCTGAAGCCAGCCAAGATGAGAGGAGTTGTGTCCCAGGCTATGGTCATGTGTGCCAGCTCACCAGACAAAGTTGAAATCCTTGACCCCCCGAGTGGAGCAGCACCAGGGGACAGAGTCACTTTCCAGGGCTTCCCAGGTACTAATACCCTTAACAGTGGAGATTACCCATCAAAAACAGATTAATTATTAGCATAAAGCTTGAACGTAACAACAGATTTCCAACCAGTACTTGCTCATCAGTGAGTGACTATCAATGTTTGTCATTGGATTGAGTCTACTGAAAGAATTTTCCAGCCTAGAATCCACAGAATGCCTCTGTCTTAAGGAAATGAAGGGTGTCGTTGAGCCCTCTCTCTGCCAGAAACAACATGGCAGTTTCAACATTCACTCTGAAGACACCAATCAGGATGCTTTCTCAGACCCCAATGAAAGTTCTCATCAGAGGTGTTCTGTTTGGTGGTGGCTAAATGGCCTGTGACTGCTGATTTGACAGGCTAATCAACATCTTGCTAAGAATGTAACCTACTTTTTTTTTTTCCCTAGAAATTTGGAAAGATAGGTGTCCTGTTAAGTTTAGCCAAATAAAATGAGTTTAGAAAAGAACATGTGAACCCAATTTCTAATCAATTAACACATCACCTAGACCGTAGGAGAGTCAAGGTCCTCTTGTGATGTATTCCAAATGGAGTCTCTAATGAATGTGGCCTGAAATTTAAAAAAAAAAAAAAAAAGGGGGGGGGGGGGGGGAACAAAACAGGCCAGTGTGGTCATGAATGAAGTCTCTCTTATATTCAGATATATGCTGACAGTTTACAAAGCTGAATATTGGTGAGAGAAGGATTGTCTTGTTCTTGTATTCTTTTTAGAACAATAACCAATTTGGGAATTCCCATTGAAAAATGGGAGGAGGAGGATACGATGAAAGTGGATACGCGGTTACAAATACACGCAGCCCAGCATGAGCTGAGGCTTTTATCCCTGTTGTACACATGTCCCAGCCTCTCCTAAAGCTCTTTGATTCAAGAGGAATCCCTTTGGCCATAATTTTTATGGATTCTACATTAAATAGTCATATTCAAACCACCCTCTGAAAACAGAAGGATTGGAGGACTAAAGCAAAGACGGGATTGGTTGATGACTTGAAATGGTGTAGAGTTCTTGTTTGTTAACAACAGTACAGTAAAACTTGAGGCTGTCTTCTGAAGTACATATAATGGAAAATAAGAGGTGAAAGTCGTTTTTGTCTTTGTCAGAGTCTCCCCTTTTCTCCTACCAAGCCCCATAGTACAGATTCAATTGCAGCCAATCTGCTGCTGGTGTGAGTACATGGCTGTAATTGCTCACATTTCCCCAACTAATGGGGCCCAGTTTGTCTGCTTGAACTTAAGAGTGTGTGCAAGTTGCTCATCAAAACCTCTTTCACGCTTCTGATCAAAACTGATTGTTGCCACTCTTGGGTTGTAAACCAGCACAAATCACAGCCTTGGGAAATGAAACACATTTGTGTCCTCATACCCTGAGATGCTTGTGTAGAGAGGAAAACGTCGACACCAGACAGAAGCCAGCCAGTACCGGCAATGAATTTTTACAAATGCCAAGCAACATCAAAACAAAGCCATCACGAAATGAGACTCTCCTTTAATTGTTTCCCCTGGAAGCATATTTTGATTCTGAGAAGTTTGGTTGAGATGTTTCGAATTATAGTTGAGAAGAAATGGCAGTTTTAAAAAGCTCAGTTTCTAATAGAACATGATAGAAAGTCAGACTATTGGGAGACATAAAAGTAGAATTGTCTTGATAAATCAGGGATATAATGGTTGGTCATTTGCTCACAATTTTTATTGGACTCAGCTTATTACACAGATTGTATCAGTGCATGTTGAATATGAAAAATCCATAAAGGAAAGTTTAAAGTCATCTATCAATGTGTCTTAGCTTGAATATATTAAAACAGTGTTTGAATAGGTTATGCAAGGACATGACATACCACAAAAAAGTTCATAAAATATCAGCCCTGGATCCATAAATCCTGCATGTGTGATGGCCAAGTTGAGAACAGAGGAGGTTTCTAATGTATGAAACTGATGTCTTGATTGCAGGTGAACCAGACAAAGAGCTGAACCCCAAAAAGAAGGTGTGGGAACAGATTCAGCCAGACCTACGCACAGATGACCAGTGTGTCGCAACCTACAAGGGAGCTGCCTTTGAAGTCGTCGGCAAGGGAGTGTGCAAAGCCCAAACCATGAGCAACAGTGGAATCAAATAAAATAACAGGGCTGCCTGAAATAGCTCAGTGTTTACTTTACTTGGCAATCACCCTCAGTGATGACCGCGATGCTGTTGAGAAAAGGGATGGTGATAAATGAAAGTAAATGCCATGAGATGTTCAATAAAGGGTTTTAAAAATGATCTATATCCTTTTTAAGTGTGTACTTAGAATCTGTCCTGTGACAGTCAGTTCCTGTTTGACCTCTTAAATAGACAGTCATGGTCTAAAAGGTGTGGTTAATCAACACAACTGTGATTATGCTTTAATTCCCAGCTCTGTCTTTTGTCCTGTGGCACATTAGCTTGATTGTGCTTTGACTTTGAGGTTATAACTCTTTAAGACATACTGTACGGGGCTTGAGCGAGCATCATTGGTTTCCACTTCATCTAGTTTTGGGTATTTTAATGAGCAGGAGATGAAACAGGGATGTTGTACTACAAAGCGGCAACAAAAACAGATCAGGTTCACAAGCTCTTTGCAGAGGCTATTTAGATGGTACTCAGCCCCAGTGCTCCAATCTCTGAGCCCACTGTCATTATTTCAATCTTGGCTCTGTGATGCCGGTGCCATGTGCTTTGTTTTATTGTCCCCTTGAAAGAAAAAGGCTACCCACGTCCGGAAGTATCAAACTACACAGAAGAAACAGACAGTGAGCTGTGCACCAGAGCCTCTAACGTTACATTAACAGTAATTAAGGCCATCCACACTGCAAAAGCATTTGTCATGGGTCAAAGCAGACTATCGTGCAGACTCACGCTTACCGTAGTACTCAGAAAATTTTGTATATTCTCATGTTCAACTGCACCTTTTTCTTAGATCTGTTTTGTATAATGGAGGGAAAAAGGTTCTAAATCAAAACGTATTGCATACTAGTACTATAGATGCTTTTGTTAATGAGAAATGCCTTAGAACTGGCTTGAACTGTAACTTACGAACTCAACTTGACATTTAGTAGCTACAAAGTCTCCACAAGAAGTGTGCATCCTACAGGATTGTAAAGGAACAGCACCAACAATTCAACACCTTAAAGTAGCAATCTCAAAGATCTCCATTTCCTTCTCTTTGGTGGCACCATATGGGGTTAAGTGGTAATTGCAAGTGTGTTTTTGGACCTCACTCGACCTTACTCCCAGCGACCCAACCAGTGTCACTGTGTGACATCATGCTAGTGCAAGCAAATTGAAGAGTGAGTTTGTAGCGTTAGGTACGCCAACCCTCTCTGGCGGATCAACCACGGGGTGATGGAAAACATGTCACCAACTGTGCTGCTTGTTATTTGACTGCATGGGAAGAAAGTCGCCACCAACACGTGGTTCGTAATGATCATAATACTGCAAATGAAAGAGCTTTCATCAGTGGGCCATAGGCTCAGTCACCATTGTATTACCTCATTTGGCAATAGTGACTGAACAGACATTTATTTAAATGAGAATCTTCAAGATTATAACTTTAATGACTAGTTAGATGTCACATATTCAAAGATAAAACACAAGTGTTTTGAAACAAGTAATAAATAAGTGATGCTTAAGTGCAATGCACACTAGCCATATTGCTTCAGTTGATGCCCATAGTACTCACTGTCTGTGTCATAGGCTACAGTCACATTACAGGCCCTAAATATGCAGTGTGTAGAATTTAGTGGCATCTAGTGGAATAGACTTGACAGAAATGGAATTTAGTATTCATGAAGTATGTTTTAATAAGTGTATAATCACCTAAAAATAAAAATTGTATTTTGTTACCTTAGAATGATCCCTTTATATCTACATAGGGGACGGGTCCTCTTCCATGGAGCCTGTCTTGTTGCACTGCCATGTTTCTACAGTAGCCCAGAATGGAAAAACCAAACACTGGCTCTAGATGGGGCCTTTCATGTTTTTCATTTGGTCACACACTGCACCTTTAATGCTCAGTTCTGATTTTTTAGTCAGATCGATTTTGACGGTTCACATTCATGTTTGTAAGTGAACACTGTTGAGGTCTTAGACTGTCATGCATGCACAGATTTAACTGAAATGAGAGCTCCATGCGTATGGCTTGAATAGAAGCTTCTCCATAAATGTCCAACAAATTTGAAACTTCCTCGTCTCTCCATTGATCTCTGTCACTGTCGTTGCTCTCCTCTGTGCGTAGTTTTACCAAGCTGTGAGGTGCTGACACAATTCCGATCTGACCATTCTGACAGCGGTCGCGTAGCCAGAGATCAAATATAAATCAGATCTAGGACCACATGCAAGTGGCCTAGATCTAATATGAAAAAAATCTGATTTGGATTGTTCACACTTCCGTGAAAAAATCAGAACTGAGTCACTCAGAAGCAAAAACAAATTGGATTTGAGCCACTTCAGCATGTACTGTGAACGTAGCCATACAGACAGAAGAAGAAGTCAAGGTACAGTAGCAGGGATGGGCCACTCCAGGGAGCAAATATGAATACTGCTTTTCCAGAGAAATTGAAAACCTCAACCTTGCCTGCAGGTTGAACTATGACTCCTTGCCTGTAGATGGTACACATAGGTCTAAACTGTTGCTGCTGCTGTTATTGTTCTTGCCTATAGTTGTCATAGTATATATGGACAAGAACTACAGTTCTCAAACTGCAGATGTTGCAAATGGAATATATAAGCTGGGCCTAGTTGTGGGAGCTTAACTTCAGTGGCACTGTCTTTACCCTTCTAACGTAGATTAGGACATAAACATACTTTTGTTGCACCACACAAAAAGTGTCCAACTACTGCTCAAGCACCTGCCTGATTGTCTATTAAACAGTGTCCTATGTTGGTTCTGTGCTTTTAAAGTATGTTATCTGTCCTTTCAGGACAGTTAGGAAAACCTCTCTAGGTTTAGATGACACAGACAGCTCTAGCAAGTGACCTCTGGTAAAGCTTATTCTCACTTAGACCACAGTGATCTTTCTTGGTTTTCTATGACCACAAGGAGTGTTGCAACCTCAGAGAAAGCTCACTCCAAGATATTTTGAGTCAGACATTTACAGACCACACGTTTCCTAATTGAAGTTTCAGCTTCAACTGGTGTACACTCTGTTATGCAGTTACTTATTCTTGTTAACATAATATCTGCACATTCCTCATCCATAACTGACTGTAGGTTATTACCGGAGTTATCCTGATCTGTAAATTTCTATTTCTCTATCAAGATCCAGCATCATAAGTGTTGACTCACTAGTGGGCCACTCTGGTCTTGAGGTAGTAATGTGAGGCAGTAATTGGGGCCATAAATACTAAATTCACAAATAATTGGTTCACACATTGCATACGTTCTATGTCAAGCTATACATCAAAGTAATGCCTTTGCACCTGCCTTGTCCAGCTGCCACTATCCTCAGAGTAATCCCCAAACATTTTTTACGTTTAGATTTCAACACCAAACTGAAATGAAGAAGACATAGGTAGGTGTTGCTGCTTCATCATTCCCACCACCTTCTTTATCCTCCAAGTTATTGTGTCCTCAACATGACCTGAGCAGGAAAAATGATTATTTTATCAGGCCTGTATAGAGATAGACCCATACAGATAATGCAGCGCATCCAGAAATGACTGAATATGAAGAAAAGGAGAAACAATTTTGGAAAAAACCCAAACATCTCTTTTGATGTGATAAAGCTTAACTCACTCATCTGAAAACAGGATTTGGTGTGTTGGTAACTATGACTAACAGTCAAATGTAATACAAATGTTTCCAAACTTTGGGTTCAAATGTTTGTTCCATAAAACAGTGACCCAACAGCCAGAAAATCATCAAACAACAGGGGCCATGAGGAATATTTTTCTTATTTCTTAGGCCAAGTAGTCAGTTTGTGGCAAGGCGTAAAAGTCAAACTATGACAGGTCTTTATGAAGAAATGCAAACCTCTGGGATAAAAGTCATCATTCATATCGGACAGTATGATTTGCATTACAGTATTGCAAGATCTGATTCGGTGTGAATCAAGACATTGTGTGTTTCTTGATTACTTCAAGATCCTTTGGATGTGTGGAGAGTCCTTGTCAAATTGATAAATGTGTTATTGTTTTTTTGTTTTTTGTTTTTTTTTACAATAACATTTCTCAACCTTATTTTCAAAAATGATGTATTAGCTGCTTATCCATTTCATTGTGTTTGTTGTGTAGCAATGAAATCCCCCCTGCAAGTTGACTTGAACTGATGGATCAACAGGAGCCTCATGTTTTCAGTATATGCACCACTGTGACAAAGACACAGGATTAGTTAAAGTATACTGCAGTTTATTATTGTACAGTAGCTGTTTACTGTAGCCTTTTTGGATCATTCCTATACAATTTTTGTTGTTTGAATACATTGTGTGCCATTTCAGACAAATAATATTTAGATATTTATCCAAACAGATACACTTTGAGCCATATTAATTTGAAACTTGACAAATGTGATATTGTATAATGGATTGGTATTAAAAGGGCAAAGAGCTTAATTTGTTTTGTTTTTTAAAGTCCTTAAAGGTATTCTATGCAGGATTTGTCAAAAACAGAGTATTTAAAGTTGGCCCCTCCTCCCCAGTTTGACCAGAGAGAGCAGAGCATGTGTGCTCTGTGCTCAATTAGCCAAAATGAAGGAGGATGCTGAGAATAGAGAAAGGAGATTCACCAGTCAAGTCCAACGCCTGACAGATCAACTTTCATCAGTCCCCACAATGACACATACAGAGACACAGACTCTCCTTGCTAGTGTCCCAAACGCCTGCCTTGTCTCTGTCCCACCCTCTCCGTTCTGCACCCAGTCCAACAACACCCTGGCCCCTCCTGATACAGCCAGCTGCCAACAGTCACCTCTGCCCATCCCAGCTTCCCTCCACTCAAGCCTGAAACATAAGCCCCACAAGTGGTCCTGCTGGCTAACTCTGAAAATTCTTGGAGACAAACAAACTTTTTCCTGGTTAGAAAGTGCTGTCTAAATGCTGCAGCACCACAGGGCATGCAATGAAGCTGTTGAAAAAGGAGATCCTTAGGAGCCCCCAATGCCTGGTGATCCACACAGGAACAAATGACCTGCACAGCCTCTGTAAGGACATTGCTGAGGCAGTGAGGAAGATGGTGGAGCAGGCCAGTAGGGATCTATATCTCCATGCTATTTATACACCCCTAGTAGATTCTCCTTATTTTGAAGAAGACATTTTTGAAACTCAACTCAACTTCAGAAATCGGCTAGTTCCAAGCCCAGGGAAACATGCTTCTAACTGGAGATCTGAATGGATGAACAGGAATTGAACGTAATGTCATTGACACACAGGGCAACAACCAGTCTCCCCTATTTACCACACCAACCATCACCCATCAGAACAACCTTGATTATGAAGTAAATCAAAGTGGCAGTTCAGACCACAACCAAATAAATGTGTTCTTTAAACTCTCAGGTCAAATGAGTGACACAAAAACGAAACCCAGTAAACTGTATAAATTAAATCCTAGTTACAGATGGGGCCCCAGACAGTGGAGACAAATTCATCATGGCCTTGAACTCACCTGATCTGATGAATGACAAATCAATATATGACCAAAATCAATATGTCCCTACCAGAGATGGCCATTAACAAGGCCATCAATATGATATTTCATAAGGCAGCTATTAAAGCTGACCTTATAAAACAAAAACGGAAGCCTGTTAAAAGGCAAAATGCTGACAAATGGTTTGATCAAGAATGCAAGACCATCAGAAAAGACCTAGAAAAATAGCAAATGAAAAACATCGCCAACCAAGCAACCCAGCCTTACGCATTAGATACAATGAAATTTTAAGCAAATAAAAACGTACAATTAGGAACAAAAAACAAAATTATACCCACATGAAACTTGAAGATACTGAGAATGCCATTAATCAAAATCAATTCTGGGATATGTGGAACAACTTCAACACAAAGCAACCACAAGCATTACCCATCCAAAATGGTGACATCTGGAGAGCACATTTTGAATATCTGTACAAAGACATGCCAATAAATCTAATCAATTCAGATCAATGTATTTTTAAAAGAAAATCTCCAAACATTAGAAGAAACAATTAAAGATAACCAAAAACCCCCTTGATTTCAAAATTACTTGGGAAGAACTGACCACAAACAAAATCTCTCCGGCCAAGGAAAGCTTGTGGTCCAGACAGCATTAAAAATGAAATGCTCAAATGCAGCACCCCAGAGATTCAGGGTGCAGTGTTGAAGTTGTTCAATATCGTATAACAGTCGGGATGTTTTCCTGATATCTGGTGCAAAGGGCTCATTTCGCCCAATCATAAGAGTGGGGACAAATCAGACCCTAGTCATTACTGTGGCATCTGTGTTAGCAGTTGTCTAGGTAAATTATTCTATAGTATTCTAAATAAAAGAATACTAGATTTCACAATTGGCTTCCTCCCAAAACACTTAACCACTGACCATGTATATACCAATCACACTTTAATTAACAAACATGTACACCAAACAAAAAGTGGTAAGATATTCACTTGTTTTATTGATTTCAAGACAGCTTTTGACTCTATTTGGCATGAAGGGCTCTACTACAGACTTCTACATTGTGGTATAGGGGGCAAAATATATGATCAAGTTAAATCAATGTATTTGGAAAATAGGTGTGCTGTTAAAATCGGACACAAACAAACTGAATTCTTCACCCAGAGGATTTTTATTTTATGTGTATATAAATGAACTTGCTATTTAGTTGGATCAATGTCCTGTTCCTGGCCTTTCCCTCCTAGATAGAGAGGTGAAGTTTCTCTAACTCTATCTCTATAGTACTATCAGAACCCTGGGCCCTGGCAATAAATATGAAGAAAACTAAGGTCATGATTTTTCAAAAACGCCCAGATGTCAGGAGAACAAATACCAATTTACCATAAATAATCATAACATTGAACATGGTATGTTCTACCTACCTTGGTGTAACCATAACATCATCAGAGAGTTTCACCATGGCAGTGAATGCAATAAAAGGAAAAGCTTGAAAAGCTCTAAATGCAATCAAGAGAAAATGTTATAATTTCCAAATTCCAAATAAAACCTGGCTTAAAATATCTGATAGTGTCATCCTGACCATTGCGTTGTATTAGCCCATCCTCACAAAAAAAATGACAGTATAGATCGAAAATTCAGGCTGCAAAAAACTACTTATGGTTACGTTTACACCATCTAGTGGCCATTGTAATTATGACCCGGGGAAGTGACGCTGTTCAGGTGGTGTTTATATAAGGTGACTTCCTTATCAGGAGAACATTTGTAGGGTGGATGGCTGGCAAAAAGTGGCCTTTGCTGCAGGAGGCGACTGGTTGTCTCCCGTTTCCAATCAAGTGTCTTTCCCCATGATAGACACTTGGTTGTGTGGCTTGGGTGGGTTTTTCCCCACAGGAAGGGTTAGGGTTAGGGTTAGGGTTGTGCCTAAACCTAACCCTAACCAAGTGGTTTTTGTGCCTAAACCTAGACCTAAAGCTGGAAATAGACCTATTCTGTTGTTTTGGTATGACAATGTGTTAGCTGTATGGTAGTGAAGTATGGAGTCCATCTAGTCATCATAGCTTTACCTGTTGGGACAAATATCAACCACAATCTTTTCATACAGAATTCTGCAGATACATTTTACACATACACAGAAAAACACCAACAAAAGTAAAGCAGAATTAGGCAGATACTGACTGATAATTAACATTCAAAAGAGAGAGACTCAAATATTTTAATCAACTTAAATCCAGCCCCTTAGACACCCTCCATTCCAAAATCCTCCAAACCCAAGAGCTGAACCCAGAAGAGTCCCTATGTCAGCTGGTGCTGAGACTAACTGCCCCCTCTCAGACACACTCTGACCAGTCTAACACCAACTCTGCTTTCCAGACACCAATCAGACTAAACCAATTATAACACAATGTAAAGAAACCTATCTGGAACATTGTAAAGAAGGAACTAAAAGCCAACGTAGATTAGAATGTTATCTGGCCCTAAAAAAGAGATTATGAATTGGCAGAATATCTCTCTACTGTCAGAGATAGAAAGCAGAGACAGATCCTAACGAAGTACAGGCTCAGTGACCACAAATTGGCAATCGTAAAAGGACGACATAAAAAAATCATGGCAACCAAAAGAAAACAGAATATGTGGTCACTGTACGACAAATGAGGTTGAGACAGAGATGCACTTCCTCCTACAGTGTAAAACATTCAATGAAATAAGGCACATTTACTTCGTCTCTGCAATGTCCCTATAATTTCAGATTTCAAAGAGTTTAATGACCCAAAAAATTAAAAAAAAACAAATAAAATTACCAAAATTTAATATCTTTAATATCTTGCTGCCCAATATTTATCAACATGCCACACGTTGAGGGACAGTAAATGACCTAGACACACACAACACACGCATGCATGCATTACACAAACACACACACACACACACATACACACAAATGCATGCATAAAATATACTGTATATATAATCAATATATATCAATATTAATATAATTAAATATGTATATGAATCTTAATGTTGTGTTAATGTTTATATTATTTATTTATTTATGTTATTATGTTACAATTTTGACAAATTGTATCGTGATGCTTTAGCAACATTGTTCTTAAATCTTTAATTCCAATAAAACTCATTGAACTGAATTGAGTAAGAAAGAGAGAGAGAGAGAGAGAGAGACAGGGAGCAGTGGTGGTCTAGCGAGCTAGAGAGTGAATGAAAAGAGCAAGCAGCGCTGGTGAGACCAAAGCCATGAATCAGATAAATAAAACGTTATTTTCTTATTGTTTCATTGTGGTTACGTTCTAAAGCATAAATAAACACGCCCACACCTCCGCACAACCATGCGGGAAGCATTTTGTGTGAATGCAGAGCTTCATCCTGTTCGCTGTGGCCTCTCTGCTCTGCGTGTGTGTAGCTAAGCCCCGCCCTCATTGAAGCAGACACACAAACCTGCAGCTCTTTATAGGAAAATCCTGCACAGTATATCTTTAATCTGTATGAGGCTGATTTTTTTTCTTTGATGCAGGAATGTGTTGAGGTGCCCAACCTAACCAATGTTTGTTTCTCATCATTAGTGTCTAAACTCAAGTTCTAGTGGTTCTTACCGAGAACCAAGACAAGTGTTTCAGTTTCACTGGTTACAAATGATAATGTTGTCATGAAGTATTGCTTTTTCCAAACCCTCATAAATATCTTCCAAGCCAAGGTCATGGCTAGAATTTTTTTTCTATACAGGAAAGATGACAATACCAATATATACATAAAACCTAACAAACCAACATGAAACCAAAACAAGCTAAAATTGGCTGAACAACCTTGTAGAGCTGCAGTCGGGTGATAATTCACTTGCCATCGCACATAGTCAGCTTGTTTTGTATGTGTAAAAATATTTATTAGCATTAAACTTTCTTCTTTACATCATTAACGATAAAGCTGATGGAATATAAATGGAACAGATGGAGCCTTCTGTGCCACTTACCTTGCTGGTGACCTTTGGCCTGGACAGAAACCCTGTTAAACATGGAAATTATTCATCAGTATTCATTAATGAATTTGATTGATTGTGATGTAACACTTTTTAAAAAAAAATTAATACCACGTCCAAAGTGTTAATTCAGAATCATGGTGTTCGTAAGTTAAAGTTATTAACAAATACATTTTTCTTTGTTAAACAGCGTGATATAATATCCTCAAAATCCTTCCACACTCCATCACAGTGTAAGTCATTATTACATCATGGAAAATGTGTTAAATGTAGCCAATCAGAATGTGGGATCAGATCAGCAATGAGCAAAAAACATGCAAATTAAAATAATCAACAGCGTTGTTTCAGTAATAGCACAAGATGGGCAGAAACATGTTTTGGGTGGAAAATACTGTAGAAACTGCCTAGGGAAACACAAACCTCCATGGACATATTTTGGCTTTAGTTGAAAGAACAGCTCTTGCATGCTCCTCTGTGTGTGGTTTCATGCTTCACCAGTGTTCACAATGAACAAAATTATCCAAGCTTCTCTTTCAACTCAAGGAAATCTATTATCCATATTATGGGTCCTGCTGGACATTTTAAAACATTGCTTATGTACAGTACAATCCACCATTTCTGTATCTCGTCCTAGTAAAGTGAGTATTTTGATAGAAATTGGAGGAGCCAAGGCAATTTCAATTGGTAGCATTATCGAACAAACCCCTGCGCCGTGTCTTAACTTGTTATTAAATTGTTGTGACTTTTCTGTCATAAGAACCTAATTCATCAGGCACCAATAAGACAACCGCAGAAATCAGAGATTATGTAAATGATAGGAGAATAACACACACAGATATAAGAATTAGTTCCAAAGGAAACAGCTGTAAGTTATCCTCAGTTTGGGTCACATTGTCTGACAGGTCCAACTTGAAGCAGGAAATCCATACCAGTTATTCTGTTTACATAGCCAACCAATAAAAAACATGAGGGAAAACCTTAATGGTAAAATGGATTACTATAAATAACATAATGCATCAAAAATCAAGCGGCATAACTGTCATCCAAAAACTGCAATACAATATGTAAGAAAAAAATTTACATGAAAGTATAAGAGGCATAAGATGTTATCTCAAACACAATATCTAACAAAAAATCTAAACTCAGCGGTGTATTTACTGGCTCTCTCATCTGACAGTCTTAATTCAGCGAATGGAGCTGTTGCCACACAATGACATTTGCTGAGTAAAGAGTGAGATGCGGTTGAAAGGTTCCAAAAGATAATAAGTGCACCTATGAGCTTAGATTATTTTGTTACATATTATGTTCAAAGATGAACTTCTTCACTTTAAAAAAAAAAATATGTTAAATCCATATAAGTAATAATAAATAATTGGCATTTTGTAATATTTCACTTGCTGTGGATAATTAGATCCATAGTTTAATTCTAGAGTCATTAATAAGGACCAGCAATGACCTCAGTCAGCTCCCTCTTCTGATGGATATTTTCTAAGAAATTTCTCTTCATCTTGTCTCCATGAAAAAGCAAAACAATATATATATATATATATATATATATAGCAAAATACCATTTAAAATATCATTGTATTTTGTTTTCTGTCCTTCTCACCCAATTGTTCACTATTGTTTTGTCTTGGTGTTTGTCTCCATATCGATTTCTATGGTTACTTTACTCACCTTCTCATTACTTGACTTGTGATTATTGCATTCAGTCTTTTGAAGATTTCCAAAAACGTCCCTTTAGATTTGGCAAAGAGCTTATACATGTGCTCTTAAATGTAAAAACACCATATAGGCAACATGTTCATTCCACTGAAACATGGCCTTTTTCACTGCAGACATTTTGACTTGTCATAGTAGGAAAAGCAAAGGTGTTACTATTAACATTAACAATGGCTCTGTTCTATTCAAGTGTCCCAGTAAGCCATGACAGTGTGACAGTGAGCCAGCATGCATAATACTAGGACCCTGAAACAAAGAAGATAAATGGAATTCAGTCATCTTTAACTTTATTGTTTAAACCTGTGCTTTTTCTACTGTAACATGTCAAAATGTCTTCTGTGAAAAGGGCCAATTAGTAATGACAAACTGGATAATGCAACCAAATGGTCTATGTCTCCAGCAATACAAGAACAGAAACCACTGAACAGGAAAATTCATTGCACCTCTAAAACACCTTGAGAATTGCTGTGCTGACCACAGGAGGGCAGAACCCCACCACTAAATTACCATCCCCAATAGAATAGGCTTTGTGCATTTCATTGAAGAGTGCTTGATTGAGTTGACCTTTCGTATGGTGAATTGCCTTTTTTTTCTCTGTTGACATTTAAGCCAATCTGAAGTGGCAGGAGGAAAGTCCTGCTCATGCGGAATCATTCATTGTTGCAGCCATGTGTAAGAGGATGCAGAGGAGAAGGAAGTATTATATGACTGTATAATTACCTTTCTGAGCAAAATGCTTTGTTTGTGCTTATCTGATCCATTTGTGATACTGATCCACACTGGGCTGGTACATCTAGCCATCCATTTCTTATCAATGTGCTAAGTGACGAAAGGATATATTGGAAACAGAAATTTGAGTTTTCAAAAAATCTATCAGAACAGAGTAAATAAGGATGTGGTTAGCCTCCCTAATTACTGGACCTGTTGCCAAAGAATGAAAAAGGAAAAGGCTGCTAAGACATGTGTTTTGAGTTGCACCCTTCATTCTTATAAGCTCATTTGTCTTCGGAGATGACTGAGAAACAGTATAGCTAAAACTTTTTGGAATGGCTATAATTGTCAGCACAGATCATGGATCAGCTCAGTAACCCATTTTAGGCTAAAAATAAAATACCTCACATAAAACTGACCCACGACTAATGTCTGGGGCAACAACACTCAAACTCCTGCTCATGGTCTACCGACTTGATGAGCTCATTCATCTCTCAGCAGTCAACAAGCCTGCGGAGACACTTCCACATGCCAAAGTAGATAAGACAATTGACAGAGAGAGTCTCCAGTGAGGCTCCAGAGGAGCTTCATCTCCTCAGACAGATCTGTCTTGTCTTAATTTTCCTTGACACTTAATGAGTCAGTCTGAGTGTATCTCTTAGGCCCCTTGGAGGGGGAGGAGGGAAGTTCCCAGGGGGAAACTTTTGAGGTGAGGACCATAATTAGAACCAAACAAGGACACTACTGTCCCCTGCATCCACAGGTGAAACCCAAGATAACAGGGAAGGAAAATGTGAATGGGAGCTTTTTGGACAAATTAAGGCTTGAAGTTGAGGCCCTTTACCTGTTTTGGTTTATGGCTTCTTGCCTATTAAAGGGCCTACTTATAACATTATGACTGATGTGTATGCCACCAGTCAGGGTGATGGGGTCTTGGGTATGATGGCAGATGACAGTCAGAAGTGTAGGGTAAGGGTAATTTTATACCTAGTGAATCAGTGAACACAATTATTTGATTTACAGAGTGAGAGTTGGACAAGGAGCTCTTGTTTCGCTGTGGTTGTTGTCTTATAATGTATTATTATTCAGAGAATGAGATCAGTTTACCTTTCTAAGCTCTGTCAGGGATTTTGTTTGAGGACAAGGTCCAACTCACATGAAAGCAGATGGAGTGTACATGCAGACAATTACCATATGTGGACAAGTGATATAGTGATATTAGTGAAAGGCACCATGTAATCCAGCTTTGTCTTGAATAACATGCGGTGCAGTCAGCGGAGCAGCTGTTTTAGGTATAAACAACGAAGACAGGCATTATTGGTGCCCACAGTCCTTACTGTAGTTGCCACATTGGATATAATGTTCCTGTTTTAATGCTTGTTGATTTGGTTTATTTTCCCATAGCATTTTGGGGAAAACCCCTCGTTCATGGACAGGAGGCAAAGTGCTGATGCAGGGTTTTGACATCCTGGCGCTGAATCACTAAATAACCACACATGCACACAATCTACTACTACAACTATAAACTAGACTGAGACCAGGCTAACCTTTTACACCCTAAATATGTTCTACAAACTGATCCCTCATCCAACTAGCTCACATAAATATTTTTGACATTGAGAAGAGGACATTGGGTTCATACTGTCATACAAAAAATATAAATTGAATAGTCCATATAATTTAATTATTAATATTGTTACACCATTAATCTATTCAGATGTGAGGCAGGTGATTCCATTTTAAATATTGCTGCTTTTCAACAGAGTACAGCTCAGCAGCTGTGACTAATGCAAATCAACTCTGCCAAAGTATTTGCAGGACCATTCACACAAACCCTGTATCACTCCAGTAACACAACATCAGACAATGGAAATACTGAGTGTAATGACTTCAGTGTCTCCTAATAGTCAGACCAAAGGGCTGAACTCCAGACCCCTAAAAACACCTGAACCATGCATGCCGCTGACTCACCCCCTGTGTGTGTGTGTGTGTGTGTGTGTGTGTGTGTGTGTGTGTGTGTGTGTGTGTGTGTGTGTGTGTGTGTGTGTGTTCTGGTTACAAATTCAGCAGCCAAGACGGGTATGGTGGGCTCTGATGACACTCCTGAGTGGAAAAACACATAAGCTATGACTGTGCCCGACAGATCTCTTTCTCGCTGATGAAGCAACACTCACTTGTAAGGAATAATCTCATCATTGGCTGCATTGAAGTCTTTTTTTATCATTAACATAGACTTTAATGTTCCATATGAACGTTGGATGTTCTGTGCCATGAATGTCCTACGTCTGTAGGAATGGTGATGTTAGTCTGTTGGTCAGTCCAGACAGAAATATCTCAACAATTATTGGATGAATAAGCATTAAAATTTGTACTGACATTCATGGTTCCCAGGCGATGAATCCTGTTGACTTTGATGTGATCCCCTGAATTTTCCTTTAGTGCCACGGTGAGGTTGACATTGGTATGGTTTTGAGTGAAGCTACTGGATGGACTGTCATCCAATTTGATACACACATTCATGTCCCTTTCAGAATGGTGGTGATCCCTTAATTTTTCATACCTGCAGTTCCCAACATGCTAAACTAAGACGGTAAACTTTAACCTGCTAAACCTTAGCATGAGCATGTTAACGTGTTGATTTAGCTCAAAGCACCACTGTGCAGCCTCGCAGCACGGCTGGTGTTTAGACTCTTGGTCTAGTTTCTCCACAATGAAGGCCACAAGAGGCATGCCAGAATACCTCAGTCAGCCTCATAGTCTAAAATGCAACCATGTAATTTAAGGTTTGCCATGATAAATCTCAGGCCCTAAGTCCTGTATACTGACCCGCAGTTTAAACCCTGTCAGTCATGTCTTGCCTTATCATCAAGCAGTTGATTGAGAGATGCGCTCAGTGTCACGTAGGAGTATAAAGCCATCCCTTCCACTGATCTTATCTCACAGGAGGCCTCAGATTATGTTACAAGAGTAAACAAAAAAGTCACAGAGATAAATGGAGCTCCATACAGGCTTATTCCTCTACATAATGACAAAGACATGCAAATAATTTCCCCTGATAAACAGACTATTAGGGGCTCTTTCCATTAGATGTCGATTGAATATGCTTATAAAGCCAGTTACACTACAGCTATAGTGTATTTGCCTGGAGAGATAATAGGGAACAGTTTTCATGGTTATTACTCTTCAGAACTTTTTAAAGGATCTGAAAAGAAATGTATTCATGCCACTTTGAGGAAAATTATTTGCATATGATTTAAGGTCTGTGCATGTGTGAACAAATATTTAGGATTATGTCAGCGAGGCAAATCTGGGCACTTAAAAACTGAGCTGTCCAATGTGCTGAATCCCAAAACAAAGATAATGTAGAAGCAAAATTGTACAATATGCCATCACACAACCTTAATAAAGATAAAGAAAAACAGTTGCACGTTGCTTTTCTGCTAAACTGCCTGTTTAGACAGTTTAAATACTTTTTTTAATCTAAAGTATTTTATTTATTTATTTGTTTGCCTGTTGGTGTGTGATCACATGTTCACCTCCTCTTCTGTTTATTAGCTTATCACTCATTGTAAAAAGTTTAGCATATACACCATCCATGTTTGTGTGTGTGAATAAATGTACTATTTGTGCATAGGCCAGTTGCTGGTTGTGTGAGAAGAATAGATTGCATGGGAATTCTGTTTTTTCTCATAGTGCAACACTGAAAGGATGTCCACTGAAGAATCACATCAGCCTGTCCCATGGAGACGCTTAGATAAACACAGAGCTAAAATAGAGGGGGAGTCAGGTTGCACCATGAGGTATTGGTAAGAGAAAGGAGAAGCAAAAAGCATTGTGAAAGCATTGTGGTCGCTCTATTTTCTATCCCGGGTAATTTTTTTTTTCCCTCTTTGCAGACCGGACACCCATAATTTCTCAAACAAACACAAAACAACATCCTTCAAAGCCTCAAAACAAAGGCATGGAGACCTGATATAATAATTGGAGTTGGGTGAGTATAGTGGGTTTGTCTCGGGAGTCAGTCATGGCCCAAGGAGACAGCTGGACCGAAGAGGCTTTTGCAAGGGGCCTTTGGCCAAGTGTATCAGTTGATGGTCAATGGGGTCGTGACATGAAAAAGAAACTCTGAAAAGTTAGGGGTCACTTACAACAACTGTCATCACTTAGCGTCACCCATTTCACCTGAGGACTCAGTGGATAGTGAAACATCCACTGACTGATTGTTGAATCACGTTTGAATCATTGAGCAGCAACATTTTACATCTGGGCTGTGTTTTTTTAGCTGGCTGCCAAGTAACTGCCACAAAGATTTTGATTTACCCAAAAATAATCTTGTGTGGTGTGTGTCTGTGTTGTTAAACGAGACAAAAGTGGGAAGAAAGAAGCAAAATGGTACTGATTGGGCTCCACTTCATATATCAATATAAAAGTCTTTTGAAAACACATAGCTCCAAAGTGAAATTCCCCCTCTGAATCACCCACAACGATTTGGAAACCAGAGTCAAACTACCACTAACTTAAGTCAAATGATTTCAGTAGAACTGACATGTACCTTTTATCCTTTTGAACCTCAAAACTATTCAGGCTGTTTATATTTTTACCAGAGATGTTTGGAATGTGAGTGATATATTTTGGGAAGCAAAAATAGAGAGCTCAAATATAATCAACAGTAACTCTAAAAGCAAATATACAAGGCTGTGATTACAGGATTTTGTATTCAGATGTTTCGGTTCCCAATCAAGTAATATGCTATAATGGAACTATGAATGCGCTGAGGTTCAACATTTTGATAGACATGACTCTTCCAACATTCACTCTCTGTGATGGGCTTTGTAGAAAAACAAAAAACTTTTTTGCCCCAGTTGCACAATACTGACGCCAACTCTGATTACTGAAACCCTTTATAGCAATGATATACTGCATGTGGTACACAAATTTGTATTATTGCTAATTACTTATATTATGATATGATGTTATTGGAGTTCTGATGTATTCATTATTTAATCTTCAATTGAGTTTTGTGATCCGGTTTCAACAAAGTACAGAAACAAACAAAGGACTGAAACATAACCAAAAAAAAAAAAAAAGAAAGAAAGATGGGTCACTGGTGATGACAACGAAGAGACTCCAAATATGCCGACATGCTGACAGTCACAGTGTGATTTGTCAGTGTCGATTTTCTCTCTGTTGTACAAAGGCTGCAACAAAAGCCAAGACATTTGTTGCACACTGGAGTACTTTAACTGTACCAAATATGAATTCATTTAATGTGAAGGCTGACTTTTAATCCCCATCAGGCCTTTATCAGGACGCTGTGAAACGGATATCTGAACACATGTACAGTATAATCTTGCAACATCTGACTCAAGAGTAATCAAGTCTGTCAGGTGTACTGTGCCAAAGGAAAAGCAAGCAATCATTCTGCATGGTTATGCATGGGTAGAGTTACTAGAGGAAAACATTAAAGCTCATTAATAATATGCAGAGATCCATGCATATGAAAAACACCTCATTGCACGTTTTTTCTAAACAAAACATATTCAAGTCCAGTGGGTAGCAAAGTGTTAAGGCTGTGAATCTCTTTAATGTCACATGTGAGGAGTATTCCTAATGACCCGGCAAACTTGCAGCTTAACGTTTGCAACCATTTGTTCCAGAAAATCTTGCTCCAGTCACCATAGATACCCAACATGGTGTACTATTACCATTTATAGATACCACATCTTTTACCATATCCCATAAAATGGCTTGGGGGAAACAAAGCTGTTAATTTGTTACGACAGTGTAGGATATAGTTTCTGATAAAGGATCACTTTACCTGCCAAGGACTACATCATCCCTGCAGCAGGACACAGACCTCTTGCTTGGCAGTGCTGGATAAACAGATTGTGTTATTTCTGGTTCTGTACCACAAGGTGTCAATAATACCTCTAAATGGGCTTTAATTTATTGTGAAACTCAGAAGGTGGATTTCAAAAAGAGAGCAAATGACCCATATGAATTCAAAAGTCATAATTAGCCCACATAGCATGTCTCACTATTCCCAAAAATGAAAACAGAGACAAGAGTAGTCTGGTGTGTGAAAACCATGAGCTACTCTCGATTAAGAGTTGGACCTACAGTGGTGATCATGTGCTGCAGCTGATTTGAGCAATATGTCACACTATAAATGAAGCCTAAATACTTCAGACATCCTTCCTCTATGCAACCACTCAGGCATATCAGGCAACTAACTGCTCATTGTGTTGAATTCAAACACAGTCAGACCCCTTCAGGGAGAAGTATTTCAGATACATATAAATCAACCCTTTGACAAGTGCCGTGACCTCTAATGATACATGACTTACTGTGACTCCAGACGGAACAAAAGAAGAAATATACAGCACATAAAACACACCAAGAAGAGTAATGAAATATAAAGAATCGGCCAAATCATAAATACACCCTAGTGCCTGGTGTACATTTTTATCCACAGTATGCTCTGCCATCCATCTTAGCTCCACATTGTACTTGATGGTTGAATTGTTCCTTTTCTCGAGAAAAAAAAAAAGGCTGTTGAAACCAGTGTGGCAATGATAAATAAAAAACAAATGTTATGTAATGTAACTTAAAAAAAAGTAATATGAACATTTAGGTAAAGTTTTCCACAAGCCCAACCAGGACCTCACTCCCTATCAGCTATGGTAAATGAATCTGGGTGGTAGCAGTTAATCAAGAAGCGAGTGGGACGGCACCTCAAGTGTCTGTGAGAGCGAACCTCCCAGCAAGCTGTTGATAAATGATGGGTTGGCAGCCAATTTTGTGGTTGTGTGTGTGTGTGTGTGTGTGTGTGCGTGTGTGTGTGTGCGTGTTTGTGTGTGAGACAGGAGAGAATCATGGCGGGCTGCTTCACGGTGTGCACATGGCATTGCTGTAAAAGGAAATTAAAGGCCAGTCTAAAGCTGTAGGCGCAGCCAAAGGTCTTATGTATGTGTGTGTGTGTGTGTGTGCAGGTTTGTGTGTGCATATATGTGTGTGTCATCTATTCAAGTGTAGGAAGGGGTGGGAAGGGGAGCTGTCTTTTTAAATGGCCAGAGAGAGGAAGGATGTCTCCAGCCTTGACTCTGGCGTCCCTTTGTTGTTCATGAAAACAAAACAAAAAGAGAGAAGGACAAGGGGAGAGAGGGAGAAAAAAAAGAAAAAAAGCATGAGGGAGCGGAAGAGAGGAGGGAGGGAGAGGGAAAGCAGAAAGTTAGAGCCAGTCACTGACAACAATGCAGTCTGCTCTGTGACAGAGACATGATGTCACGTTAGTAAAGTCCCTGGTGTGGGGGTGGGAGGATGAGCAGGCTGGGTGGGGCCATACCTCTGTACTCCCTCTCCCCATGTGTGTCTCTTTTTTTTTTTTTGGTGAATGAACCTTGGGAAGCATAATGGGCCCGGCTCGCAGCTTCACTTCCGCACACCCGTCATTTGAAACAGTGAGATTTCCAGGTCGTTCATTCATGCCCTGGTCCCTGCTGAGCACACTGCTCAGAGAGAGTGAGGGAAGCCTGGTAAAGGATCGCCCTCAAGGGAGAGTGTGTGTGTGTGTGTTGGGGGAGGCGGGAAGATTGCAGGTGGAGGGAAAAAAGAGAGCAGGCATATGGTTGGTGAGAGAATATATAAATGGTTTGAATGCGCATCACGTTCACTTTATGCACATGAGGTTCTTGGTCTTGTCTGCTCTTCACACTCTTCTAATGAACACATAGCTTTAGTTTGGATCACACATGTGGTCGGTCTACTGCTGCACTGTCTGACACCACGATGGTTTTGTCTTTTAGAAAAGTGAGCCAGTTAACAAAAATCAACAGCGTACTTTTGGTTATCTTGCTCAGTTCATTTTGAAACTGTTCAACTGATATGGAATTTAAATATTCAGTATTTTCAGATTTATATTTGATATCTCACATTTAATTCCAAATTCTCATCAACTGTTTAATATAACAATCATACAGTGAAGTCAGTTAAGTCAGTACAGTTTCTGACCAACTTGCAAACTTAAAATTTAAAAAAAGCCTTTGGTGGAGTTAAAAGGTCATTCCTTTTTGCATCTCAGAAATTTGGATTTGGTGAATCATTCATTTAATTGATTAAATCACTGTACTCATCACCTACAGGCCACCATCTCATCCAAAGATTTACAATCACCGAGTTACATTTTATACAGGGGCACGAGACAAGGATGTCCTCTCTCCACTTTATTTATGGAACCATTAACTTTCCGAAAGTCTTAACAACTATTGAACATTATCAAATTCATAAAAGAAGTAGTGTTTACTATTTTATTCCTAACCATTTGGTGCTCCCTGTTCATGCTCTGCCATTTCCTCTCTTACAAACACCCACAGCTGCTGTTCTTGAAACTTCTAAGCTTGATTAGTGACGCTGCACAAATTTAAATTGAATCCACACACATTCAGTCTGTGTGCAGTAATGCCTGGGTGGCCGTTCAAGGAAAAGAAAAAAGAATTAGCTGGCAGGAGTTCAGTTCTATTAATACACTCATTTAACTGTAATACATGATCAGGCACAAGTGTGGATTTGAATCTCCCCAATGGTACATGAAATCATGCTTTTTTAAATGAATTTGGTCCAGCCAGGAAGAAAAAGAGAGCAAAAGAACCTGTTCGGATTTCCAAACCACCCATCAAGCAACCTTCAGAAAATGCAGTACAGCCATTGGACAAGATCTCCAGCAGGAATCAACTCAGAAACAATTTCTGTAACATTTAACAACATTCTCATCTGCCCTGTCCAATTTGTGTAACAGAAATTACCTTAGGGAAGCTTCCATTACTGTTTTACAGCAGGGACCCAAAAGTAATGTCAACAGTCTGCTCAATGAGGTGTACATGGCGTGGAGAAGACATTTAGCAAAGCCCAGGGAATCTCATGATGTAAATAAATAGCAAGAATGAGCTTGTATGACTTTGGGACACTGCATGTGTTTGTTTCATTGTCCTGATTGCTTACAGAGTTGGTTGACTCCTGCTTGCTGCAGAGCTATAGAGCCAAATCATAGCTGCTTGGGCTGCTTGGAATATTCCACTATCTGGACCACTGAACAGTGGGAGGGAACCAAAGATTGATTGCTATAGGTTTTGAATAATAGAAAGATAGATGGACAGAGAACCAAGAGATCAAGGAAAGAAGGACAGGCAAATAAAGAAAGGACCTGTATATCCACCATGGGAAGGTTCCAGTAATTGTTGGAGTTTATTATCTAGCCAGAGGAAATTGTACCCTTTGCCACCCACAAGCACTCAATGGTAACTATCAAGTTAAACTGCCAAAGTGAGACGTTGTGACAAAGCCTCCTTTTAGAGATGAGGGATGACAGTGAGATGGGGACGGGGTGGGGGTTAAAGCTTGTCCCCTGGGAGTAGGAGGGGCAGTGTCACCGTTTGGAGCTGTTGAAAGGAGCACAATGACGCCCGGTATCGGGTTTGCCTGTTTGACAAATGGATCTCCTGCTGTGATCGTGGCGAGTGCAAGAGCCCTTATCTGTTAACAACAACAGAGGATGAAGATAAATATGGAACATCTATTAAATGTTCACAAGCAAACGTGTAAACAAGTGGTCTTGCACTATATGGGATTAAAAAGGATAAAAAGAATTTCTATTGGTATTTGAGTAATGCTGGCACTCAAAACCCAACAGTTGTCCCTCATTATACTTTGAAATATTATAAGATAAGATATACTTTATTGTCCCTGAGAGGAAAATTGACTTGGGCAATAGTGCTGCATACAGCTGCAATCAACCTAAATACAATATGTAACCTAAATACCATAGGAAATACAATATAATATACAATATGTGCAGTCACCCAGTGAGGGACTGAAGGCGGTTAGTTGTACAGAGGTGATACCACATAAACCAGCCACTCCTCTATGGTAATGTTGATTGAGCAACAAAACAATGGCAGCCACAACCCACTGCCAAAAAACAATTACGTTACTCTTGACTTCCACAGGGCCATGGCAAAATAAACACAGGACGTGTTTGTTTGCAGTTAGTCACACTCAATGTCCCAAAGCAGTGGAGATGCCAAACAACGTGGAAACAAAATGTCATTGCCCTCAGCATATTAATGACTCATAATAATGACCATAGCTGTCACCATAGCATTTTTTTTTATGAATTGCAGGTAAAAAAAAAAAAGTATGTTTTACAGTTCAAAAAACGTCTTATTTAACTCATACTGACCCTTTATGAAGCCCCTCAGTTCAGCCTCTGTTTGAAACAGGCCTTTTGAGCTCCTGTCTCTTTAAGGCTGCATTAACACCAAATCTGCGGCACCTTCCCGCAGGGTTGTGTGGAGGTGTTGGCATGTTTATTTGTGCTTCAGAACGTAACCGCAGTGAAACAATCAGAAAATTACATATTATTTCTTTGAATCACTGCTTTGTTCTTGCTACTGCCGCTCCCTCTCTTTGTTCACTCTCTAGCTCGCTTGACCATCGCTGCTCTCTCTCTCTCTCTCTCTTTCTCTTGTCTTTTATAAAATGAGTCGGAAAGCCAACATCAAAGTCAACAAGTAAACAAGGTTCTTCTTCCTTCTACATGCTCAGCCACCACAGCGTGACGTCAGGTTGTGTTTCGGCAAAAATTAATTCTGGCTCAACTTCTTGCCAGATGGCCGCTGCAGTTTTTTGCTGAACCCCATGTGGTCCCCACTGCCCGAGCCTAAATGCACTACCCCCATTCAAATGAATGAGAGGACTGACGTTTTTCCCACATTGCCGGATTTGGTGTGAATTCGCCCTTGGGTGTGAATGTGGCCTAAGACCCCCTCCCAATGAGCTCCCTCTGTTCTGATTGGCCAGCTCTTGGAACCTGCCCCTCCGCAGATATCTGCCAGCTCTGGAGGCTACATCAACAAACCATGAAACAAACTATAGCAGTACAATTTCATTGCTTTTTCTCCTTATTTACTAAAAATGTTGTCTTCTCAAATACATCCGTACAAGTTCGAGACGGACTCCGATCCAAAATATGAGTGGACAATGCAAATAATACATGGAAAAACCTTAGCAACAACCTTAGCAACAAAGGCTAGGGAACAGACAGCTATTTATGGGCATTCGCGACAAGCCCACATCAGCTCATCAGCAAGGCAGAAAACAATGTTACAAATGAAATGTTCAGAGCAGGTTGAAGTCTGGGCTTCTGACCTGCAGGGAGCATTTCTGCATATGTTAACCTCAAGTTTTGGAACTTTGATCATGTTTATCATAGATATCCAACATCACATAACCAGAAAAAGCATAATATGTCCCCTTTAATGAGTGCTATAAAATGAAGATCCAAAAATAAATCTTTTACATGTCATTTAAATTCTTTATTTTTTAAAGTAACTTCGATGTCAAGAAATGTTCATTTTTTAAAAACAAATTTAGTCCCATTTCAACACCCTGATGGCTTTTAACTTGCAGCACACCACTGCCAAGCTTATTGGAAAGGGACATACTGTACACTTCAGCACATTAGACCTCACATTGTGTTTGCTTCAGTCTTTATTCTGGAGACATGATAAGAAACACACGCAGGCACTAAAGCGTGATTTAAGGAGGTCAACATCAACAAACTGTTTCTAAGCATGACTACAAGACAGCCATTTGCCACACACAGGCACACATTTTCTTACCTAATACCTAACCTGTTTTGACATATCTGGCCATGAAGTCAGTATAGCCCTCACCTACATATGAAAAAACAGCCTTTGAACTGAGAGAACACTATCCTCGACTTACTCTCGCCAATAAAACCACACACAAATCTTCGATCCAGGCCCTGTAAATCAGGGCGAGCGCTGATCAAAGCAGGGCTGTGAATCTTACATGGCATATCCTGCATTCCACGCTAAACACATTCACATGCTGCACTCAAAAGCATAGCACTTGTTTGTTGACCCCTTATCCATTTCAAGCACTGAACTTTCTTTTTATTTTGAGCTGAATTCATCTGACCATTCCCTTGAGTACAATCTCCAAACAGCATGGAGCTCACAAACAGGAAGACTGGTCACTCTCAGTCAGAATTAGTGATTCCGTGTGTGTTTTGAGCAGATTTCGGGGTTTTTTTTATCACCGCTCACTGAAACAACAATTTGGCGTATATTTGACAGAGCAAAACAACAGCAGTAGCATTTCTCAGGTAAATTCTTACATTTGAGATATTTGTTGTTCTGTCCTTGATAAGAGAAAATAAATCAGACCACTGCTACAGACTTTTTGATCACTTGGAGCCCACTTAATCTGCCAGGCCCCTATTAAACCCCACACCTGGACCCCCGTTACCCTCCTCTCAGTTCATTGTGTACAGCATTTTTATGCTGGATTATATAGGATATACAGGTTTTTCTGTGTGATAATTTGTTTTAACCAAAATTAATTTACGTGTATACACAACCGGTCAAAGCAGATGTAGGCACAGTATTAGACGAAATAATTAAAGCCAGATTTTGATACATCTTTTTAAGACAAAGTCTCAAAATCAGGTAAGGAGGTCCCACTATTCAACCCTTATCATCTTAGTTCATACTACACTTTATATTTCCAAACAAAATTACAATTGTTGAGAAAACAATCTTACCATGAGATCCATTTGCTAGCTACCTGTTCTGGAGATTTTGATCATATCACATGATCTTTATCAGCAGACATAGATGTGAAAATTTCTATACTTAAAGTACTTATTGAGAGGTTCTTAAGGCATCAGTATGCTTCGACTGAAGTGTTTATCATATAATCAAACAGCATCTGAAACCTCCTCCCACCGCACCTTTCTGATGTCACAATTGGGGGAGCTGTGCAACAATTTTTATAATTTTATGAAAATGACAATCCGACAGATATACCCACTTCACAAAGTGACTGGCCAAGTGTGTGGTGGTGAGAAGTGGGCAAAGTTTAAACTTCTTTCAGCCTCTTCTTTTTTCTTTTGTCACTTTTGTTTGTGCTAAGAAGTGTAAAACTATGAATGTCCTTCAACAAAAGGTTTTCTGAAAGTGTGCCCCCTTACACTGTGTCTACAATGGAGGCATAGTGTGAGTAGCAGGTTACTTAAGCAGATCAGAAACGGTGGCTTCAACACTCAGTAGACACAGGATGCGTTCAGGCATGGATTTTAATGTAGCTCACCCACGTTTTGGCAGCACTCAGGGGGTTAACAAACAATCACTGATTATGCACGTAAAGCGAAGAAAATACACTTGAAGCATAAAAATATGTCCCTAATCAAAGCACCAGTGAAACACTAGCTGATACATGGCCTGTTTAGACAGCTATATTGATTAACCTTAATCCTACTGACTGGGGTACCTGCAGACCCGCAGGTTTACTTTTTGTCATCTCACAGGTGCTTTATTCTCTCGTTCCAATTTTTCATGACTTTGTCAGTCAGTTTGTTCCTAATGACTTCAGGTCATTATTTTCTGTTTCTGTTTTAAGTCCTTTTTTAAAAATACCAGTCCTGGGGGACCCCAGTCAAAAGCACCCAATTCCACCTATGCAGTTGTAATAGATGGAACTATTTATTGAGTTCATGTTTGCCATAGGTCCTAATTGTAAGTATCACACATTATCAGGGAGGTAGGAACACTCTGTCAATCATTTTGAAGGCTTTGTGGAAAGATTGTACTTGGGATAAAACCTGCAATTTGTATTAAAGAAAAGTATATATTTTGAGTGTATAGAATACGCAAATTAACTGTAACTTTCCTAAAATAATTAGAATCTGTTTTTTTCAGATGAGATTCATTGCATAACTAATAATGTTTTGAGAAGAAATAAGTGAACATTTTGCTGTGATGGATGTTTCTTACAGTATTTTATTTGACCCAGGTGGGTAGTCCTTATGTTAAATATGTTGATAGGATGAGGGTTAAAATAGAAGAGTATCTGTTTACTTAGCCGCTCATAAGACAAACCACTGAGAAACATGGCTGAAACTCCTCCTGTTTTGACAAGCTTGTACCCTTGTTTCAATGAATATCACGTTCTATGACAACAAGCTTTTCGGCCCGCAACCGAGTGTTTAACAGCTATAAACACTTTTGCCTTCAGACGCTGTCATGGATCATTTCAAGCGTACTCGGCCTGCAAAATGGGATCTGCGGCTCCAGAGTAGTTGTTAATCCAGCGACACACAACATTTGCTATAACCTTCTATTTTTTTAAAGCTGCAGTTTAATCAAGCTTACCTTTTGCTGTTAGATAATAGCATTATAGTTCCACAAAATGTAAATTTTATACTGTGGGTTTTCAAAGTGGTTTATGCTCCAAATGTAGTAAAGTTGACCTCAGTGTGACTTGGAATAATAGCAGGTCTTCTGTTGTTAGCTCATAAAAGCCTGTTGAGCTTTATTGCGAAATGTAACAGAAACCCAATCGGTCACACATAAACATATGTTTGGCAAGAAAATTAGCCATGATTACTAACTAGCAACAGGCATCAAGCTAGTTGAGAGCATTTTAATGTTAATTTTGTTGTACCTAGATCAAACCGACCTGACATGTTCTTTTCCCCTGTCTTACTTAACTTCCAGTGTCAGACCTGCACTTTTCAGGGTGGCCTTTCTCTCGTAATTACTCACTTTTTCAGTTGGCTTTAGTCCCCATGCTGTTTCCTGAAAAGAAAATCAATGTGTATACCAGCAAACAACTAGCTCCCTCCAGGGTTCTCATAAATTTGAACACGCCGTAGTCTGGCAGAGGCAAAGCTTGAGGAAGCCAAAACAGATGTTCCAAGATTGAAAAAGTGAGAAAAGAGTCATGACCCCCAAAAGTGTGTTGGAGATCAGCGTCAAGCAGGTGTAAATAGGATTATTATAATGATGGAAATGCTGTCATGAGGTACAGTATCAACCCAGAAACCAACTCTTCTGTGCTCAGGTGTTGCTGGATATACCACACAAGAATAGTTTCTTGTTTGTAACTTGATATTCTCAAACAATAACTGATTTGTATTAATTGAGTTAATTGATAAATGAAATCAAAGAACTCCAGGTATAATTAATCTTTATTTGTAGTATATACATATGTAAATATACATAAGGTTATATACATATTTAGATATACAGACATCACACTTAAGAGATCATATACGTGAGCTGTTATGCAGATGTGAGGCTTTGAAAAACAGAAATTGTTTGAGCACATGTTGTCTGATTCATAACTTACGTATGAAGTAATTGGATCTATTATTTGGATGTCCTGTTTAATGTCCAGATGAACCGTCCATCTGAAACTTCTCAAGAGAAGTATACGGACAAAACTCTTTGGCAGTTCGCCATGTGTTTTGGTTCATTTGATTTGGACTGTCTTCTAATGTTTCCCTGCCCTCTTGTATAAAAGAGGGAGTTTACAAAATCTAAACTTCACAAGTATAAAAACATAAATCAATAAATATAAATAGTGACAATATGGACAGAAAGGAAATGCTTGGGGTTTGGCAAGTCAACCAGCATTCCTTTTTCGCTGCATCTCAACCTGCCAATGATGGAAAACTCTTTTTTTCCTCTAAAGTTGACTGGTACTGAACATGTCCTCCCAGAGACATGCGGGTAGTAGATAAAATCAGACCTCTTTAAATGACTTTAACTTTGATGTAATTTAATAAAAATCACACTATAAAAACACTCCAGCAAAGTCGGGTCATATTAAGTTGAATTACTTACACTTAGCAGCATTTTCAGCCATAAAAGAGGTCTGGAAATTAGCACTTCAATGTGAGGGTTTTCAAAACAACATGAGACAAAAAACACAGCTTCAAAGTCGTTAAATTGTGTGTGACCAAATTCCAAAATTATTTAGTAAGTCATGGGGAACAATCCGGAGAGTTATGAGAACATATTTCAAAAAGAAAAACACACTGCATAAACAGAACAGCAGTGGACATAAACCAACAGGGATATGACGTACACACACAGGGCATCTAACCAAAAATGACCCACCTTTGTACTCTATGAGCTTCATTTTTATTACATCAGGGTTTATCTTTATATTCCTAAACAAAACTGCAATTAATCAAAGTACCACAAACCAAATGCTGCATAGTGAACCTGGGCTTTTGGGGCCTCCTGGGGGAATGGGGAACTGCCCCCCCCCCCCAAAAAAAATTTTTTGCACAATCAAGCTTACCTTTTAGACACTGCCACTTTGGAAATAATGTTATATTTTCACTAAATTAATTGATTAAGTGGACACCTCATGTTTTGCTCACTGGTGCTTGATATTTCCAAACAAAATTACCTAGGCTTTTGGGGCCCTTGGGGGTCTGGACCCATTTTACATTTTACATTTTTTGCAAAATGTAACAGAAACCCAATTGGTCACATTTACAGCAGCTAATGAGATATCACCTGATTATACAACCTTATCTCCCAGAAATTACATGTACATATGACTAATTTGCAGAAGTAAATACATTAAGCGATAAATGTAATGACACCTGAATTCAATTTAATATCACAATATCCACTTGTAGCAACATAAGCATGATTCATGTTTTTTATGGTTATGCTAAGCCACCCACAGCACTGGGTAAAGGTAAGGGAAAGATTGTGGTTTTGGTCAAATAATGAAAATGTCAACAGTGACTTTAACACAAGACAGGATGTGTTTACTTTTTAGTATTTAACAGAAAACACGATCTTTCCCTGTCCTTAACCAAAGTGCCTTTGTTGCCCAACCACTCGCAGGACTCAAGATGCCAACCTTAGTCTCCGATGTCCACATTTTAGTACTTGAGTACTGAATTTATGTTCAGGCTGAACTAATGTAGTATGAGAATATGGTGTTTCCATGACTGTTTCCAGTGAACATATTTGCTGGCAGCAATTATGCTTCAAAACATATTCGGCAGAGAACAAATATACAAACAAGTATATAAATGAAATTTCTAGGTGTTCTAGGTGATAGTGTTTGTCTTTTACAACAACTCACAAGAACACTTTGTTAGCTAATACTTTGTTGAGTGCAAAAAGAGGACACAAATGATATGGATATGTTTTGTAACCCATCTCACAGACATCTTGGCACCATCATCAGCTTTTGCTTCTGACAAATGTTCATGTTGCACTGTGAGATGGACGAGGGTGAAAGAATGGTGCAAATGCCAGAAGTAGTTTATCTTGATTTATCATGTTAGTTAATTGAAAGAGAAAGAAAGTCACAGTGGGGATGTGGAGGATTTAAAAAGTACAAATAAGAATCATCGTGTTGCTGCAGCACTGTAGATGGAAGGAACACTGTGTTTTTCGGAAGATAAGGCATGATTTGCTCATCAGTCATACTTAATCTGTCATGACATGACAAAAATTCTCGATATGACACTTTTTATCGTGTCTTGTTGAGTTATTGGACTGCTATTACACACACTGTGGTATTTCCATTAAGGACTAATGCAACTGTTTAATAACAGTGGAGCAGAGATACTGAGAACTGACAAAAAGAAGTGGTTGACCAGGCAGGGGTCCAGGGATTAAGAGTTGGCAGAGAGATTTCATCTATTTGGATAACCTCACATGTAAAAATGGTTCTTTTCTTGGACTGTAAGCTGCTGCAAAGGGAGGTCATGGAAAATAATAACTGTGAGCCTTGCTGCAATGATAAAATCGAAAATTTGCCAGTTGTAATGATTGCTTCAATCAGAACAGAGTGCAGATTTAGATAAAGAAGACAAGCACACAACCAGAAGCCTCTGGGCTGAGACATTACTATATATCTGATATAGCTTTGGCTGAACCTATACATTTATAATGGTCTTTGGTAAATGTATGCTTTCTCTAGATGATAACATATCATGTCATGACTCAAAATACACCGTGGGCTTCTAGGAAAGTAACACAAGTGGATATGTTTTACTCAACAATTGAATTGTACTTCAATTTTAGATCTTTCAAAATTTAGGGAGCCTTTACTCCATGACAGTTCATCTCACTTCTACTGCCCCATTTGTCAAAACAGCTCTGTATCCGTATTGGATGCCTCTAGACCTCACAATTTAGGTCCAATGCCAACATCCAGTGCTGATACAGGAAGTATTGTGTCGTTTATGTAGCAAAGCAGAAAGGAAGTGGTGAAGCTGGGGTGGTGAATGTTGTATAGCCGTCTGGTTTTCATATGGAAACCAGAGTTTTCATCCTGTCACAGACCTGCGATTAACATTTGCCTTTTAAAGTATTTTGTTAGAGATATGCCAGTAGAGAGATTAGGACTGATATGGATATAAACCACGGACATTGAGGTTCATTCTCGATACCAACATCTGCATTTTTATTAACCGTAACCACAAACTTTCCCAAACCTTAACCATGTGTTTTAGTTTCCTAACCCTCACCCTACCTTAACCATAGTTTATTTGCCATAACCACAATATCTCCCTGTCCTTAACCATGACGCAGTTGCCATGCACTGATTTTTAAAAACGCTGGCATTGGAAGGTATTCCCAGGGGTTTTGCAGAATTGTCCAATAATGATGTTCTTGTCTGGCGACAGGGTTGATCTAAACACCTGCTGTTACTGATGACTATGAAAATACAAATTATATGTTTCATTCAAACAAATAGAAACCTCATCAACTAGACTAATCAAAACTGCCTGCACAGTATAATGAACCAAATACTGAACACTTGCTTTTGCTTTTGGATGCAGTGTGACACTGTATACAACATTTTATTTGGTATGATTCAATGATATCCAGTGAAAACCATGTATCTCCAAATTTGGTGATTTCAAAATTTTCAGTAAAACTGAAGGATCCTTTGTGTGGCGAACATTAAAACTCATCATCAAACTTATCATTCAGAACTTAATGGATGTGTTGTCAGTTAAAAACAGGGCTGTTTTTCATGGCTCATGAAACATTGACATTCTGGAGATACATGGTTTCTGCAGGACAGTGATGTGACACAACTATGAGATTACTGCTGTAATTTGCCTGTAATTGGAGGGCAAAAGTACAATCCTGAAATTTGGGTCTAAGGCTGAAAAAATTTGAGAATGACAAACAGACCCTGTGACAGCAGGATAAAATGTCGCCAAGTATCCAACCACATGTTTCCTGTGGTCAACCCAGCTTTGTTCATATGTTTAAGAATTTTTCCTCAAGACTTTCTATTAGTCTAGCTGTGCTCAAGATGAGAATTTATTTGTTCTCTTAATACATGCAGATTGGTAAAACCATGACACAATGAGAAGCCATCTTTGTGCCAATAATCATCACAAAAATGATGACTATTATCATTTTCGTCAGCTTACTGTAAGTGTTAGTTTGACCCGTCACAGATGCAGAAGAGCATGTGATGAAGTCACGCACCCTGCTTGCTTGAGAAGACTTTCCTTCTCTGCCACAGTGAATGATGTGAGCCATACAAACCCAAATTACATTTATGACTTACACGGTGCCAACACAGGCACAAAATCAAAGCCTTCCACTGAATCATTTAACATATTTATTTAGCTGGCAACTTAATGGGCAGTCAAACCTGCGAACTCCTTCATTTGTATTTTCTGCTGACACACACTGGAAAGTGCAGAGCCAGTGACAGTCACACTCATTAGCAGGTTTTTGGTGTAGACTCCAGAGCCTGTGGGTGGCCTAGAGCTGAAGAAAAGTGCTTTTTTCTGTATCTACCTCTTCTTTCCATGGAGACCTGAAGTCTCCAGTCACCCTGAATGTACCCTTTCCAGTGTCTGTGGAGATAAAAAGCCATCCAATATTTCAGCAAGGAGAAACCTTATCCAAACAAAGGTAGGGTAGAGTCATTACTTTCAATCAAAAGCACATGTGAAAAAAAAAAACTGGACACTTGCTGGATTGAAAGCACAAGATTGTAAAGTGCGGAGCACAGAGTTGGTGCTGAATAATTATTGCAGGTTTCTACTTTTTACTGTCAAGAGATGTGAGAATATTATTTACTGTGTCTCTCACCACCTTAAATTGGAAAAAGGGAATAAAATATCCATCAAATCAGAGCGCACATAGTTGAAAATACCACTTAATAATTCCTTTTAGATTACATTCTTTGATTGTTATTATTAAGAAGAGTGAGAAGAAAAGCAGAGGAAGAGGATAATGGTGCAAATGACTATTCCTTTAGCAGTAAGCACCTTTTTTCACACCTTTTTGAAATAGAAATATTGAACATCTGGTGAACACATTAACATAAGAGTTCACTGAGACTTTTCCACAAAGTCTGTAAAATAAGCTAATGACTGAAGGAAAAACTGAACATGTATTATTTAATCATTTACAGAAGACTTTATGCAGAGAGACAACAGATCAAACCCAACAGCTATTTTACATCAAGACTCTCATACAACATCTTCCAAAATGTGTGCTGGTCATTTCATAGAAACACATCTTAAAGGCATACTATGAAGGATTTTCCTAAAACAAAAAAAAAAAAACAATGTATAGACTCATACAAAAGTAATACCTCTCAGTCGTCACTTATGACGTTATAAGTGGGTGCGTGGACCACCGGCCAGTAACATTATGCAGGGTGTGAGGTCAGGACTCGTAGCGTAGCCACCAGGTTACATCGCTGTCTCTGTCTCTCTCCTCTTCTCCGCTCTGCTCTCTGTCTCCGTGTCATGGATGTATAAAGAGATGCAGGTCTGTGTGTCTCCTTGACCGAGGGCGGGGCTGAGCTACACACACGCAGAGCAGAGAGGCCACAGCGGACAGGATGAAGCTCTGCATTCACACAAAATCCAGCAATGTGGCACCTTCCCGCAGGGTTGTGCGGAGGTGTGTGCTTCTTTATTTGTGCTTTAGAACTAACTGCCATGAAACATTCAGAAAATAACGTTTTATTTATCTGATTCATAGCTTTGTTTTCACCAGCGCTGTTCCCTCTCTTCATTCACTCTCAAGCTCACTCGACCACCGCTGCTCTCTCTCCCTCTCTCTCTGTCTCTCACTCTGCTCTCAGCTTGCTCTAGTCAAGCCAGGGAGGAGGGGCCAACTTTGAATGCTGTGTTGTTTACAAACACCAACCGACAAATCCTGCATAGTATACCTTTAAGCTAAAGATTTTTTTTACTTTTTTACTGCAATAAGTACAGCTCATCTTGGAATGCTGGCTACATTGTTACATAAATGCATAGCGACAGTAGGTCCTGTGAAATTTATTGCACAATGCTCATAAATCACAAATAATATTGTAGTTTCAAGTTTCAATTCAGTTTCAAGGGCCACATAAACTTAACATCTGGTTCAAACTGCCTTTGCAACAAATTTTTTTAAAAAAAAGCCTCAAAGTAGCGCCATGGCACTACTGCTAAGACAGTTTTCAACAGCTTAAATATTTTGTAACATTGTTGTCATTTGCAGCAAAGGCTTGAAAAGTTTAGCTGAAATTTGAAAGTCCCCATGGGCGATGAATAAAAACTTATTTTGACCATAATGAGGCATACTGAAGAGAACAATATCGGCCCAACAATGACGCTGCATTTGATGTTTTTAGCAAATTTTAAGTCTCCTGTTAGAGATGATGGAAAAAATACGTCACTCTCTTGGGAACAGACAAAACAGGACTCAGTGAAGTTGTGGGCTTTCTTTACAAAGTTGCCTCTTGAAGACCTTTCAGCACATTCTCTGAAGTGGTGCAGACAGTGATTGCATTAAAATTTTTCTATATAATCAGATTTAACTGATAAGATGAACTAAATAAAATCAAAGTGGCCTTTACCTAACCGAACATATCCTGCACATTTTCACTAGAAGAGGATCATATCAAAGCATTTTCTCTTTAGATCACATCTGCAATGCATCAGCCTGTAATTGCTCTTATGAAGACTTATTTGTACTCATGAAAAAATGTCAAATGCAGACACGGATGGTTGGTGGTTTTAGTGACCCTTGAACTGTTTCAGGGTTTATTGCATCAGTGCATCTTAAATTGTGATTATTTCAACTATATGATCAGTTAATATGGAATTGAATAATCTCACAAATACTGTATTTTTAGAGCTCAGTTAACCACAGGCTCCTTGTAACTGTTTATGGATATGGTTTTAATCAAAACCAATTTTTGTGTTATTTATGGTAAACATTCCTTATCATTAATTTTTTTAAAGGCCCGTGTTTCTCAGTTTTTGCAGTGAGGTCCTACATGAATGCTAATGTTTCTGCCACAGTTAGAACAGTTGTTTTTTGGGGGGTTTTTTTATTTTAAATGTGACATTTCTGTCTGAGCTCTTCCTACTGCTTGGAAGTGGGCAGGGCTCAGTTGTAAAAAGTGATACTGTGCGTTCCCATGTACAAATTAGGAATATCTAATATATATAAATATTTATTTTTAGCAATATTTGAATCAAAATATGATGATGGCTGTGAGGTTTTTTGCTCATGTTGGCGAGCCACAGAGTCAATCAAATCTGATCAAACTGAACCCACAGTTCTGATGAAGCTGTTGTAAAAGGGTCAAATTCTAAACAAATAATAAGCATATTTGCTTATTATATATTAATAACTGAGGGTGTTTTTTCTCTCCAAACTTTACATTATTGAGAAAAACTGCAAGTCTGAAACAGGTCACACTGTCCTATTGAACTAACCTTTTTTATCTTACCTCAGCCATACACTGTCTTGTGAATAAATAATAGAATTTAACTTATGAAGCAACACCACAAGCAATAATCAGTCTTTTGTAACCAATGATACAAAATACATTCTTTTATTCATTCATCATTGTAAATACACAAAACAAATCAGTGAGAAGTATTCACACAAACAATATTTAGTGGGATATAAATCTTGACACCATTTACACACCATTTACACAAACTATTTTGGAAGTTAACGTGCTTGTCTTTATGTTATCCTTTTGATGCATCCAGTCTGTAATATCAGTCAAAGCTATCTATGCTTCTCCCCCCCCTTTCTATACGCACAGCTTATATCATTTCCACTACTTTATTTCTGAATCTATCCAGCTGTGCTCATCCTATCTCATCCCTTTACTCTTCTCACCTAGATCATTTTTGCTGTAATGTTTAGGATTCATATTTTTATTATATGTACATGATATACATTGATTCTTAAATACATTTTCATTGTTTCCAATCTATTTACAATATAAGAGCTTATTGATATTTTAGATGGTTACAAAATATGTGTACTTGATGCTCTAAAAAAATATTAAAGCAAAAGGAGACAAATGTGATATTATATTGACTATTTAGTTAACAACTGGTTGTTTAAAAGGAGTGGTGCACTGCTTCACATCCAGTACAACATAACTGCACAGTATTTCATGAGAGGAAAGTGTGCAGTCATATTTGAAAAACAGAAAAATAAACAGGACCTTGCGCCATCAACAAAATGTTGACTCAAACTGAAATTCTTCTTGAGAACACCCGGTTTATGGAGACTTTTTGTAATTCTAATCAATCTTCTCACGTCTCCATTCCTACTGGCTTTGTAAATGGAAAAAATTGCACTTCCATCATACCCTTGAATCCTGTGATTGAAAAAGCAGAGCCATTCTCTGTCTGGTATCGGAACCGCTAAGTCTGCAGTAGAGCACTACCTCAGTGCAAACAGTCTTACCCACACAGTTGTATCACAATAGAATGCAGCTGTATCTGACAGATCAAACAAGGTTTCCACAACGGACGCAATACTTTATCTCTCTTCTTGTGGCTAAAAATCGAGCGAGGAGCTAATGTCCCAGATGAAACTCATCATCCTAATGTAAATGTTCTTTCATTCTTTGGTTTAAGAGTATTATGCGTCGCATTGAAGTCCCAGAATACCGTTACACAAGTCTGTAGTGAACAGTGTATGCGATTAGTTCCTCATATAATATGACCAGTATTTAGTGGGTCTGGACATTGTTACTGGTTGTGAATGTTTTGCATAGCAATAGTTGAATAGAACTGAACAAAAACAACATGAAGAGTGAGATGCTGAGATTTTACGTAACAGACGACAGAACATTGCAAAATTCAGATCCGGTAATAAAACAAAGGATATTCATGTCTTTAGAGCAATTGGACTTTAGAGTTTGGTGAGGAATGTACTGTGCAGTAATAATATGGCTTGTCTGTACCTGTCTTTTACGTCTGTTGCCTCCATCTGGAAAAAGTCCACACCTACATCACAGCATCTGCTGGCTAACTTTGTGGCTCCCTGAATGTCATAAAAAGGTGTATGTGTGTGTGTGTGTGTGTCTGTGTGTGTATGTGTGTGTGTGTGTGTGTCTGTGTGTGTGTGTGTGTGTGTGTGTGTGTGTGTGTGTGTCTGAGAGTGCGTGTTTGTATGTGGGTGCAGGGATGGACGACTCACAGCAAACACATTAAAGCATTCCCATTCGCTTTCTGCTTGCTGAATAGCAACCCACACAGTCTGTTCTGTCTCTTGTTAGTCTCTGTCTTTTGCTCCTTTTCAGTACAGCCACAACCCATCCTTTAAAAAACTTTCCCTGGCAGATGGAGAGAGAGAGGCCTCTACGCCGACAGCAGCTGCCTCCGCTTCAGATCTTCTGGCACATGTGGAGCCTGGATTTGGACGAGGAGGTGGCGTCTTTCCACACCTTGCAGGAGAGGCCCTTGGCACAGTCACAGCGCTGGAAGATTTCCAAACCGTGAGAGCCTTTCTTCCTCTGCTTGGTGCACACCTCTCCCTGCCTCAGCACCGGCTTGCAGATTTTGGTCCAGAAATGGCGGGCGCAGCAGTAGCCCTCCGAGCAGTCAGATGAACGCAAGCAAGGGTCGCCCTCATGGCCTGTCAGAGGAAGAAGAGAGACAGTGAGCAATATATCTCCAAACAGTTTATCAAGTTGGCGTATCTCTACTCAGAAAAACAGAAACAAATGCTTCATCGGAGACATAAAAGAGCTGCATGAAATTATAAACCATCCAGCATCTTGGAGTTCGCTGTATGGTGCTTTAGTTAAAGAAAGCAAAGGAAATGTATAATCATTGTTCATTATGCTGTTATGTTTTCCATACGGATACGTTTATGCAGCCCTTTCTTCACGTTTCAATTCAGACTGCATTATGTGTGGCCATGTCAGAGACAAAAGAAACATATGAAGCTTTCCGCATAAATCAAACAAACAATTTGCTTATTCTGTATATTAACCATATCGTCCCATCTGGTGTTAGTCTGCTATTCTTGGCAGGATGTTAACATTACTCTTATGAATGTATTAGTATAATTAGTACAATTTGGTCATGCAGACTTTCTGTGAAACACTTTTAAATGTGTATCACCTCTTGCCAAAGGCTGCTTCATCACTCAGACTAGTCATTCTGTATCCCTGACAAAACACACTTTGCTGATTAGTAATTTCAATATGAAGCTCTGACCCTCAGCGCGATAGACTGCTAAGACTGACTGCTTGTTCATTGCTTTAACGCCATTGAATCTCCTTGCGGATTTTACTCATGAAGCAACTTGCGTAAGGCCGTTATAATGTAATAATGTTGAAGGAGAGAGATTGAGTCAAGCACAAATAAAAGTAAATGGCCTTATTTATCACAACTTTAAGTAGTGCTGCTATTTTCACATTGATTTTAGCATTGCAGCCTGCTGTCTTGAGGGTGCATTTAGAGTTTAGTAATTTAAGTGTCTCATTAAATATATTGCTTTATGGATAGGCCCTTACATTAACTTAAATCAGGTGACATGAACGGTAAGCAGGGGGGTCAGAGAGTTATTAGCTATAATTGTGCCAAACCTGCATTCTGTGGTTTTTACTTGTGTATCACACAATGTGCGCTGTCAGGGAAAGTGTTTGCATGGCTTTATGTAGGTGCAGAAACAGCAGGGTCATTGTGGTTTCTTCTAGACTCCCCATGCTGTGCTTTGGGCTCGCAGAATCTGACATATGAGCAGAGGGGTAATTATCAACATAGTTTGTGGACTGGCGTCGCCCATGAAATCTGCAGGACACGCAGACAGTGAACAACAAAAAGATTCAGCCATTCAGGCCAGGTTCAGTGAGGATGGCAGCAAAGAAGATGAGAGAAAAGACAACAGCAGAGGCGGACTTTACCATTAGGTAAGGTAGGCAACTGCCCAAGTAATAGAGGCCCAAAACAGCTATAGATTTATTACGATGTTTATGAAGCATATAAAATTATGTTACTATTCATTAGACCCCGGAAATACTTACAAAACAAAAAAATTATCGTCAATGTAAGACCCTCCTGCGCACTAGAGATTAATGGACAATCACTGAGGAGCAGCTGCAACCCCTGCGCACCTCTCAACTAATTGCTAAGGACGCAGAAACTCCTCGAGGTGACGTTTAATTCAACACAGCATTAAACAGAATTGTCACAGAGCATATTTAAAAAAAAAAAAAAAAACAAAGAAAAGTGAAGCAATCATTGTAAAACTCCAGAATGTAATCTGCTTTTCAGCTGCTCCCCCTGAAACAATGAGCAGGACCACAATTACTAACGTTTTCCTGTCACATCGACTCATTTGTTAGATGATGAGAGCACCAACACTCTTCTCCTCTAAACCCTCATGAAAACAGGCAAAGAGAATGATGATAATGTAAGAAAAAAACTGCATTCAAGGAAGAGGGAAAGTCAACTAGTAGAGTAATGAAAAATGCTTTCAGGATAGTAGGAGAGAGATGTGCAGCAACCTGCTGGTCCAAGTGATGGAAGAAGTATTCAGATCCTTAAAGAAAAAATACTGCAAAATACTGTAGTATAGAAATACTCCATTACAAGTCAAAGTCCTGCATTTAAAGTTTCACTTGTGTTATGTTACATGTTACTTGTGTTATTATTACAGACATATTGCCTTATAAGAAGCATTTGAAAGTTAATTTGAATGTTTATTTTAACATAATTTTATCAGAATCATCTTTATTGATGGTCAAATATGTCTTTGCCTGTTTTTAAAAACTGCCTCAGTGAGTTATGCACAAGAATTCCAGTGCACTTGTATTGTTCTGTACCTGTCAGAATGACAATAAAAATCTGTCTCTCTGTCTTTCTTCAAGTAGCCTTAAGTACAAGTAGTCTACCTCACTTGAGTAAATGAATTTAGTTTTTTTTCACTGGCTGGCTCAGTGAGCAGTTCAGGTCAGAGAAGCAGAGGAAAAACCTGGTAAATGACTGGAGTTAATGAAATCATCAGCCTCTTTAATACCATATAGTGAAAAGTAACCAAGTACATTTACTCAAGTATTATGCTTTCAGTTATGAGGTACATGTACTTTACTTTAATATATCTATTTTATACAACTGCATACTTCCACTCCACTTATACTGGGAGGGATTGGGTCCCTTCTATTTCAGAGGGAAACACTGTACTTTTCATTCTACTACATTTATCTGACAGTTTCTTACTTGTAGCTCTGAGCTCTACTTTGAACGGATGTGAAACCTGCAGTCTGCAGTCTCTAGTGCAAATGCTCTGCCCATAGAGCATCATGCATTCATCCAGCCAGCGTGGGAATGTCACACCCGACACCAGATTTTAAAACTCTGTATACTGTGAGAAACAGAGAGATTTACCTGGCGGTGATAGGCTTAATCAGCATTATTGTGTAAACTCATTTGGCAAGAGCTCGAAAGTAACGGATGTTTCTTTATATGTAAAAGTCCCACACTATAGCTTTAAGTAAATTTAGGTACATTGTGCTAATAATACTTCTTCACTTACATTTTGAATGCAGGACTTTTACTGTTTACATACTATGTTTAGTGTGGTATTAATTGATGTTTGAAGTACTTTATCTTCGACCACCAGTTCCAACATTCTCAATTAGAGAAAGGGTGAGAATATGGACTGAAGGGGCCTGGGGCCCCTAAATCACAAAATCCTTCCCTGGACAACAGTGATAGTGTTTGGACATGACAGTGGACATGTTTTAAACATAACATCAGACATATGTAGTCAAATCTTACCTTTAAGAGGATGCTTAGCATGTGCTTTCCCACTCTTCCTCCAGCTGTGGTCTTTGGTGGAAAGTTTGTTATGCTCATCTAAAGCTGAGATGTGAGGTGAAAGCACACTCTCAGAGATAGGGACACAAATATCTGCAGATTGATAAAGGAGAGAAAAGTATAAAGGTGAAACATCACAGAAACCGATACTAAAAAACAAAACAAACAAAAAAACCCAACAAATTTTCAACCAACTATGCTTGTTTAAAGACCAGAACCTTGTTTCCCAAAAGCGTCTTAACTATAAGTCTATCTTTTAGGGTCATCTTAGCCTCAAGATGCTTTTGGGGAACAGGGCCCAGATCAATATCTTATCTTAGCTTGTGTTAGTGATTACTGACTGGAAGTTCTCAGGGGAACTAACTGCAATTGTTAACTTCCACTCACTGTGTGTCAGCCATGTCAATTAAAAAGAAGTAACCTCTGGCCCTCTGCCACACATACACACACTCATGCCATTCACACAGTTTATTGCTAAAACATCATACCAAAATATGACCACTGATTCCTAACCTCTGGGCATCAATTTAATACAGTTCAACTATAGTTCAGGATTCTGTCTGAAAGCATGTGTTCAACATTATTTAAATATATTGGCTCCCTCACTAAGTCTCTGGGCTAGATACTGTGGTACTGTTTGTTCAGTGACCTGAAACAAGTCACTTTTTCCAGAATATTTGCATAAGACAAAAAATCTAATTTCTCAGTCGTTCCCTGCAGTTACAAATAACAGAAACCGACATGCACTAAAACTGTGTTTGTGTCAGGTACGTACAGTTACTACAGCGGTTCCCGGGACAGCACATGGCATCTCGATGGCAACGCTTCTTCCTCCTGCGGCAGGTGAGGCAGCGAGAGGGAGACTGTTGGGGGCTATGGCAGTAACTTCCCACACTGCACTCCTTATCGTTGCTACAGGGATACATCTGCTGAGGAAAAAGATGCATTTACTCAGTTTATAAAAAATTCTATACTCCATAAGCAGACATTTACTTTTAGAGAGATGCTGCTAAAGTGAAAAATTGAATTAGCACAGCTGCAAAAAATATAAGAGGAACACATTGTGCGTGGCAGGACTTGGTTGCACGTGGTTGCATTTGCATTGCCCACCTGCTCAGAATACAAGTCCTCCAAATGAAATGACAAAATACGTTGTTGGTCCATGCACTCCAGAGCAACATGTACATTAGAAGCATTTTCTGATCTGACACCCCATATCAACAGGATATCATTTGTCTTTGACTGTCACAAGGTGCAGTCATGCTTTGTTTCATAGCTCTTTGATTTCCAGAATAAACATCCCTTATTCAAAAGTTAACTATCCTTTCCTTGGATAATACCTTAACTGATGCCAATTTGACTGTGATTTCTCTGCCTCTGGGGGATAAAACAATATGAAACATTCACACACATGTGGTTTTGGTGTAAGCATAATTGATTCCCTTATTCACGTCTGCAGGGTCATTCTGTTGTAGTACAGACTAGCACACAGCAGGGGAGCCACTTTCTGGAAAGATGTCTCAGACTAGCTGGTGGATGCCCCCCTAACAAAGTCACACACAGTCCTGCAGTTCACTGTCAAACTCTGTCCAATGTCTAATATCATTAAATTGTCTCTTTTTATTGGGCAACAGATCCTTTTGGGATGGTAAATGTGTCATCTCTTCCCATATTAATTTAATAGGACATATATTTGATGGTAGTGATTCTGCACCTCCTACGCAAGGACATCAGCTGCGTCCACCACATTTCTACCAAATTATCAGAGTGCTGTGTTGCAGAGGGCACTGCTGGTGAAGGAAAGGAACCCCTACAAAACTCAGACGTACAGTAACACAATATTGCACTACTTCTAATTCCACTTCATGCACCACGGTTGCATCATGCGCCTCAGGCCACAAAATTAAAATCGGAGCAAGCAGTTAACATGTCAAATAAAACTCGTGTTATGTTCAGGTTACAGGTCTTTGGAGGGACTCAACATTCAGAAAACCGCTGTGCAATTAGACCGAAAACATGACCTCATGTTAGAAATTGTATGTGTTGCTTTAAGAGAATATCAAGGAGTTATTCAATCTGATGATAAGCTTTTTAGCTGTATTTGTGTGCAGGCCTGTGCATCAGTGACACAGAAGAACTATAAATAAATAGCGCTGTTTTAAGAGAGAAATGCTGGACCCCTGTAATACTGAAGAAAGCCAAGCAATTGAAGCTTTGATTGTTAAGAGTCATTTTGTTTTTAGTCAGAAGTTTCCCTGCTGGCAATTCAGGATACTCAAGAATTGTTCTCAATGAAAACTTCAGATGCTCCAAAATTGATTGTTTCTGGTAAGAGACATTGCTGTTTTTTTAAATGTAACTATTGGTTTTGCACAACAAAAAACAAATGCCATGCACCTTCATCGTAGTGCAATTGTGGCCAAAGCAGCAGAGATTTACAACATCATCAAATTAACCCAAAACTAGTCGCATGGCTTGATACTACTTGGGGTAAGTGGGAAAATATGTTGGTTGTTTGTTTTGGGTGAACTGACTCTTTCAGATCATAAACTGTGGTCCCTATGAGGCCAATTTTGCATTTCCAGTAGTGGACAACATGTTGTAGGGATTAACATTTCACTCACTGGTATTGTCTTTTTTTCAGGTCCCAAACAATGAAGCTATTACAGTTTCTAAACCGGGAAGAACTGCCTCAGTTTCTCTCAATTTCTCTCAGTCGTGTCTAGATGTTAATCCTAGATTGCGAAACTCTCGCGAGCTGCTTCAAAATATTCTTGTCTTGCTATTTTAAATCTCGTGAGTTTTCGCCAATCTAGGGTTACCATCTAGACACAACCATTTCTCTTAGTGTTCAGAGGCTTAATGAGTCTACAGACATAATTGAGGGGTAATTACTGCAGCTAATCATACTCCTCTAGAGTCGATTTAGCACAGTTTGCATGGTTTGTTTTAGTATTTCTTGTTTTTACACAGAAAAGGTAAAGCCATATTTCTCTTGTAAAGCCCAAGATGTAAAAAAAAAAAAAAAAAGGATTCCTCAAGTCTTTTCTGTGAGTGGACTGAAATGACCAAGCTTGAAAAACCACCACCTAACAAACATCCATTGTCCACAGCAGCTAGAAGTACAATTAAGGCCAAGCTCACTTTTTCCATAACAAGTGTGTACACCAATAAGAGGTTTTACTGGAACTGCTGTCTTGATATAATTCCTTGCACATGCAAAGTCCTGTCACCGTTAGACTTGGAGCAGGAGCAAAGGAGTTTGACATAAATTGTATCACAAATCAAATGAACTCGCCATACAACTGAAATAATGTCACGAATTTGCACTGAACTCATTTTGCACTGAAGAGAACAGGACATTTTGAACAGCTGCAGGGCAGCATCAATACTCTGGCTCAGGTCCACATCCGTTGGGTGAGACACAAAAAAGGTCAGGCAACTGTGTTTCTCCAATTGCTGAACATCTTTATCTTATTTTAAGCCATTCAGTTTGATTTTAGGATATTTTTTATTGCATCGGATGGACTGAGTTGTCAGACATTTGCACAACACAACACCTATTCAAATATGCAGATCAGTAAAATGAGCAGGATATGAAATCTGACTGTGTAAATTATGTCCAGTGTAGACTGACATTAGAACAACATGTTTGGCTGGCACACCACCACCGGCACCACAACCACATTTAGCTGGCACTGCACTGACAGATCTGATTTAGTGTGGCTTACCACTGACAAACATGGAACAATAAACGTGAATGAACATGAAAAAGGTTTAAATCAGAGTAAAATCATTATAGCCACAATAAAAAGCAAACTCCATTTGGGGTACAAGGTCAGCTGAGAGAGACTGCCATACCCAAAAGAACAGGCATCATTCCAAACATGAATGTACACCACATGTTTAAATCATCTCTCAACAATATCAATATTTCAGCACATTAGAAGTTGTTACTTGATGTGCATGTGCATAGGAAAGTGAACAAGATTAGACTCATTGGAAGTTTGCCATACTGACTTTCTCAGGCTGGAAACACATGGAGGCAATGAGACAGCCATAGAAAAATGAGCAGGAATATTAAACTGAATGCTCATCCATCATTATGACAAATTCCCATAATGCAGATGCTTAATGTGTTGATGAAAGTAACAAAGCCCTATGCTTGATGGATTTGAAAGAAATCTTAATTACGAACTACTATGTTAAGATGTGTTCTGAGAATAATCAGAGCCTTATTTTAAAGGCGCAGTCAATTGATTTAACACATGAAGTCATGTGAAAACAGTTTTATAATATATCTGCAGGCTCTGGAGGAGCTTTGTCAAATCTGAGTAAATAACCTCCCTGGCGATGTCATCAGGGTTTCCAAAGCTTAGATTTTGGAGACATTTTTTTAAAGCCTAAAAAATGGGGGTGAGGGGTTTAAAAGACAGTTCAGGTAGAGTATAATAAAGACGCAATCAACTTGCATTATGGATGCCTGATTTTAATCTCTCTTCTTCTCATCAAAGTGGAATATGAAATGAAATCTTCCATGGAATTGCAGCACTTCTTTAGATCTGAGCTGTTCTTTCACAAGCAAAAAAAATTTTTTTACAGGAAATAGTTTGACATTTTTGGAAAAAAGGCTTATTTGTTTTCTTGCCAAGAGTAAGATGAGAAGATCAACACTTTTCTAGTTTGCGTGTTGAGTACAGAGCTATGGCTAGGAGGCAATTAGCCTAGCTTAGCATAAAGACATAAAGTTCAAGCATTCTTCTACCAGCACCTCTAAAGCTCACTATAACATGTTGTATCTTGTTTGTCTAATTCGTGAATAAGCAGAAATTATATGGTGAAAAATGTGTGGTGTCAGAGGGTGTTCTGTAACATAACTACTTTTTTGTTTATTCGTCTGCTCAGCCCTTCTGTGATGTGTCTGCTGGTTGCCTCGCAACCTCACTGTGACATGACTCCAGGAAGTCACGGCACCCGGCTGATGTTCGCCAAGAATTTTACATTTCTGTTTCTGTAGCGGTTAAACAGGACTTGTAAGTGGTAGGTGGATTTTTTAATTTAGGAGAGAGCCAGGCTAGCTGTTTCCCCATGCTTTCATTTTTTTATGCTAAGCTAAGCTAATTGCATCCTGGATTCAGCTCTGTACTTAACGCACAGACAAGAGTGGTATAAATCTTATGATCTCTGTCTCAGCGAGAAATATTTCCCAAGCATGCCAAACTATTTCTTAATTCAAAAACAGTTAAGATGTAAGTTAAGACGAACTATTTTCAAGGTCATGAATGAACTTTTATGCTCAGCTGGGCTTTTCTGTTTTTGTGTCAACTGCTCATTCAGAATAAAGTGCACATTTCCATGGACTCTCGGTGTAATCACAGCTGAGGAGGGAAATATGCTTGAAATATGGTCTGAAAAGAAGTTCAAGAGAGTGCAGTGGGAGTTTTTTACCCTGACATGAAAAATGTGCTGTTATCTAAATATGAAGACAAATGGGCCCAGCCACGTGTAGTACTACTTCATACTACCTGCTCTGATTTCTATCCTGATTTCTATCTGTCTTTCTGGCCAGCAGGCTTGGATCGATTACAGTGCATTGCACATGTAGGGGGGGAATAGCAGGGTGAAAGAAGAAGAACGGGGCTCACCTCTTCCATCACAGCTCAAACCGCAAGACAGCCCTTTGAAACCCAATGATACGAGGCCGTCCCCCAAATCACGTCTGATAATCTCGCCTTATCTTGTCATGTTTTAAAACGCCTCATTCGCAACTTCTGAGGGACGTGGCTTCATTTGGATGCATCTCATTCATCTCACATCTTTTCTCTGTTGCTCCCTTATTTTTCCCTACACAGCCTTCGCACATAAAAGCGCAGCCTTGGATCCTGCGCAGGAAGTGGGTTGAGAGCTGTGTACTCTGCAGCCTCTCTTGGTATGCTGGTGCGACGATAAAGGCAGAGACAGACAGTGAGCCATAAGGGAAGCCCCCGGCCTTGTCTCGTGCTGCTCTCGTGCTGGTAAAGCACTATGGCTTTGAAGAGAAACCTTAAATGTGCGGGAGCAACAATCTACAAGGGATTTACTGCAGGATATACAGGGCTTTCAACCCTCCTCCTGGTTTTTGGATCCCTTATTTACCGAGTCATTCCAAAGTGCTGATATATTTTGATGGAACTGCAGTGCAATACACAAAAAATGTATCTTAAAATTGCATGGTTAGTTAGTTGAGAGTCAGAGGGTTTAAAACTTAGGGACAGCAGAAAATTATTGGGATGATGTGGTGGGCTAAATATAATTTTTTGTAAGGCTTTGTAAAAAATCATTATTGTTTTTTTTTAATGCTTCCCTTCCTCCCCACAACATGTTAAAATATCTGATAGAAACCCTGAGAAAGAGAAAGACCTGCTGTCCTCTGCATATGGCAAAAAAGTGTCCCTTTATGAACCATGGCACAAGTCAAAGCTGTCTTTTTTACAACTTTATTTATGTAACTAGGGTGAGAAAATATAAAAGACGATCCCCTGCTTTCCCTAAATAGTCTGACTCCCCTGCCTTCAGCCAAAAGATTTCCTGACCCCTTCTCCCACCCTAATAATATTCATACAGTCCCTTACTGTTTGTACATGGGAAAACATTGCATTAATAATTATATGGAGCATGATAATTGTACAACCACTGTTTTTACCTGAAAAAAGCACAAATAACCACAATAAATCTTGAGTAAAAGATGTCTTCACACACTATTTGAGCCCCATGTCGTGATGGCACTTGACCTTCAGAGATCAAGCCCGTAACCTGAAACTGTGAATGGTTTTAATGAGTGGTGGGGGCCTTACAGAGTCAAATAAACGATGTCACTGAATAAACAAACTTCATATGCCCTGAAAGCACAGACAGCTGATATCAGATAACATAGGGATGCCTGTGCACAAGTCACTCATACAAACCATGTCTTCAAACACAGCTTGGTGTCTTTCATCACTCAAAACACATGTGTTTATGGGCATGTCCCTTTGAGCGCTAGATCCCAGAGTCTCCAAAAACTAGACGTTCCTTAAGTTAAGTATACATTCTGAGTTGATCTTATTCATCGAACGTGAAGGAAGGCACACAGTCACCGTACATGGCTGCTCTCTTCAAAGACTATCAAAGGAATAGGGAAAAGCTCTTGATGGTAATCTAGGAGGTGTGTTACTCTAAAAGGTGTAATCCTGTGGAATGAGAGGTGTATGGGTCTCCTCTCTCATTAACAGGTCCAATTACAGTAAAGGAGGTCACCACATGAGGCCCCTAATGGCTCCAGTTCGGGGCCCTCACTGCACCCAAGGGAGCCACAGACTGGAAAGGCGACAGGAGACCGAAGCACGAGTTGAGCTGAGCGCTAACAAGCAGTCACACCTCTCTCTGCCTTTTCTCTCTCTTTCTCAGCTCATTAAGATCACTTAACAGTCATTTTAGGTTAGAGCAGGGGTAGGCAGTGCTGAGAGAGAGAAAGAACGTGGCTCTGCTTTTATAGGCAGAGCCCTCGGAGATCGCTTGTTAAAGTAATCTCTGCGCTGAATTAAATAAAGCAACTAGTTAAGGCTGACTGACCGACTGCTGATGTTTTACAGACACGTACTTGCATGAATGCCGCCACGCTGTCGGTTCCCTTGTGGGTTCAGAGGTTACAGTGGTGAGCACTGCCTGCCCGTGCTATCCATTTCTGTTGGTTCCCTTCCAAGGAGCCACCAGTGCCACCCACGAGCGCCGACTGTCAAGGTCTTAGAGGCCTGCGTTTTGGTTTTGTCGGTTTTACTCCAGTCAGGCTGATGTGAAAAGAGTGAGACAACGGGAAAAACACTTTGCCCCAGCAAAGGATAGCTAAAACCTGACCCTGGTTCGCGTGTGATTAATATAACTCTTATCTCCAAACCTTGTCAGCAGCTACAGGAAATAAAAGCACATTAGGCTGTCAAATGCTTCCTATAGCCGAAGACTCTGACCAGCGTTTCTAATCTGATGGATAAAACACCAAATTACACTCTTGTTTCCTGCTGCAGTGGCTTGTCTCTGCGGGGTGGCTGGACTCCCTTCCTCGATAATTTGCTACATTTGAAAGTGAGCCAATGAAGTCAAATTATTGCGTGATTTCTTGCAATTTTCTGCATTTTTCTTAAACTTTTTCAGGACCTCCAAACAGAGCTGCCTCACACCATGTAAGAATGTTCTCTATTCTTGACTGCGGACTAAATTTTTTTCTTTAAATGGCCATGGTGGGGAATTACTGATATTCTCACTCACATCACTGGCAAGATCACAATCACTCACATCCTGAACCCACTGCAAATTCTCCAGAGGTGTGATAATCTGCCAACTATTCCTCACTAAATGTAACACACTCAACAGCATGAAAACTCAACCATAAATCTACTTGTAGGATATCGGCACAGAGGATTCCTATTAAGCACATGCCAGAGGAGAAATCTGAGTTGATGCAGACCCATTTTCCAAAATTACAACCAAGTCTTAATCAGCAGTAACTCATTTCACAAATGCAGAAAAAGATTAAAATATTTTCAGGGGCCTACTATGAATCACTTTAGAAAGAAAATGACTCAGTAATGTGTTGTTTTGTCTAATGTAAGCTGTTTTAAGACATCCACTGTAGTGAAATAATCTAAGGTATAGTATTAAATGCTGATCAGTGTGCCTGTGATCACTCCTAAACTAAATCCATGCCACACTTTGCCATTACAGCCTCACAAAAAAGGCAGACTTGTTATCTTTGATATATTTTGCTCATAAATGGCCACTGTTTGATGAGATGCAGAAGTGAAGTTTGCTTGCTAGCGTCTAGCCGCATATCTGGCCAAGGCTGCACTGCGGCTGTTACTTTACAACTCTGGAAAACCTCCTGGCAGCAAGAACACACACACACACACACACATATATATACCCCCCTCTTTCTATAAATGCTATTAGCCATCTTCATTTGAACACACTACACCATACACCATGACATTTTACTTTTATAATAGTATGGTGGTCTCTGCACACACATATTGTTTCCCCTCAGTCCACTCTTCCAAACCGCTCCAGATTATTGCAATGGCAACGATGTAAGCAGGCATTCAAATTGAGGTCTGGCAGGGTTGCTTGAGGTTGGATCTCCGCACTCCGCAGAGGAGAGAAAGTGGCTTTTCCATAATTTTCTTCTGCCTGAGCTGGATGTCAGAGCGCTGCTCTCAGCACTACACACTTCACAGATATCCAGCATTATCACTACAGCAAGTGATATTACAGACAGCTGAACAGAGCAAATGTAAACATAGGTTAGTGTTAAATCTAGAGGGTGAGACTGTCCCGCAAAAGCTTAAAAAATAAAGACAGGAGTAATCAGCTGTTTTAGTGAGCTGATGAGGAGACTCTGCCTGCTGTGGGGGGACATGATGGAGATGTGGCAGTGCCATCTGCTGCTCAAAAAGATACTGTAAGGCGTTAACAGCGAGTCAGAGTTTAACATAATCAGACTATTAATTAAAACATACAGTCAGCTGTGATATTTACACCATTTCTAGGAGATGAAGGACAGTGCCTTTTGTCAGTTTTTTGACGTCTGATATGTCATGTTTCTTTCTTCAGGACTTCTTCACATATCAATTTTCCAAACCGTCCTCAGAGCTAAAACATCCGCTTCTCAGAAATTAAAGAGTTCTACTTTTCTGGCCAACAACAGCCCTAATTTCTCACTTGATAAAAACCACTCATAATGTTCACAACCTTTTCATGTTTGCCAGAGTGAAACTTGCCAAATCTGTAACATTTTTTATCCCACCTTTGCTGTCAAATTACAGTAATATGGCACTTTGTTGAAACAGCAGGAATTGATAACTCTTTGAGTGGGTATTAAGTGGTTGGTAAGCGTATCCCTCAGAGGCCCCACAGTAAGAATCTCATAATCCCAGCAAGCGTCTGGACCACTTTAATGACACTAAGACCCAGACAGAAAATTACCCCAAGTGTTAACTTTTTCTCACATTTCTGCTGCCATTAATGATTTACTGTGGAAGTGCGCTGCGACCGACAGTGGCGTCAGGTCTGAAAGGCAATTAAGGTTTATGAGGGGTCCAATCCCTGCAATTTCCAATAACGATTCACACGTGAGAGAGCTTTTTCTTAAGGCATAAGGCTATTTTACTTGTTCACCTCAAGACAGTCCATAGGTACATTTTTGGAGACATACTACAGAATTACGCACGCTTGTCTTTATCCATACTCATAATTACATTAATTGTTAAAAACAATAATAATCTTCCTTTTTCATGTCTATTAGAATAAATTAATAACATTTTTGGAATAGTTAAATTATGATTACCACAAATAATAGATTATTCCTTCACCCAATATCCGGCTGTGCGTAAACATGAGATTGGCATATGAATTTCTAAATTCTCAAGACAATTAAATAATTTAGATTACCTGCGCAAGGACGTTATACTTCTTGGTGATCCCGGTGTGGACAGTAGCGGAGCGGTTTGTGGCGGGTGTGGGTGTCTCTTCCAGCAGAGCAGGCTTGATGGAGTTCGCCTTTGGGCGCGCCTCTGATACCTGGGATGTCCCCGTCCTCAGTGTAGCGACGAGAAACATCACAGCACAGTATCTATTCCATGTAGAGACAAGCATCCTTAAAAAAATACTGAAATGCCGCAAAAGAGGGGAAAAAAGGCCAAATCACTTGAATAACCTAAACTTTGCGCGAAGGTTTGTGCCGCAAAAATGAAGTATCTCAATGGGAAGTGTGCGCCCTGGCAGTGTCCATGCGTTACGCTTGCCCGACTGCGATACAGAAAGTAGTGATGAGGCCAAGTTTTTGGTCCTGAAAATCAGATATTCAGAAGAATGACTGCCATCGACACAGTTATCTGAAAGCACAGAGAGCCCAGTGTGGGAGGGAAATAACGAAGACGTGAATCTCTTAAAATGCTGATGCTCTGAGGGTCAGACAGAAACTTGACAAGAGATTTCCACTCTGTCTCTGGCTGTGAGTGAGCACTTAGTCCTTCTGCCGGGTGTTTTATGATCTCGGATACTTTCTTTTTATAGGATTCTAATGAGTTTGCTTCCCCCGCCCCTATTCACAACTGACAAAGAATGAAACTGATCTGTGTGCGGCACTGCTGCTTGCGCATTGTCGTCTGGACACCGGCACCAGGAGCCCCGTTGGGAAAAAGCTATAAAATTATACACTGTGTATTTTAACTGGGCGCTTGACCCTTTTTACTGCGAGGCGGTCGGGCGCATAGGAAATGGGAAAAAAAAGCCAGCGTTAGGCTGCTCTAAAGACGGTTTGTAAGTAGCCTAAAGTGGAAAGTTTTCAATAGAATTAATAGGTGTCACTAGTAAATAGTCACCTGTCTGCGTAATAATGTAAAATCTAAAATATTCACATTCATCCCATCTCAAAACAATAAGTGCTTTAAACTTTTAACTACTACTTTATGATGTATGTCATTGGTGTCCCGATCATCTCTGGTATGAATGTGAAATGTAAATAAGCAGGAAGCGGTTCAGGGTCCATTTAACCGGCATTCCGGAATAACTTAAACTATCTGATAACCATTGTTTTCCCTCTGTGGGAAAGGCATCCCTCATGATGCAAGGAATGCCAATGGTGATAAAGTTAGTGATATAAGTATTATAGAGGCTCCTTTGTTTGATTCTCTATCAGGATAAGTTATATTCATGTTGGTAAGATAATGCATGTAGAAGCACAATGAACTCTTTCTGTTTCAGACAGGTAAAGCCTATGATTTTGGAGGAATAGTGTATTTAGTTCACGGACAAAAGTCCTATCCACTCTGAAAATAGAAAGTATTATGCACAAATACAAACCACACTACATGTAAATCAAGCACAAAAGTCATCTTATCAATGTAGAGAAATAACCAGCCAGTCACCAAACCATCTTTCCCACAATGGCTCTAATAATGCTTTAGTCTTCTCACAAGTTGGAACCATCTATTCACTGCTGGAAGCTCTGCTGGGCTGGGATGAAACCAGTATACCGGTAAAGGCTTCTGACCTCAAAAGTGATCCATCACAGGCTCCAATTCAAAGTGTCAAGTTCTTTTGTTTGAGACAATGGACAACCAACTGAACTGGGGAGTGGGAGGAAGTATTGGACTTGTTTGATGTAACTGTAGATGCTTAGAGGTGATACTATTTTAGCCACCTTTGTCACCTGAGTGCACAGTGATTTACCTTGAAAGACTACCACCAGACAGTCACTTTCTGATGAAAAAAAGCATTTTTTTTAAAATGAGCCATTGTCACGGGAAAAAAGATGAAGTTGTACATTTTCAGAGAGGAGTGAGACTGCAAAAAATAAACTTCAACTGAATAAGTATCACTGCTATTGTGAAGATTTCATTAATATGTTCTGTGGGATAAATGAAAGATTATGTTCAAGCAAAACAAAAACTTTGCCTCACAGCAAAAGCTTTGCAATATGAATATGATTTATTCCATAAACACCAGGTGATGCCCAGCTGGATTTTGTCTGCCTTCAATGCTGCTGATTAAACAGCTGAAAAAGTTCATGAAGAGAGGGGTGAAAGTGTCTCACAGTAAACCAGACAACCAGAGCAAAGGAAGATGGGACTGGTTTGGAGCATCTATGGAATTCAAAACATATTCATCACTTTAATACATGCAAGCAGAAAAGGGGAGACACTTAAAATGACATACTGCTGAAACTCTGGAGGAGAAAAAACAGCATGTTGATGTTTTGGTGCTGATAAGCGTGGAGATGTCCAGAGAAACCACAGCCGATGGGATGTGACAGGCCTGAGTAACAGATGAGCCCGTGAAGGGAAGGTGATGCGAATGTTTTGGACAGCGAAGCTTCTGGTGCCATAGATAAGGTTCTTCATGTCCTAACTCTATGCAGAAGTTTTTAGGGATGGCAGTGTGAGTACGTCCCTGCTGCTTTGTCACTTTTTTCAACACAGCAGGTTAACAAAAAGCTTTGAGGATGTCACCAATTAGTGTAAGAAACGTGGATCCTCCTTTTTTTTAAAAAAAAAAAAAAAAAAAATGAGGACATGTGCTTGGTTCCTTCACAGCTTGGCTTCACTGAAATACAGAGAAGGTCACCTGGGCCAAGATTTATGATTGCTTTCTTGGCTCATTCAGTTGGAAAGAGTTTACTGTGGGATTATCTTATGTTCTGACATGCTATCATCACCTCAGCCTCCACACGGTAATCACATTTGACTACTATTTTGCAGCATTAATACTCTGACAACACAGACATTGCTGAGTCTCACATGTTGAAAAATCCAAACCATCTGTAAAATAATATTTGAGAACGTATCAATATCAGTTCACCTGACAACAGAGAGAGCAAAGCACCGCTGATGTGCAGTCTGTTTTGAGGGAAGACTTAAGTTGTATCACAGCAGGTAGACTGCCTTGACGTCAGGCTGGAAAACTCTGGCATCGCTTGCAGGTGACTAATAAATGAAAGAGGTCCTGTCCAGTCGAATTAGAGTTATGTTAATGTTGACAGAGACAGTCATGTGACACAGGTGGTCATCTGCTTGGTGCCACAGTCTCAATCTATAGCTGACAGACAGTGTAACATTTGGAGTGAGTTGCATAAATATAGCTTAATACTGGTCCAAGCCTTCGACTGGACTCAGATTCCTGAATTAAAACAGACTGTCTGTTGTATAAATATTATGACTGATTTGTTTCAAGTTGCCAAATTAGCCACTCTGTCCTCTTTATTAAAGCTTGATGCCTTCAAATGGAACTTGTGAGGTCATATTTTCAACAGATGAGTACACAATATTTGTTAATTATATGGTTTAAGAACATTAGATCAGTGTTGCAAAGTGACTGACATTAAACATAGGCATTGCCTTGTTCCCTTTTTAAAATTTTTATTGAGTTTAATGAGTGTTTTCTGCATTTTGATGTGACATTAGGAGCTAGAAAAGGGTAGATGGCAATAGTAATTAATGAAAACGATTATTATTTATGAATTACTAAAAAGTACTAAAAGTATTTGCCAAATTTCTTTTTAAAATTCTGTGTACTGTTCATCACAAGCTTTCATAAACTTTCTGTTCACAAAGTGCTTCCTATTGTGAATATTGGAACTCCACTTAAGGCACCATAAAGCTTTGTTTATACTTACACCGTGGCGTGGGCCACAGATAGCATGTGAGCTACAAGCAAGTACACAAACATTTATGCTCAACGCGTTGTCAGGTGCAGTATTCTCCAAAATGCCAGGGGGCGTACAAACATAATATTCTGTGAATAATCTGCAGAATGGATGTAAATGGCGCCCATTTAGTCCAATAAGAACTGCTCAGCTGGCGTATATACCAAAAAAAGTTTCTAGCTTCTGGGTTTGCTTCCGTGTTGTGCGGCCCACTGAATATGCACAGTGGTGTTTCCCCTGCTGGCCCCGCCCGCAAGTTCCCGCTCGGCCCATAGACTTTACAATGTGATGACGTCATGGATTTTTTCTTGGCTCAAGGAAAGTTTTGCAAATATAAAACTCAATGGATCAAAACTTCATAATAGAAAGAGTCATAATTGACCTTGTTTGAAGTTCTTGGTGTCATGTCAACAGTTTTACAGACGTCTCTTTTACAGTGGTGGTCTATGGGGAAAATGCTTTTTGGGCCACAGGGGTATTTTTCATTACAATACTGTGCGTGACCACTGGGAAAAATTGGCTGCTAGGCCTAGCGGCAGAGCCCTATCCAGCTCTTATAATACATCCATGATCTGCAGTCTTGCAGACCCACACGATACACTCACTTTACTGTAGGAACCGACCACTTTACTACATGACACCCCCCTACCCTCCCACCCCCTGGAGTTCGTCATTGCTGAGTAAGAATACTTATGGATATTAAAACTACAAAGGCAATGCAAGAGGAGATAGTCTGTCAGTCCCTGGGAATATAGCCGTATTATGAGGCCAGTGCATGCTATCTACAAGGAAATGCACTTCAAGTGGCGGTGCACAACCAGTCAAAGTCATTAGGCCAGACAGAGCAAGGAAAGTTTATAAAGTCAATTGTTTTACATGAGGCAAGAACATGCATTATAACAATATTTAAAAACACAACGACCAGATGAGTTCTGTAACAGGTTGTTCAGTGTCTATAGCAACTCTGACTTCACATTATATTTGAGTCTGTCTTTGTGCGCCTTGCTTTCGGTTTTCTTTCCTCTGATATCTGCTTGTTGAATTTCAAACACTGTATTTTACAATAAAGCAATAAAGTATTAAATGACTGTGATACAGTGTATAGTATGACATTTATGAGAGCAGTAGTCTGTAGACACAACATCTTACATGCTGTGTGAAGTCCAACATGAGATTAAAGGTCTTGGAATTGGGTTAAAGTCATTATGGGTTGATCCTTTCATGTGACTGAAGACAGTGTAAAGACTTGCTGTGGCACAGTGAGACTGGTTCTTATTAATGGATCACACAGTCCAGGACTGGTTTCACCCTCCTGGTTGACCACCCGCAGCCACGCATCAGTACAACACATCAGTCAGCCCACCCTGAGTCTGCCTTTGATTCAGGGCCGTTCAGAAATTTGGGTGTTTATGTTCTGTGCAGAATATGGGGTTCCCCACAGTTAAGACCCAGCAACATGTCTGTAAATCATGCTTTGTTAGTGCGGTGGAGCTCAGTGAAAGGCTGTATTGCTGACTTTGATGTGAGTCACACAGAACATGCATATGGGCTACACCCAGACGAGATGATAAACAAATGATCCAAGAGACTGTCTATCCCTTCTTTCGTAGATCACTACCTCCACGGCCTGCAGATGTGAGCTGGTAGGCTGATGACGCAGGTCATAAGGCAGGTGTGGCTAACCGTTATTGCGATAGGCTGAGAGGAAGTAGGTCTGATTCCAGAAAATGAAGCGTTTGGACATAATGAGAAAAAGCACATTTGTTGGGAGTTTATTTTGATTTTAAATGCAGATGATTGTTCTTATTTTTATTACCGGAATTTTTCAGCATGACACTGGTGATGGATTATGGGGAAATCTATTTTCATTAAGAGTCGTTTCCGAACAGGATTTTGGTTTGCTTATTTCATTGGTTAATTTATTAAATTTTCCAAGCAATCCTTGATTTAATATTTGTAGAGATGAGTACATATCTGGACAGCTTTCTTTCAACACTTGTCTTTTAAAGTCTTTCCAAATAAATTAGAAAATCCTATGCATATGTTTATAATAAAGAGTGAGCCTTGTAGCAGTGAGTGCCTTGCAGTAGATACAAGAACTAGCCAGAATTTAAGAAATTTGAGAAGGAAAAGCATTTTGTTCAAACTTGACTATACTAAGACACAAACACGTTTGTTTTCCAGAGATAACTATTACTTAAAACTGATACATCTCTATTGAAACACAGCGTATATGGACTAATTTGACTTTTTTATAATCAATTTTATCTTTACCATCAGATTCAGTGATATTAGATAAGGAAATGTAGCATATTTTACTACAAGTAAACATTAAAACAACAAGTAACATGTACAGAAGAGTACAATAAAGGAAATGCACAAGAAACCCAGACAAGCACACAAACAATAACTAATTATAAGCCTGAGAAAGTGGAAAAGTGTTCAGTTTGTTTTTGACTGTTGTGACAGATGTGGTTTGCTCCTGATCGGAGGACCAAAGTAACTGAAAGCACCTCCACCAGATCTGGATCTTATCAGGTACAATAGGTCTGACTGAACTGTAGTCAGGGAGCAGGTCAGAATTGTTCTAGGGAGCCAGACCATTAAGCACTTTAAAGATTATTAGCAGAACTAATACATACACATAATACATTAAACGTATCATATCAATGTTTTCTTTACAATTGTAGCCTCAACGACACAAAAAGGCTCCAAAGTGCTTAATTACAACAACGGTACTTGGGTAAAGGCAATTATTTTGCCATTAGTGCAGTATAAATTCTGATTAGGTAATCTCTGCCATATGTGTATGTTCATTAGTCAATGAAAGAAAGTAATTTGTAAGACTTAACTTAACATGAAGGAGCGTAGGATGTCTCTACATTCTCAGTCCTGTGAATATAATCGTGTTGAATAACTTCCGCTGAATTCAAATGATTTATTGTTCCAGTCTTTCCCACTCTACATACAGCGCACGTCCTGTGGCTCTGATCTGGATCGTTAGCAACATCACTTTAATCAAAAGTCCAACACTGCTTTCATAACTTCACTCAACTGCACATTCCAGTGAGATGAACAGGAGGCTGCAGTGAGAAGTGGGCAGGGCTCTGTTAAAAAGACGACATGTTGCTCGGCAGATAATTGTTCCTATCCTCTCATTTCCCGGGAAGATGGATTAGGCCATTTTGGAAGAATCGGGCCTTCAGTTGGGAACATGAATGCGCCCAGTTACCGCCTTTAACTGACTCAGATTATTTAATCGATAACAGTGACCCTTCTACGGCAGAGTGCTGACCACATGAAAGCACGCAGAGCTCTGGTAATCAAGGGCCCAGAAGGCCATTCCTGCCTTTAAATCAAAAGATGCCCTCTTTGCCTTGGGCTGTGGGAAGTGGCGACACACAGAGGCGCACTGTCACTGATGCTCCTGCTATTTGAAGTCCTCTTTAAAGATGTGGCTGCCTGTCCTCCTGAGGTTTCACTATAGACAATAGATATAAGAGAAAAAGCAGCTTTGGCATTCTACGATTATGTCTCATGGTCAAATATAGAGACGAATACCAAAAGACATGAACACAGGTATCACACAGAACAATAGTGCGCATACATACAAGGCTTTTGTTCATTCTTCAGCAGCGCCGGTCACTGCGATATTACATAGGAGGAGGGAGGATTAAATATAGTTGTCTATGCTGAGGTTGACATATTTGAAAAGAAAATTTCAGCTTGTGGTTCGGACTAGCATGAACCATGAATAACAGACACCAGGTACATATTCAGCAGAGCAGTATGCACTGGGACCAGAGTCTGGCAGTTTGTGGCCAACTCTCCAAATGAGATTTATGATGTGTCTGACCAATATAGGCTATAAATACCATGTTCTCATGATAAACTGTGATTTTCCAAATATTCCATTGAATCAATATGGTAAACCAGAAAATTAGATAATACCATCTGTGGGATTTTAATAGCATACTTAGAGCTCAGCAGAGCATGGACAGCACAGATAAATGTAAGCTTAATTATTGCTGCTGAGATCCCCATGAGGAGTGTTGATTAGTTTTGACAGTAATAGTGTTTTAATTGAAGCCAGCCCCGGCCACATGCATGTGAGCCTGGTGGTATACATGCTATGTCTGGCTCACGCATGCACTCGGCAGTTTACCCTAAAGTGCTGCTTTAAAATGTCTGCAGTAATTACAAGAGCATACAATTTTTGGTCTGTAACTCGCAGTATGTTCAGAAACAGTGTTTTCAGGTTTTGTTCTGTACTGTAGCCAATAGCTGTTTCAGCAAGTTAACACATTTTATTACAAGAGTTACAAAATGTGCTGTATACGGTGGAAAAGCTGTACACATCCATGCTGTAAATTCAGTAATTTTACTTAGATCAACAGCTAAAGATTTGAAGTACTGTACTGTTGTACATTTCAAAATCAATGTACTAAATTTCTCTGCCACATACATAGATAGCAGATAGATTAAATGATAAGAAGTGGAAATAATTCTGATCCTCATAAATGTTTAAGCCTTACATACTGTTCATATTCTGACCCTTCACAGTATCCGCTCATGTCAGCCATCATGATTCAACTGAATTTTATTGAATGTGACAAATGCAACAACAATTTTGAATGGCGATTTTTGAATTATAATGAATACGTGTTAAATTTAACCTGGAATTCTCTCTAAAAATTTATGTGGAATAAAGTTGAAATATTTCCATTTTTGTATATCTTGGGTCATTTCAGTAAATGTTCTAAAATTTCAGGCTAAAAGAATGGTGTTTAGGTGTTTTCAGTCCCTCCAGGAAATTGCAATTTTGCAATCTCGATATCAATCAATCAATCAATCAATCAATCAATTTTTATTTATATAGCGCCAAATCACAACAAAAGTCATCTCAGGGCACTTCTCACATAGAGCAGGTCTAAACCATACTCTTTAATTTACAGGGACCCAACAATTCCCCCATGAGCAAGCATTTGGCGACAGCAGTAAGGAAAAACTCCCAATAATTAATGTAAATTCAAGAAATCTCCATAATATTTGCAATAGCTTGCAATTTTGCCAAATTACTGCAACTTTTCCATGAAATCGCCAAATCAACAGACCACTTGTGATTTGGACCAGTTGTCACATTTAGTGTTGTGGTTACTTATGTCATCTTAGCACGCATTCAGCAAGGATTCAGGTGGAAGATGGACAAATCTCACCTGACAACAAAAATTACTGCCATAGACCATGCAAAACAATTCCCAAATGTTTTGTTTCACTTTGTTTTTCATTTAACCTGCACTAGGCATTTGGTTTGCATCCAGTTAGTCAGAAGAATACAAGTTGATGCGTTGTTCAAGACAAAGATGGACAAAATCTACCTTTAACATAAAAATGGGCACTTTGGAAATGAAACAATATTTAAATGTTAATTTATTTTTTTAATGGCATTATTGACTAATTTTATTTGTAGCTAATGTTGAGGTGAAAGTTGTAGTAGTTTGTAGTAGTAGTTCTTAAAAAATGGCATTATCTTCCTATGCTTGCATTTTTTCCCAATTCCCGCAACTGTACTGCCAAAAGAGCACATAAAACATTGCACATTTTAAGAAAAGCAGCTGCAAAATCAAACATTTTTGGCTTTAATCCTGGAGGGACTGGTTTTTGCTGTGTTTGTACTGCTCAAATGTACAAATGGGTCAAGTTTAACCTGAACTGTACATAAAGGTTAAAAGCTGTCATTCAGCATCATACAGAAATATAACATTGTGTCAAACAGAGGGTTGGGTTCCATTTCAGATCCATTTCCAAGTAAAGCTTTTATTTAATCTTTTATCTTCTTTTTTATCAACAAATACAGGTGATAGATATTCATTAAGAAATCTATCTGGCAAAATATAAGAATCCTATTTAGGTTAGATATTTTCAATTTAACAATTGACTTGTAGTGAAGAACCCACAGAGAATTATCCCCCAACTCTGCAGTTCTGCAGAGCATTTTAGCATCTTTCAGCTAATTGTTGTGGTTTTCTGACCTGCAACTTTACTGTTTTGGTTCACTCTCACCATTCTCATTCAACCCAATCGCCAGAAGAAAACGTTGGCATTAAACGTTTCTGCAAACCAGAAATGTTGAATATATACGTTTCAACACGTGAAATACATATATCAACATTTCTACAAACGTAGCATATTAACATTTCTGTTCAGTTGAATAATGGTGTTTTATGGTTGTGGTTAAGATCTGGTTAGGTTTAGGCACAAAGACCACTTGGTTAGGGTTAGGGAAAGATCATGGTTTGGTTTAAAATAAAAATAAAAAAATAAAATAAAAACGGCCAATGTCTTACTAAAAACACCAGGTTTTCTCACCAGAGAAACGGTTGCAAATGTCCTGACTTCTCGCTAAAAACACCCGCTTTTGTCAGTTGAAACAGAAAGCAGGCATTGGTTTCGAGGTGGTCTCGAACTGTACTCTCTGCTGACTTCCAACTTGCTGGCAAGAAACTTACTAACCATCCACCGGCCCCTCCTTCTCCTAATAGGAAAGATCAGCTCATATAGATTGCATGTGAACTACGTCACTTTAGAAATGTTGAGACGATATGTATTTTTGAAACGTTGATATACGTTTTGTTAACATTTTGATATGACACGTATTGTTGAAATGTTAATATGCTATGTTTTGTCTCATTAGCGTTATATCAAGATGCAACAGGCAGCAGCAAAAAGGCTCTGATGAACTCACTGTACACCAGCACCAAACTGCAGAAGTTATCAACTAACTTGTGAACATAATGGAGCATTTAACACGTAAACAGTCAGAGATATCCCTCTAGAGACCATAATAGAACAAAAAGGAGAGTGAACATTTGACTTATTTTCATCAAGTTGACACAGTTTGTTGGCCAAAACATGAGTTGCAGGTTTAAGTTTGAGTTCTTTGGCTGTTAGTCTGAGTTTTAATTCTTTAGATATGACTTTATTCATAATCTTTGTCAGTTTAAGTTATTAAACCTAAGTTAAACCTAAATATTTAAATATACAAGGATTCACATTTGACAAGCTGACTGTATACTTAAAATGCTTGTGAACCCTGACCCAGGCTACAGTACACATGTAGTTCTAAGACATTCAGTGCCATGTAATCAATGTCTCTGTGTGTTATTTTGGGCTCTTCAAACTCTAAATTCCCTTCTGGCTTTAATCTGACTTCGGATCTGCCCATCCTAAAAGGTACTTCTTTGTTGTTCCTGCAAGCAGCTGTGGTGACATCATTTTTCTGTGATCACTCGCTATCAGTGTTACTGCGCAGTACTGGATTGAATGACTGCCACACAATGCTCCATTGTCCCCAAACCTGTGATGTTGGTGCACAGGAAAGTCACAGAGGTGGATCTCTTTGTACATTTCAAGCGCAGGCTTCTATGAGTGTAATTCCCTCTCAGATCTTTTTATCCCTGCACATTTGTGACCATACAGCCTGTCTAACTCTGTAGAACTATGGAGATCCAAGGTATTCCCTGCCTGGTTTGGTTTTAATAACTGACTATAAAATTCAGTTAATGCATTACCATTCTTATGAAGGTGCTACATCAATTCTTATTTAGTATTTAGTAGCTACAAAGCTTAAACTTTCTATGTATTCACTCACTATTTGGTGGTTGTAATAGTTTTGTATGGTGAAATATGAGAGATATTAAAGGACCATACCAGCATGTTTTAGCTACTCAGCTACGAATCATACATGCCTTATAATTTTGCTGATCATTTCTGAATTCATGCATGTGTTAGATTTTTGAGTGTATTTTTCCATCTTTTCCAGACAGCTACTGGTTTCCATTCATTTCCGTACAGTAAGAAAATCCATCATTAGACTCTTTGTTGTGTAATCTGTTAACAATGAACATTTAATCTGTATTTATACAGTGGAGAACAATGCTCTCTTTCTCAGGAACACTCTGTTTACACAACTTTACATCTGGAGGTAGAACGTCTTCACAGGTCTACATGATTCCCGGACTTGGGTCTGTTTGTCAATATGTCTAATACCCAAGTGGATCCAAGGTGACTCATCCTCAGCTCCGATCACATGGTACATCATGAATGTGGCAGGAGAAAATTTAGTTTTTTGACACAAGATAGAGAAAAAATGGCAGCTCTTTACTGTATGACAGTGTCTGTTTGTTAATTGGTGGCACATCATTCTGTTGGCAAAGTTGATGTTCTCTACATCCACTTGGGTCTGTTCAGGCCAAGCACATTTTGGATCAGGTCTAGTAATCCTCTTGTTTTACTATCTTCGTAACTATTTCAGATCTGAAAGTTTATTTTACCCCTTTCAACTAGTCCATTAAAAATGTTGACCCATGAAGACTCCATATTAGCTTCAGATAAACTTCTGAATACATTTTTGTACTGAAGGACTGTGGATTTTGTCCCCCGTCACTTAGAGTGTAAGCGCATTAGCGATAGCAATGAGGAACGGGCAAGAGCTCTTTCTTTTTTCACTCATCCAGATCAAACTGGCAATCATCTGGTTACATTGTGTACTTCTCTCACCTTTGGGTTCACAAAATGCTTAGCTGTGATGTAAAGTACAGTGGTAATAAAAGATGGGCTAAAACATACAAAACTACCACTATGATCCTTTCCTAGAGTGTTGACAATGTAAAGAGGCACAAATTCTTAACAGTGACCCTAAACATGTCAAAAAAATAGACACATTTCAAATCAGTATTCCCAATACCACTGTTCACCACGTTACCACAAACATCTGTGACCTCTCATTTTAATTTTAAATGTTTTCCGGTTCAGTCATAGGTCACTCAGATGTGTTGGTATGTGTAGGAATATTTCTGGTTTGGATAAGTGTGAACATATTGTTAAGTCAGAGCCCAAACTCTCATACCTTCCCATCGTAAAGAAATTACTCATCTCTGGACATGCAAGCTCTTTGGTCAGAGATGGACAAATTCAGTGCCAGCACTCAGTCATCACCAGCAACCACTCATCCACAGAGGAAAATAGTTTATCACACATTCATTCTGGCCTCAGCATCCTACTTCCTCTTTGACACACATATGTGCACAATGACTAGATCACTGAGGTCTTAACATGCTATGGACTATGGCTATGAAATCTTGTTGTTCCCATAACTCAGGGCAGCCGGAAGATGTAATTGTTTCACAGACTTATTGCCAAACATTATTCAAGTTCAAACAGTTCAGCCATATTATCTGAACGCCCCTATGCACTATTAAATATGAAACATGACTGAAATCTTTGGTTGTCAATCAAAAACAATGGTCCAAGATCATACCGGGGCAGATGTCCACTGAATTCAGAGCTTTGACCATCAAAGACACCACTGTGATAATGCCTTGTCATCCTACTGCTCATTCACCTGTTTGTTCTGCCCAACAGGTGGCTCGTTACCCCAACTGGGAACACCTGGGGCCTATACTACAAAGCAGGATTTGGGATTAATGAGGTAACTTCAGGTTTAACCCTGGGTCTTCAGGGTTGTGACGGTGGTTCACTTCTTAGTGGGGTACATTGCCATGGTAACTTATGCTGAACAGCTAACCTGAGGGGTGTACTATGAAGCAAGTTCAACATACCCTGGCTTTCTTTGTATGAGCTGGCTTGACAAACCCTAAACTCGCAATCAAAGTTATGTGGTATCACAATGGTGGTTATCGGCTTTCTTTATTAACCCAGACTTTCTGCTTCAGGCTCTTTGTGCGTTCCCATAAAAGGTCCAACATTTTCTTCTCATCCACTCTTGGGTGCTTTTTGATGTATGTTTGGGGTCATTATCCTGCTGGAAGACACATGACCTGCGACTAAGACACAGCTTTCTAACACTGGGCAGTATGTTTTGCTCCAAAATGCCTCAATAGGCTTCTGATTTCATTGTGCTCCCCACAGATTCAAGGCACCCAGTGCCTGAGGCAACAAAGCAGCCCCAAAACATCACTGAGCCTCCTCCATGTTTCACAGTAGATGTTCTTTTCTTTGAAGGCTTCATTTTTTCTTCTGTAAACATAGTTTAGTGTGATTTACCAAAAAGCTCTAATTTTGTTTCATCTGTCCAAAGCACATTCTCCCAGAAAGACTGTGGCTTGTCAACATGCATTTTGGCAAAGTCCAGTCTGGCTTTTTTGTGTCTCCCTCTTAGAAGTGGGGTGTTCCTGGGTCTTCTACCATGGAGCCCATTTTCATTCAGGCAGTGACGGATGATGCGACTTCAAACTATTGTACCTTGAACTTGAAGATCAGCTTGATCAGCTGCAAAGTTTATTTTATCCCCAGAGTGATAGCTGACAGTGTGGATGATTTTACACTCTGATTCCATCACTGCAGCTCAGAGTAACATGAGACAACTGAGTGATGATAACTGGAAATAAAAATGAAAGATTGTCTTTTATTAGGAAAACAATCAACACACTATTAATTAGGTCCTATGATTATAAATGCAACATCTGGGTCAGATAAACCTCATCAGTCATTAGCTACTTTTCCACTCTTTGTTTCGGTAGCAGAAACAGTCTGGCATTACTTTTAAGTTTTTTTTTTTATGTGACATATTCAGAAGGGTTTCTTCAACATCCAACTATACAGCAAAAAATACTCACACAAGTCATATATAATAATTCCTACATGTATTTTAAGCCTTAGCCTACTTCTAATATGTGGAAATTATTGCTAGTGTTTCTACATCTTCTTATTCTGTTGTATGATTACAGGCTGTCATTTACATTTCACTTCATTGAATATGACTTTTTGCTGTCCCTAAAGCAGAAGTTTTCCACAGTTACTTGGTATCACAGTTTCATCTCATATCATATGAAGTACTTCATTCATGGTTCTGATGATGTTGCTCGTAATTAATGACCCCACCTCTTTCACATGAGTTCACTCAGAGCTGGACAGGAAAACCCAGAGTTGACTAAGCTAGTTGACATCCAGCTTTGTAGTACTGGTTATCTGGAAGGCCAATGTTAGGCTCAGTAAAGCCAGCTAACAAAAAGATATCCTGGGTATGTTGAACTTGCTTGGTAGTACAGGCCCCAGGTGTTTGTGTTCCCAGGGGATAAAGCTTGTCTACAGCTAGCAGGTTCTGTCACTCTCTGCTCTCCCCTCTGGTAAACTGTGATGGTTCAGGTTTAGTTATGTTGCTTTAGTTATTTACTTTGTCTTATACACCTGACAACACCTATACACACACACACACACTCTCTCCATTCATGCATCACACACCTCACACTGACCCTACTGACATCCACAACCCATGTTGTAAATATTCCATTAATTTGTTCATTTGTTTAAATAAATATATTTTTGTTAACCAAAGGGTTACACGACGAAGCAAGTTTAACATACCCAGGCTTTCTTTGTGTGAGCTGGCTCGACAAACCCTAAACTCGCGATCAGAGATAATTGGTATCACGACGGTGGATATGAACTTTCTTTGTTAACTCAGGCTTTCTGCTTCAGGCTCTGTGCGCGTCCCCATAAAAGGGGGCATTTGGCACGTCATTTGACTCTTTTTCTGCACAAAATGGACAGATTGTGTGCCGCTTACTTCAGTCAGGAGGAACAGATCATTATAACGGAGAGCTATGAATAATATAAATACATTATCACAGCAAAAAGCAACACTGTTGCTGCAAATAAGGTGAGAGAGGAATGCTGGCAGAAAATTGCTGATGTGAATTCGTTCATTAAAAAACAAATTCCTTAATTTATTAATTACATAATAGTTTATACTTATTTTACCACTCAGTGCACTCTCCGTGCCACATCCAAAGCTCTTAAACTTTAAACTTGATGCAGCAGATTTAAACATTATACTCAAGAAGTGCATTTAGGTCTGACTCTGTCCCATAATGAAGGATAAGTGGAAATCACTTTAGATTCTGGCCAAATCAAAGTGAAATTAATATTATAGATTGAATATTATCTGTGATAAATACCAATAGATTAATCTTTTTTTTGTTCAAAGTATTTCTTCATTAGTATTTTTTTATATTTGAAATACAATTTGATATATTGTAACAAAATCCCATCCCGCAAGTAACCCTAACCTCTTGCACCATTACAAATTTACAATATGACATATCAAATCAATGGTAAGTATGATAAAAGACAAATCAATTTTCTAATTGGTGTTCTAATAGCTGCAGTACCAGCAGTGTTAAACGGACTTTGCAGCAAATCAGGTGGTTAGTGAAAGGACGGCGCTTTTTATTGCCGATTTAAGCCGAAACTTGAAACATAACCCGCTCCAGACCAGGTTAAGTTTGCAGTATAAGTTACCATGGTGATGTAGCCAGGTTAAAAGAGAGCCACCTTCGTGACATTGAGAACCCTGGCTTTATGCTCAACATACCTCGCTAACCCACTAATCTCGCTTCATAGCACACACCTCATGTCTACAAACCAACCAAAACAGCATGAAATAACACAACCTGACAAAAACAGGATCAACATGACAAAATAAAACATCAGCACTATGGCCAAAGTTTGTTTTCAAAACATGAAAGTGGGACTAATATATGATGAGAGTTGTACATTGTAACACTACAATTCATTAGGCATTCATCACACAATCATACTTCAAAATTTATATCGTACATTCTGACACAGATTCCAACCAAGATTTTATTAGACTCATCTCACGCAGTGTGACATACTATGAACCTGTAAGGTCACTCTTATTGCACAGGGTATAGAGGCCTTTAACCACTTTATTTGAAGATAAAAACCAATAGTGAGAACACCCCTGAAATGTCAGTAAGAATCTCTCATTGCATAGAATAAAATGTTTGCACACAACTATGGCAAGTACAGTATGTCAAGTTAAATCAGGGAGATAGTCTATAAACTTTGATGGACAGTTTGGATAGTAATTTTACTATGTATATTTGTTGTCTCTTTCAAATAACTTTCAAACTAACTTTTGCTTTGTAAAATCCTGTATGACTGTAATTTCATAATTAAAAATAAGACAGAAGTTGTAATAATCAGAATTATCCTTCAAGATTGCAAATGTTTAAAGTAGGAATGGTGGTACAATCCAGTGTTGTTCACCTCCAGCTGTCAAAGTAAAGTCTGCTCACCCTCACTGTTTTCAGTTGAAAATGACAAAACAGCATAGGTGAGACAGGAGACAAATCTGTGGTTTCTGGATCTCCGGGCTTCACCAGTGGAGTTGCATATGTACATTGGCATAGCTATGAATTATGATCCCCCTGAAGGACTATTATCTCTCTGGACACCCACTTCTCTTAATAAAATAGTCCCACTGGAATTTTTCTCCAGCAGTGGGCCTCTAAAATTGTCACAACCTTTCACCTTTCTAGCATCAGCAATATCCCAGAGGCACAAGGCTTAACCCTCTGGACAACCTCTGGATGTCTTCTAAACTACGGCGGTGTGTCAAACATCATACATCACAGAACAACTCAGAAAAAAAAAAGTCAGGGTAATTTTTATTACTATCATCCGTCCTGGTCCACGGTGCTTTTATTGGTTTGATGTGATGGGACCAGATGTGTCTAGGTGTTAACTTTGACCTGGTAAAACTTGTTTTGTCTTTGTCCACCCCAAAAAATCCTTTAAAGGTCGAGCAAAGATGAAGCTCATTCCTGTGGTATGTTTTCAATTAAACTGAAAGCGATTTGTATGTGCTAACGGTGATGAGTAAAGCCTGGCAACTTTTGAAAGACCATCTTTCGAGGAAAGCTTCCTTTCATGTGTCCTCGGCCAATTACTGTACGCTAAGCACTCCAAGACAATTCCGGGACGACAGGAAAATAAGGGACAGCAGTCTTGTTTCTAAGCCACCCGTTCAATTAGCGGAGGGGTTATCTTGGCAGTGCATGATCTCATCACTCAGAAATGATGCTTTTTGACCATGTGGTGAGGTGCACCCTCTCCACTTACAATGTATAATCACTGGATCCTTTGTGCTGGACTGACCATTATTGCTGTTTACAGTACATCTTGTTGCATCCTTTTCCTCTTCTCATCCTTCAACGACCAGCACTAAGCTATTACTTAAGATGCAACAACAGCATCGAAACAAGAATATTCATGGTGTTCATGGTTAAAATATTTTCTTAATTGAGCAGCATCAACCACAAGCTTCAGATCAGCCATCTTTGATCATACAACATTCGCAGACAGTCCCATATGCTCAGCTCCTCAGCTGCTGGTATGGATAAAAAATTACAGGCTTTCATGAAAGATGGAAGCTGCCTTTCTGTGATTCTGACATTTGTTGTGTGTTGTTGAGGATTTACACTCATAATTTAGTTTCGTATTATTGTCTGTATTTCTTTTTTCATTTCTTGTCTCCAGTTGGGCACTGTGATTTGCAAGACTAACGGCTGGCATTTCTCTAGTTAATCAAGCCCTTCTTCTTGCAGCTAAGTTTTCCTCCTCAGTCAGCTTTAAGGAGCAATGATCAAAGGAACACCACCAGTTTATTTAAGGTACATTGTACTGCGGGACAGTTCTTTTGCTGCATTTCTGCCTTCATTTTTTGTCTCTCCTTTCATTTGATTTAGATTCTCATCTGTATGCTCTTGTTCGAATGAAGACGTTTGGCAATCACGATGAAATAGCAGACGATTGTCAATTGCACTTACACTGTGTCTACTCAGAAAGTGTACATGAAGAGCACATTAGCAGAGCAGCAGCAGCAGCTAGTGCTCCATTTGTGTGTCTACACTGCAGGCATTCAGGCACCATGCTGAGCGTAGGTTACCCAGGTTTTGGAAGCGCTCAGAGCCCAGTAAACTAAGACTGTAATAATGAGCATAAAATGAGGAAAAGTAGACTTGAAGCCTAAAAATAAACCTCGGGTTAGCTTATGCGTGTATAGCATGGGTGAAACGTGAGCCATTACGTGGCCTGTGTAGACAGCTGGATTGATTAAAATAGGAGGATATCTGTTACATCAAACACGCGTGATATGGATGACTGCACACAGGGCACAGTGTTACAAAAGCAACATTAAGAAATACAGGGTGCTCAAGGATATAAAGTAGAAAACTCCAGGTGAATGCAAGGTACTCTAGAAGTTTAACTGGCCAACTATAGACAAAGGGCAGCCTCTGGACTTACTTCAAGCATACTCACACCAAGCCAAGGATGTAGTTAAAATGCCTTTAATTGGTTAGGGCATATCAAAGTTAAAAAAAAATATCACCAAAAGGAGAATTCCAACTGGTTTCAACCCAAACTGAGTCTTCCTCAGTGCATGGCTAGAAAGACATATCACACAATAAATATACCACATGTAGGCTATGTGGAAAAGAAGTTAATAGTGACCGTAATAATCATAAAAAAGCCTCAATAACACCAACAACAATGAAAACAGTAAGCCAGTTTACAAAAAAGTTCTGAAATCTATTTCCTCATTAAAAATCCAGTAAGTCTCTCTCTGAAGTAATTTATTAAGATGATCACCACCTCTGATAGACTGATATTTTTTAACTTTGATATGCTCTAACCATTAAAGGCATTTTAACTACATCCTTGGCTCGGTGCACGTATGCCTGAAGTAAGCCCAGAGGCTGCCCTTTGTCTATAGACACAGTGTTGCTTTTCTTGACTTTCCTTAGAAGACAAGACAATAATGTAAACAAAACTTCCCTCTTTTTCTACTACTGCTCTGTGCTATATCCACAGTGACATACAGCCTCACCCATGTAAACAAATCTGCTGCAGATGAACAGGCATCTAGCTAACCAGGCAACTAGTTTGGCCAGCCAGTAATTTGCCCTGGAAGTAGATCCTAGATCCAGCTGGCAACAATAAAAAAACAGCTAATACCCGAGGGCTAATTGCTGTGTTTACTTTCTGTCAGACTCAGAAACAAGTATTTGAAATGATTTATGTAAAATTGAAGTTTATTTGGGAAGCTTTGCCCTGGTATACGCTGTTTTGCCAGAGTCTGTTTCCAAAATCTCTACAAAGGAGGTGGCAAGTGCCAATTTATGACCCACAGAAAAGATGGCAAACAATTATGAGAATAAGACCCAGGCTGAAAAACACCAGAATTTTCCTTTTAGCCTTTTTTCAGGCGTCATGTGTAAATTGTGTGCAATGAGGTTTCTGTTTTCACTTGTGAAAGTCAAAGCCAAAACACTTGTTGCCTCCAGCAGCGCCACTGATTTCAAACAATGTGTCACTGACAAAAAGGACCTAATGAAAAAATTCAACCTAAGATAAAAGATGAAAAGTCCTGTTGACTCCAGTTGTACAAATACAATTCACGTGCAAGCGGGGCAGCTATGACAACTGTGACTATACAAACTCTGTGATTCAGTGTGTTTATCTTTGTCTCTCTGTACATGTGTGAATCCAGTGTGTGCTGTAATGGATGCCAGGTGTTCAGCCACTCTCACGTAGAAGAGCAATAAAAGACCTGATAGTTGACCTCGACAAACGAGAAAGTATGCCGGCGGTGGACTAGTGATGCTGCAGTGATGCAAGGTTGGTGAAAATTACACAAGACGGCTTCTGTGACTGCATGAGATGACACCACATCGTGATGAGTGATGTGAAGCTGAGCTGTGTGGGGCAAGCATATTTACATAGCAGATGTTAGACTTCATGGAGGTCTGCTACTTGAAAAGACCATTGATTTACACTGACTGTCTCAAAAACTTTAGAAAGACTCTAAAAAGCATTGAGTCAAACCAAGTTAAATGGCAGCGGTTGGGTTGGCAGCGAGAGAAACACAGCACAGTCAAAGAAAGTCAATTCAAATTCTCATTTTTAGAGAGCATGTCATGAATGCACTTTAGTCTTCTGCAATATTTGGTAGAAGTTCAGTTGGCCCTAATTGTGGTGCACAACCACATTTGCCATGGTGGTTTTGACAATACTCGAATACTAAAGGGGTCTTGGGAATTTCTGAGAGGCATGTTGACCCATCACCTCCCCAGGGACTTGTTAGGGGCAGATGTGATGCATATTGGACATGTTTTGTTCCTCAGTTACCGTGCAGATGCCGTGGACGTTGGTTGGAATCCTGCCTTGAGAAAGTGAACAAAGTGTCTGTGGTCAGCGAGGAAAACCACGGCACAAAGAGAAGATCCATTCCTCGGGCAACAGTAAGGAACAAAATGTCCTCTTTTCTTGCATGTAAATGACACTCAAAACATTTCCCAGATTTTTTTTTATAACATAATAGCTACAGACCATGGGAAATTGGATCCCTTCACTTATTACATTAAAGCCCCCAGCAAAAAGTGTCATGGGCTGTCAGGATAAAATGGAGAACTTAGGTGTAAAAATTACATTGAATAAGAAATTAGAAATCATTAGAAACTAGTTAAATGTCCTTTCTCACAGCTGAATTCAATAGAAGCATGTAAAATGTTGTATTTTAAAATACTGTCACCAGTCATGTTATAGAGAAAGATTTTCAACTGAACCTACAAAGCAGATTACAGGGCTGATATGTAAACATCCTTCTATGATGCCAGCAGAGTAATTACAAGAGGGGATGATGTGTCAGTGTTGTGCTTCAGATGTTACAGAGAGGTCAACTTATGAGCTTGTGACAGCGCAGGAGTTTGACTTTGAAGACAGTTTATTTCTTGTAAAGGAAATCTGAAATATGTTTTCCAGGAAACATTTTTTATTTTGTGTAACACTGACACCTGCTTGTCTAGTTTTCAATCACTTAGACTGTAAAACAAGCCAGTGAATAACTAACATGACATTGACTCAGATCACACAAGCAAGAATCTACAAATATGCCATTTAAATAACAGTCATGCCATCAAAATTTAGAAGGACCCAGCCTCCCCCCTTACGTCTGTAGTACAAGTCCCTATACAGGATTTGTGTATTAAATTGACTGGACGGGTGTTGCATTCTTAAATTTACTGAGCTGATGTCAATTAAACATGAATTTGGAATAATTTTTGAAGGAATAAATGGCTTGTTTAGGGTCTGTTTGTTAACTGCAAACAATGAAGCAAAATATATTCTAACAGGATATGAAAGCTGTCCTTTTCCTCATGTAAGTGAACATGTGATGACTAAATCGGTAATCATAGCTAAATCTTCTCCACAGCAGTATAATTCAGTCTGGTGCTAGTCAAACTCAGACAATTCAAAAGAATAAAATATGAAGATATATAGTTTGCGGCACACCAAAATCTAACCTCTGACCCAACATAAGAGAGTTTTTAGTTGAATGGCAAGCCCTTTCTCCGCGTGTCATATTGCGTGTTGTTGTTGTCATGCTATAATTTCATAAGTAATCCTGCTTTCACATCAATGTTGAGGTTTTTACATTTGGGTTGGAGAAATATTCCCAACCCTTTGTACTTACAAAGTCCTTTCAAAACCCACTGAGTAAAGTCAAAGATGTACTGTCATCGAGTTAAAAGAAAGCTATTATTCTTAATTTGTAAAAGGCTGACATTTTGGACAATCAGTGTTTTACTTGTCAGCAACAACATTGGAATCAGTAGTCAGTGTCATTTCATCAGTAGTGTATAGTTACCCTGCTGTCTGAATGTCTTCACAATAGATATATAATTTATCACAAATCCTCACAATTGATCCCTGCGGTTTCAGTCACTGTAGCTGTTTATTGTGAGAAATGGTCATGACAAACCATTTCATTAATATTCAACTAAACACTTGATGATTCTTAATGTTCCTCAATAAGAAATAAAAAACAATCTTGGATATGTATTTTATTAGTAGCTTCAAAATCTTACTTTATGACCACAAAACAAGCTGTATTTCATTAAAATGGTTAAATTCGATAGTTTAGAAGAAGTGAGAGCCAGTAAGTTCGGCTTCACATCTCAAGCTACACTGGGAATGTGGTTAGTTGTATGTGCATTTATTGAAAACATAATATGTTGGGTTGTCTGACAAAAGAAAAACAATTTAAGCTCAGGTTACAAGTTTTTTCCAGAGCTAGTAGGCTGAGTTATCTCAGCAAATCTGCTCAGTTTTCATCACATAGTATTTACCACAGTATATTTACCCAAACAAATCATTTAAAGAGGACATATCATGCACATTTCCAGGTCTATATTTATATTCTAGGGTTCTACTGGAATATCTTTGCATGATTATTTATTTATCTTATACTGGCTCTTTATGCAATCCCTCAGTTCAGCGTCTGACTGAAACAAACTCCTGTCTCTTTAAGGAACTCTGTCTCTAAGGACTCACTCTGTTCTGATTGGCCAGCTTCCTGTGCTATGTAAACAAACAATAAGTTGGATTCTTTTTCCCATTCTTTACTCAAATTATAAACTTCTCAAATAGATCTGCACAGCCTACCTCTACCTGAGCAGCATGTGTGCGTCACTCGCACTGCTGCAACTTGCACGCGTGCAGTGTCCTCATAGACAGCGTTGCTGCTGCGGCGCTGCTACTGCCAGCCCTATCTTTCTACATGGAGTTTGACTTTGATAATGGCCATCAATAATAGAATGTTTCATATCATTTAGTTTAGACAGAAAAAGGTTAAGAAGTGTGTGCTCAATTTTGAAAAATAAGTAATATTATGTGAGTTGAAATTTCTTTCTGATGGGCATATGGGGTCTGGTTGGGGCTACTTCTGTGTCAGCTACAAACACTCTTCACACAGAATCGTTTTTTTTATTGGTTATATTGATTACTCCACCAGTTATCCCCAATGTCACTGCTCCAAGTGAAGAAAATCCCTCCAGACATCAAGTTCCCCAAATGAGCCAAACATACTCTGACAAACAAACCTCCAAACCAACTGTCAGGAGGAAAACGGACAACAAATAAGGAAAATAATAGCACCAAATCTCCATCTGGAAGCAGGTAAAACAAACTAACTAACAAACTGAACTAATATCACAGAAAGTGAGCAGGAGTCAAGAAAAGAAGCTCCATGCATCACCAACTCTCCACGCTGGAGTTCCCCACCAGAGAGTTCCCAGAGAGGCTGGCACTTTTTTTTTCATGTCTGTGACATATTCAACGGATATAGACATTGAAACCATAGGTGTAATGTTGCTGGTATGATGTCAATATGACTATCAACAGATCATTTTCACTGTCTATTTTTGCTGAGAACTGCGTGCCATGTGTAAAAAATAGGCGAGACCCCGAATCTCTAGATGACATGCCATAGCAGCCACTCACTCAGGTTGTGTGGCTGCTCTAATCTATTAGCATGGGTGCTGATGTGAGAAGCAAGAGGTTCTGCGACACACACACACTGTTCACACAGGCTGTGTGTCTGGGCCATTAGCAACAAACGCTACAGAATAGATGGCCACTTGTTGCCATGCATGAACAATCTAACGTCAGTTTGATGGGGAAGGAGAGGTAACTCCTCAAATGGAGCGTTGAGAGCAGGCTGAAGCTCTGGCTTTTGACTTGAAGGCAGCATTTTTACATACAGTAAAAAAGTACATACAGTACAGACAGTAAAAAGTTTGGATGCATGAAGGTGTGTCCAAACTTTTGACTAGTACTGTACGTGCACTTCAAATTTTGACCATGTTTAACACAGACATCAACATTATTACAGTATATGAATGACAGAAAATCACAAAAAATATGTTATGTCCCCTTTAACGCCTCAAGATGATGGCTGGTACAGCCTTAAAGGTTTGGGGAAATACACTTATTTGCTTTCTTGCCAAGAGTTACAAGTTGCATGCAAAGGTTTGGGCACAGCTTGACAAATAACATATTTTGGTGATTTCTTTAATTAAAAAGATCTCTAGTATATGGAACATAAAACACAATGTTTTCAGCAAACACTATGCATAGTTTCTTTTTATGTCATAAATTGAACAAAAATTTAAAAAATTAAAACATCACTGTGGTATATACAAAAGTTTGGGCACCCTACATAGACAGTACTAAACACCCCCTCTGGCGTATATCACAGCTTGCAAACGCTTTTTGTAGCCAGCTAAACGTCTTTCAGTTCTTATATTTGGGATTTTCTTCCATTCTTCCTTGCAAAAGTCTTCTAGTTCTGCAATATTCTTGGGCCATCTTGCATGCACAGCTCTTCTAAGATCTACCCACAGATTTTCAATTGAGGTAGTATTTAGTGGATTTCGAGGTATGTTTAGGATCACTATCCTTTTGTAGAAGTCATCCTCTTTTCAGCTTAAGCTTTTTTACAGACATGATGTTTGCTTCCAGTATTTGCTGGTATTTCGAGGAATCCATTCTTCCCTCCACCTGTGCAATGTTTCCTGTGCCAGTGGCTGCAACACAACTCCAAAGCATGATAGATCCACCCCCATGCTTAACAGTTGGCAAGGTGTTCTTTTCATGAAATGCTGTTCCTTTTTTTCTCCAAACTGCTGATTGTGGCCAAAGAGTTTTATTTTAACTTCATCAGTCCACAGCACTTGTTTCCAAAAACACATCAGGCTTCTGTAGATGTTCCATTGCAAACTTCTGACGTTGGGTTTTATGATGAGGATGCAGGTAAGGTTTTCTTCCTATGACTCTCCCATGAAGGTCTTTTTTGTGCATCGCTGCACAGTGGAACAGTGCACCACCACTCCTGACTCTGCTAAATCTTTTTTGCAGTCAAATGGGGATTTTGATTTGTCTTTCCAACCAGCATACGAGCAGTTCTCTCTGAGAGTTTCCTTGATCTTTCAGATCTCATCTTAACCTCCACAGTTGCCCTAAATTGCCATCTCTTAATTACATTTTGCACTGTGGAAACTGCAAGCTGACAACACTTTACTATCTTCTTGTAGCCTTCCCCTGCATTGTGGGCAGTCTTACACAGCTGCTTAGAGGAACCCATGGTTACTGAGTGTTTGCACAATGTCTGAAGAGTCAGAGTATTTGTAAAGCTTTGAAATTGGCACCAGCTGACATTTCCTAATGACAAATGTTGACATGCCTCAGGCCTAACAAGCTGATCAATGGCTGAAACTTAGGAACTCTTAGGGTGCCCAAACTTTTGCACATGCCACAGTGATGTTTTTATGTGTTTATTTATTTTGTTCAGTTTATGACATAAAAAGTATCTATGCCTTAATGTTTGCTGAAAATATTGTGTTTTATGTTCATTGTCTTTGAGAGGCTGTTTACACCTTTTCAATTAAAAAATCACCAAAATATTTTATTTTCAAGAGGTGCCCAAACTTTTGCATACAACTGTGGATGAGAAGATCAATAAGGCTCATCATCTGTCTGTTAAATATTAAGCTGGAGATAGCAGCTAGTTAGCTTAGCTTAGACTGAAGACAACACGAAACAGTTAGACTGGCTCTGTTTAAAAGTAACAAAATCTGCGTACAGTACCAGCACCTCTAACATTAACATGTTATATCTTGCTTGTTTAATCGGTACAAAATTGTAAATACAGCAGTATGTGGTTTATATGAGATTTATGTGCTGGATTTCTTCGCCAGACGCAGTAACTTCCTGAAGTCTCGCCTCAAAATGATGACAAGACTTCAAGAAGTGACTACGTATGGCAAAGAAATATAATGCCAAGAACATAACACCCCATGAAACCACAAACATCACATGCAACAACTGTGGGGAACACAATATTGGTGAAATTGCAGCAACCTTGGACAAGAGACTGAATGAACAATCAGTTGTCTGTACATACCAGACCAACACTGGTCACAGCATCAACTGGGAGAGGAGTCGGTGGACGGCTGGGGAAAAATCAAGGACAGAGACAGAGGTATATATACAATATATAAACAACCGTCCTCATGTAACAGAAGTTCCATACTAATTGATGACAATCAATGTGAAATGTGGTTGAAGATCCAGAAAATGCTAGTAAGTGGACCAGTTTTGTCAAACTGTTATCAGGATATATATAATTCACAAAATACTTTCAGGATCAACTTTTAACTATATTTTCATATTTCATTTGAACATTTTACATTTAAATATCTGGAGCACCCTCGTAGCTGAATGGTTCCACATAGGCGCAACATCCCTGGTTTGAGTGCGGCAGGGGACCTTTGTTGTATATCATACCCGTCTCTCTCTCCACTTGTTTCCTGTCAGCTCTCCAGTCATCTTAACATTTAGATTTCCATAAAACACTTCTGTATGACTCTTACTTTACTGTAAGTTCATTGTGTTACTATCAGTGAGTCATTCAATGACCTTGAAGAGCATGACAGAACATTATCTATTACGGTTAAACCCCCCTATTACCCAGATTAAATATCATGAGGTTTCATCTGAATTTATTAAGTTATATCTGAGACAAGACTGAACACTGTTTTCATCAAAAACCTGCCAGAAAAGGGGCCAAATGGAAGTGTAAAGTTTAAGTGTAAGTTTAAAAAAACAGTGATGGCAAAAGAATAAGCTTTTGAATGGGTTGTTAAAGTAGTAAACTAACTAAGTTCCTGGGGAAAAAATACAAATTTCCAATGATTTTTAAAATCTGTTTACACTCTGTATGATGTTACTCTGTATGTGTATTTATAGTATATGTATATCAGCAGACAGGGTGTTCATCTCCAGGAGGTCCTTATCCCCAGGCTAATGCAGGATAATATTATAATGTTGAGGTTTATGCATGTGACACAGCTGAGGATTGAAAGAGCAAACTGAGCCGCGGGCAAAATAATCCAACCACACAGAGCTGGATAAATGCTTGACTTTATGGGGGAACAGTAAATAAAATTATATTTCTATCCATCAACTACACCTTTGTGTACAGTAAAATTATTTTGAAGGCAGTTTATTACAACTGAGTTTGATTTCAGATGCCACAGAGAACATGGAAAAACATAGAGCCATTTTATGCAAGTGCAGAGCAGTTCAAAGTGTTTGCATACGGTGAAATGTGACATATTTTTAAACATAGGTTACATATGACCATTGTTATATTCTTTCAGTGTCTATATTTCATATTTATTATATTTCAACGTGTGGTTAGGAACTGCTTTACAGGAATATAGCTATAATATATAATTTAAATGCTGTTGAAAAACATAAAACTCACTTTCCAGCCAAATTTAAGCTAGTTTTAAAACTGCACCACAGCCCAGAAACTTACTGTTTTGGTTCACTCTCACCATTCTCATCAGCATAGTTTTCAGCTGCAGCAGGCAGCTGTTTTCAGCCAAAAAAAATATTTTAATGCTCTACTGTACATTACCTGCTCAGCACAAAAAGGCAGACAGACAATGTTAGCAGCTAGCTGATGAACATAGTGGAGCAATTTGCAGCTAAAGAGCCAGATATTTTCTTCAGGAGTTGGTGGAGACCAAAACAGAGCTAAAAGGAGAGTGAATTGGATTTACATCCCAAACACAACTCCAAATTTATCATAATGTGGCTCCACATCTCCTGGATGTTTAAATATGCGACTGTTGGGTAACATGTTTTAGTTTAGTTTACTTTATTTTAGTTTACAGCTTGTTCCGCTGGCCTCAAGTGGCCCAAAAGAAAAAAAAACTAATACTTCTTTAACTTAGACATCTTTTGACCTTAAAATAACCAAATCAGCACTAATTGGTAGATATTTATTTTATCCATTTGTAAGGGACCATGTACACTATACCAGAGTTAGCTTACAGTTCATTTTCATCAGCAGTCCCTTGACAGGTCACACAATTAATTTAGCACAAAGAAAAGAACAAATTACATTTCACTATTCTGACATTGGTTTCAGTGAAAAAAAACATTTGTGCAACTAAATTTGTTGATGTTTCAAAAATGGAATAACAGGTTTTGATCAGCTGGCATAGTTGCGATGGCTTTCGTGATGACAAAAACTCAAAGTTCCAAACAAAACTGCTGAACCTAACACTGAACTGAGAACACAATTTTCTTCTTCACTACTCATGTGGTAACAAGCAAAGGCAGCATTGAACTGTGTGAACAACATTAAAACCTGGCCCTGGAAATGTCAAGACTATTTATGTTGAACAGCAGTGTTCACTTGCAGAAGACAGTGAACAAACCATCCTGAGGTGGATCATTACACGTTGGCATCTGAACATACCACATCATAAAGTAATGACCTCCCTCGGGATACACATTTGATACTGTTGGTGGGTGCATATTTCCCTCGCTGTGTACTGAGGATGTTTTCCAATAAGAAATGTGGAAATCAACAGAGACCAAGTGTTGCACAATTCACTGTGAGCTGGAGTTGGTTCTGAAATAGCATTCAGTCTTGTTTTCGGTCAAGAAAAGCTTGTGTAGAGGTACTGGCAAAGATTTACTCTGTCAACAGTCATTTAATTTTGAAGCTCTGCCTTTGGTCAGGCTTTAGAGTTCCTGCAAACTTTATTAAATAGTCTTGAATATATATTGAACATTTTATCTCAAACTAATGTGTGTGGAATTTGGTTTTAAATTCCTAGAAGTATGGCATTCCGTAGATTACCATTTTACCCTTTTGGCACAAATCCCAGCAACAATGGTCAAATCCCAGTCATATTTTTGACATAAGATCAGTGTGTATGTTAACTACATTCCCTTGTGCTACTGTGTCATATTGAATTTCTCCTACGGGGGATCAATAAAGGTCCATCTTCTCTTATCTTATGTCTCAGCTTGTGGCTGAATGAGAAATATGTGGGGAATCATTTTAGAGTTCTCAGCATGGATCAACCGTTGTTCTGGTCTTGGTCATGCACATGTACTTTTTATCAGGTTGTCATCACATGTTAAAACTGTAACAGATATTGGACTTTTCTTCAAAAAAATGGCTTACATTCAAGAAGGGCAATGTGATGCTTTACCCTCCAGCCAATTCCAGTCTCCCAAGTGCAATTTTTGAGTTTGATAATTTATTACAAATTTCTAACATCCTCACTTCATTTGTGAGTATTTTACATACAGTTTGTCCTATTATTACTACTTTGTTTATATTTTGTGTATTTTGATTTAGCACTGTTATGATGTGTAAAATGTTTCAGGTTTTTAAGGTTACTAAGGTTACTAATCTACACAAAACATCTTTTCTGTTTTTTTCTGTTCTTTTGCTGCTAGCTGTGACACTTCAACTTTCCTGCTTGGGATCAGTCAAGTTATCTTATATACCCTTAGATACCTAATTAAAACACAAAGCAGATCAATATTCTTTAAGTTCAATGTTATATGTTCAGCCATATTTTCAGATCATACTTGAGAACTGTGCATGATCAGTAAATAAGTGTCTTCCTTGCCTTAAAAACATGTCTTAACACCACTGAATGGGTTAGATCTCACATCATTAAAGGTTTTATGGTTATAAATTTCTGGAATTTCTGTCACCATATTTTTGGATAACCACACTGAGGTTCCACCACAGCCTGATGTTTAATTCCCAGAGATGGAGGTTGATGATATTCCAGGAAGTTACAGTGTAGTATGACAGGAATTCTAATTATAAATTTTTTATCACGGTACGCACTTGGAATTGAAACATGTTTGTTTCCTGTTGAGGGGAGGCTACAAAAAAACACCATGTTTGAGTGAAATAGATGAAAGGCCATGTGGCAAGTGGGGGATTAATTGTGTGGCCCCTGTACTATTCAGGGACCAAAATGAGTCACGCAGCCTGTTGTTAGTCCTGATTGCTGCTGTTTTCCAGAGTCCGTAATGAACAATTCCCTGCAGTCACGTCTCAGGTTCTTTTCATTTATTTATTTGTGCTTAGAGACGTGCAGTAAGGATAAAAGGAAACGGAATGCGGAGGTGAAGGTAGAAAAAGATCTGGTTCAATTACTGAGAACATTGTGTTTCATTAGCACATCCGGACTTAAGTGATCTGATGCTGTGGCTGCACACTGGTAGCTGAGCTGCGAAGTGCATTGTGGATGAAAAACATAAAGGCTGCATTTAATCAGGCTATTTATTCTCTCACCGGTGCTCCCTCATAATGTAGGCCTCTGTGTCAGCATTTGTGTACGCACTGGCTTCTCCTGTTCCACGCATTGTTTCCAGAGGGAAGGATAAGGCCCAGAGTAATTACTGCAATTTATGATCAAAGCTAGAACAATGTCCAAGACAAATACAATCATGGCATCGGATAGCAGTACATCTGATGATATGGGGGAACTTGAGATTGCCTGAGTGAGCTGTGCCAAGGAGAGGCTGAAACCGCATCACTTTTTTGCAAGCAAAAGCGGCTGGAAGTCAATCACAGGTACTCATTATGTCTTCATGTATGAGGCGACCTCATGAACTCAAAGTGAACTGCAGCACATGATTTATTATTCACAGAATTTGATAGGGGTCAACAGCCTATGGATGCTGGATTGTGCAAACCAGCTGTCATATGGTGTTTGGTAAATATGAGAAGTAAGTGTGGTACAGTAGTAGTCTTTTTAGGACTAACACATCTCCTAATCTCTGCAACACACTTTTTAAAATTTTACATTACTAATTTTTGTAGATATTGCATAAATTCTAGTGCTTTCTTCTCACAGAGTGACCTGGAGATCGTACAGTACTGTGCAAACTTTTTAGGCACTAAAAGTATAAGGATGCTTTCAAAATCAATGCCATGAATAGTTTTTTATCAATTTACTTCATACAAAGTTCAGTAAGCAGAAGAAACCTGAATTAAATCAATACTTGGTGTGACCACACCAAATATTTTTAATAACAGTACCAATTCTCGTTGGTACACTTGCACACAATGTTTCAAGGTACTTGGCAGGTGGGTTGTTCAAAGCATCTTGGAGAACTTGACGCAGTATTTTTTTCTGCATTTTAGTCAACTGTAAAAATATGACATGGTATGAGGGGAGAGAGACGCCGAATGACGGACAACAAATGTCTCTGGCTGCACTTGACATTGCGGTTAAACGCCCAAGCCACTAGAACACCCTGTGATGATTAGATTGTTAATCAAAGAGTGATTTGAAATTCTGTATGCAGACCCACAAATATATTGGCAGGTGTTCCCTGCTAAGTTTTTCAACATAATTTTTTTTGTATATACACAAGAAAAAAGGGAAACCTCTTATTCATCTTAAATAAGAGAAGTTAATGGTAAAGTCAAAACCTCAAAGTTCATTTTAAGGTGTAAAACTATGAGTTAATTAACAATGAAGGACCACCAGTGTCTAGGCTTGTGATATCATTAACCTAACTGAAGCCCCTGACCAATCACCCAAACCTGTCTCATAGAAATTACGTTCATATACAACTAAATTGCAACAGCAAACACATTTTGTTATAAACATAATGCTAGCTGAATTACATTTTCTCTCAATATACTGAGAAAATGTTGTTAATTAACACATTTGGCAAAAATGTTGATACTGAACATATGAGTGAAATATTTTTTGTTTTCCCACCAAAATATACAATCTTGCAATATCCACTGGTAGCAACAACAGCAATATTGAACATTTTATGGTTATGTTTAAGCACTGGCAGCCCCCTGGTCAAGTTTAGTGAAAAATTGTTTTCTTCGTTTAACACAGAAAAAAGTCAGCAGTAACTTGAAGCATTAACATTTACGTGAAACCACGATCTTTCACTAACCTAAACCAAAGTGATTTTGTTCCCTAAACCAAACCACTCAGGATGTGAACTCAGAGCAATGGGTAAATGCAGTACTTGATTCATAAAAAAAAAACATTACCTGTGGTCATAATCCAGGCAGTGATTACCTTTGCCAAAGTAACATAATTGGTTGTATGGACATAATTTCAAGGAGATAGGGTTGAATAATCACACAATCAATTAGTTGATAAAGCAAAGACCTGTAACTTCTTGTGATGATTCTATTACAGTGAAAACTAAATCATACCAGCTAGCATGCTTCTGTCATTGATTATCTCCCTGTTTTTCTATGTATAAACAAATTTTCAATATGATTGACACGTAATCAGGTCTTTTGTATTATTAATTTCATAATATATTCAAACTAGTCAAATCTAAAATATATATATTGGTAAAACAAATAAAAGTGAATGTATTTTGTGACTCTATACAAGTGCTAGCAGACAGTGTTGGACTGTACGAAATTAACCTCTAACAGTACTGCAGCTGACTAAATCAGATAACATGCTGGAATCAGCTGGCCACTTGGCTGACTAATCTTTAAAATCTACTTAAAAGACTAATTTAACATCTTCTGGAACAGACAGCATATATGCCTTTGTGCAGTATTTGCTCTGATCTGCATAATTTGTAATTGTGTTCAATCAATAGCTGATAAATGTGTTTGCCATACAGTTTGTTCATGAATGAATAAAGACAGAGGACATTTCTGTTTCATGCATAAAAGGGAAAAAAGATTCATCACAAATTCATGGCAGTAACAAATATGTTTCCAAAATGGAGATAGCAGTCTGTTTTGACTTGGCGGTCTTGTTCTGTCCTCAAGGATGCTCCTTTTTGTGACAAAATGGCATATAAACATAGAATAAATAACAACACCATATACAGCATGCAGGGAGCATGTAAATAGAGAAATAAACACACTGCAAGTTTTATGCAACTGAGGAAAACAAAACAAAAAAGGTGGAGGAGTATACTGCCAACAGCAGCTGTAGGAACAGCAATGAGCAATCATCAGTATACAGTGAAGACTTTTAACTTTCTGCCAGATCAGCACAGTCAGATATGATGGATGCGGTGGGCAATCTGTCAGCTGACTCAGCACAGAGTCATCCTTCACTTTATGTCCTGCCAGAACTAATTTATCTAATGCTGATATGTGTAATTTAGGCTGATAAATGTTGCCAAAATAAATAGCTTATTATTTGGTGTACAGTTGGCATACAACATACAACATACAACTTATATTAAAGTACAACTGAAATCACATTTAATCATCCCTCTTTGCAGTAAAAAAGATGTTCTTAAATGTATTATCAATAGTATTGTATACTATCTTCTATCTAATTGTATTATTATATAGAAGAAAAAGGGTCTTTGGGGAAATATCAGAAATGCTTCTTTTTGTCTCAGCCAGCGTGTTGGAGGTTTGCATGATTGACATTAACTGGGAGGCTACTGGTGCTGCACTGTATGGAGGGGAGACAAAGTAAACAAACTGCTGTAGCTGCTATACTGCTGTACTGGACCAAAGCATCATTTTCAGGTATGTTTACACGCTGTGTAATGTGCAGCCGCTGAGCAGCTAGTTAGCTGTCAAGCCTGCTAAGTGACGTAAGCGGTGCACTTTTCCCTAGTAAATGTTTGTTTGGTGGCTCGTTCAACAAGCTGAGGTGCAGGACAGGACGTGTGTTCATGTCTGTAAGTTAGATAAGAAGGAGATTTTAGCAGGAAAGATAATATGGGTTGTTGTTCAGAGTCTCTTGTGTTGTGTAGCAGGATGCAATCAGGCTCAGTGTGACCGTCTGCTCTGCCTATGATTGAACGTCACGCTATCGCTTTATGTAAGATTTGATTCACTGATCAAAATAAGGATTCCAGCCAGCGATGCCAGATGTGCAATAATTGTCATATATGTCTGATAACTTTGCCCTCTGTATGATGAACAATAAATATGTCCCATAATGTACAATAACTTGATCATTTTGTGATATTTATTGGTAGTTGTAATCAGTCAATCAGCATCTCATTTTAATTCATTTCCCGGCACAAACAGGATAGTAAAATATGGATCCTACATCTGTGCTACGAATCTGCTCTCTCATTACTTCTTGCCAGCTAATCAGACTACCCCCTCCCATGCATCATATAACTATGTCAGCATTTTTTAATTTTCTTTTTAAACAATGTGGCTAAATTTGAAGGCAATGTCAGTTGTTTATCTCAATAAATACATGTTTTCCGAAAATAACACATTTATGCCCATTTGTTCTCTTTGTTATGACTCATGTACAATAATTTTCCTCAAAATATGATCAATTTAAGCCTCTGAGATGATACTTTAACATTCCCCATCTGGCAAGGCTGACCCCAGCTACATAATCGGATGGGGGAATGTTATTAAATCTAAACAATATAAAACTAGGGGGTACAATCATGAAATCAAAGAATTTAAAACATAAATTTCTCCCTTTTAATTTTAGATTTTTTTTCTCAAAGGAGAACACAGGACAAATGATTTACAGAGCAGATGTGTATGCTGTAGTAGACAAAAAAGGCAATTTCATTTCAGTTGGACTTTAAGGGCATCACAGCTTTAATTTATCCCATGTTTGACTTTTTCATCCCCCTTTGCCTTGACCTATGTTGTGTCCATTTATGCTATTGACTTTTTGGATCAGTTCATTTGTTAGTTTCTTCTACAACAATGAAGACATGCTTTTACTGAGTTAGTTTCACATTATCAACAGAAAATGCAATATTACATTTATTCAGACAGCCTTTGGTACAAGCTACAATAACACTTTAAGTCCCTCTAGGATTTATACGCAGTATATAAATAGTTAATGAATGGTTTATAACACACTATAATGTAGTTGCAAGCAGATTTAAGTGTTTATTAATATATATGTGAAGAACTATAACTCCTCCTTTGGACACCCATAAGTGGAGGCTTGTTTATAAACAGATAATGAATGACAATGTAGTAAAACACAGTTGTAAAAATATAAAACATGTCTTTATAAGAGAATGCATACTGTGCATTAATAAACACTTAAACTATCCATATATCTGCTTACAGCTACATGATAGTGTTGCCTAGACCATTTATTAAATGTTTATGAATGCTAAATAGGAGGACTTAAAGTACAGTGTTACCGAAGCTGAGGTAGAAGTTATATTCACTGTACACTGTGAGCCCTTCCTGCAGCCTCTAAGGAAATCACCCACTGATTTCTGTGTCCAGATGCCTCCATGCACTAGTCAACTCAGCTATAGTGAAGTTTGAATAACATTGTGATTCATCTGCTTAGCATCTCCTTCCCTTTTGATCTACTCTCGCCTCACTTATTTCCAAAAGGACAAACAACTTCATACCGAATGTAATCTGTTCTATCCCAAAATATGGCAGTTATTTTGAATTTGTCATCGCCAACATGAATCAGATAAATAATTTACTCAACGTTATAATTAAACTTTCTGAATAGTGTGGATACTATTTGCCCAAGTGCTACATTATTTGAAAAAGCTGTTTTGATGTATAAGATGAAACTGAACAATAAACTGATCTCCTCTATATCAGGAAAACCGTCACTGTAATTTGTTAGACTTACTTGTTAAGACACATCAGGAAAGCTCTCACAGTCACTATACATCCAAGTTTCATCTCACACATGCAGGCGGCAGAGTTATGAAGTGCATTAAATGACTCCTATTATTCATCTGACTCAGCTGATAGCTGACTGCCCAACATCATCTGTTTGTTGGCCAAAACTGATCTGCACATTGGAGTACTCATAAGTGGAGAGCTGAGTTACTTCAGAAAGTTATAAAATCACTCATAATCTGTAATAATTAGAATGATTATAGAAATAAACAGTGCCTTCAGTGGTAAACCGTCAGAGTTTCCACAAAAATATCATAAAACTGTGTTTAGTATGTTTTATATGATTGTTGGAGAACAAAAGAAACTAATGATAAGAAGTCACATCTTTTGAGGTAAAACATTAGCCACCAAAACTGCAATTGTAAATGTACTTTAGTAATATGTATACAATAACATTTTAATCAACATAATGGTACTTAAACTGTAATTAGTTGTTATTTAAAAAATGTAATACAATTTGAAAAGTCACAGTAGTTGAATCTGCTCTACATACATACTAATAAGACATTTTGTTGGCTTTGAGTTCAGTGCGGTATAAAATTTTAAGTACAGAATTGCAAGATGGTTACTCAGTAATGATAATGTATCCCACAGCAACCTCATGTCTTTTTTTTTTAAATATGTCTATGGCTGATTTGCACTCATTCCAAAACTTCATTCAGTTTGAGACATTACAGGCTCACTGCATTTCTCACATGGCAGATCTCGTCACAAAGGCATGATATCTGCTAAACCTCTGGCTTGGCTTTGCTACCTTAAAGTCCTGGCGGCAGTAAGGGTTACGCTCTCTCTCTCTCTCTCTCTCTCTCTCTCTCTCTCTCTCTGTCTCTCTCTCTATCTCTCTCTCTCATTTCTTGGTCAGAAACTTTGCAGTCTCTAACCAAGAAATGCTCTGTTGCAATAAAACAATCCTAAAGCCCAAGATGTGAACTGCTGAGTGGGATGTTTTATGCCAACAGTGCCGTCCTTCTTCCACTGAACTGCACCTGTGAACACACATAATGTGGTATTAAAAGAGGTTCTGGTATACAGCAGAAAAACACTCACCGCTATAAACTGTCCAGGTTCAACAAACCATTGAATTCCAATTAGGAGTTGGCGTGAATAATGAAAAAAAAGGAATTATGTTGAAGGGCCTGACAGAGGTTTAGTCCATTTAAAATATATCCAAAAACCAAAAACAGAAAGTTACTCCAATATTCAATCCAATCAAGTCCTATCCAATGTTTGTTAAAATTCAAACACTCTGTCCTAAAGATAGAAACCAGAGTAACCAGGATGACAGTCTGTAACACAGTCAAGAGACAAACCTTGAAACGCTTCATAATAATGAATTTGGAACGCAGACTGAACTGAAATGTCTGCATACAGAAATATAGCAATATGTCCCTTCACAGTGAAGTCACTCGGATGCAAAGACTATCGATCGCTGTGAATCTGCTATTCATCAACCATAAAGCAGTGTGTGACTGTGTGTTAGTGTGTATCCAAGCTAAAAGGTCCCACAGGCATCTGCAGTCCTTCACAGTAAGTGGCTGCTCTGTCACAGAAAATAGACACTCTGGATATTGTAATAACATATTTTCAGAAATGTTTATTAATTTTGTCATATGTTATATGTATATAGTGTAGCTGTTTATGTGCATCACATGCTGCTTTCATACATTGTAAAAGTTGACAGCAATTAACATTTTGCATATAAATCATATTCAGCGCACTTCCTTAGTAAGCTTTTGTTTTTGTTTTGTTTTTTATCCAAGGCCAATTTTGCATAGATCTTTTTTCTTTTTAATTTATAAATATTTCCTGCTACCCAACATTGTGTTTAAACTGTTACCATACCACATTTTCCAGTTTTATCTGGTAAAATCTTTAAAGCAGCCTACACAGTAAAGCCTGATTTCATGAACAGTCAGATCACCTTCCCCCTTCCCCTCCATTTCAAAAAATTAAGCAATTTAAACGCAGAGTTAAAACACAGTTTCTCACGGATTGAGTTGTTTTTAACATCTACCTGTCACTGCCTCATGATAACAAAAAGCTAAATTTTAAATCATTTCATGTCCTTTCATGTTCCCTATAATTTATATCGCTTGACATTGTACATAGCTATCTATCCTCTCTGTCGGTGACAGGTACAGATATACTGTTTCCTCTTTCTCAGCTCGGCATGTATGTGGGACCCTTACAGAGGAGGGCAGTACAAACTGCGGAGGATGTGATGGGTTTACAGCCCATCTTTTGTGCCTGATGGTATATCTGTTGTATAAGAGCCTGGAATTCCTCTTTTCCAGAGTCCTCCAAGGTTGTGAAACAGATGCTTTCCTTTGATCTGCTCTCGAATCATTATTTGATGCATGATCTCTCTCCATCTGTATGATCTCCTGAGGTAATGTTCCCGAAGCTGTCTAGACTCATTCTGACAAGGTGCGCTGACAAGAGAATCATAAAGCAATAGGATTTATCAGGCTGTGGTAATCTTGGAGTAATGAGTGTCTTCTGTATCTTATATCAATGGCATGTGTGAGGGAGAAGTACAACATATATGATGGTGGCATGACTAGTGATTTGTGGCTATTGTCTGGCTACCATCATGTACTTTGCACAAATATCAAAGGATTTATTAAGTGTTTGACACACATTCATCTGTCTGTGCACTGTAGGCTGTCTAATCATGACATCACGAGACAATGATATTATCAGATCATTACAATGAACATTAAACATTAATTTATAATGATGAGAGTCATTAGCAAACACTAAGCTATAAAGGATATTCATATTATCATATTATGGTGAGTCAACAAATAATCACACTCAATTATTTGATGTTTCTAAGCATCTAAGACAATACATAGTATAACATTTAGTAGCAGAATGTGAAGATTATGTGCGGACAAGATAAATGAAACCTCAAGTGAAATGTTCTCATGGTTCTGCTGTCGTGTGGGATTCATTCACCAGATGGGAACCAAAAAATATTTTTTTTATTGGTCCAAGCAGTTTTTATTTTAATCTTTCAAAACACAGACAGTGGCTAAAGGTTTTCTTTATAGGAGCTGTATAGGATCAAAGTATAACAATACTGTATGTTAACCATATGTCAGAATGCCCTAAAAACCCAAACGACTTTTTACTGGAGCTTATGAAACAGTACGTGAGACAGCTCCTTCCACTGTCATCATGAAGCTCCAGATAATCACACAAAATAATTACTGCTGATGAGCGCTGACTCGGCCCTCCACACACCTCGGAGTCATCACTGAGGATCACAGGCTTCCTTGAATGTTAACCTCGTCCTGTATCACTGAATTGTGTTTTGCAAAGTAAAGCCTGTTTTTATCATGACTTGCTTTGAATAGAACTCAAACCAGATGGAAGGAAATTGGAGATAAATGCAGCTGGAGTCCATGTAAGAGCAGAACCTTTCGGTGGTATGGGATGAGACAGCGATGATGTCATCACATGTAGGATGTTCCATGCATGTACATGTGTAGATGAGAAAAAGCAAGACATGACATTAACGTGCATACAGGGACTCTTATAATGCAGACAAAACTTTTTATTTATATTTCTTATAAGTGGCATCCCTCACACTAACACATTATTTTTTAATTTTTGTAATTTCCTGGGATGTTTCCTGACAAGAATGAGATTTGGTACTAATTATAATAAAAATATAGGCAATATTACTACACAGAGTAAGTACCACCTCATTTATTTGTTTTATTGTTGCATTTAATTGTATTTGAGAAAGGACCAGGAAATAATATACAGTAGTGGTCATGTATAGCTACAGCACCAGTGAAATAGAGTCATACAGTAAATAAAGTCAAAATAAAGTTTTGAAATATGTAAAAATACTCTGCTTGGAATAGTAAATTTCAGTGTATGTGTGCTGGGGGGCTTCAAGTTTCCACATAACACTTTTATATGTTAGATCCTGGACCAATATTGGCTCCATACTACTTGTGATGTCACAAATTGTGCTCGTACTGTAGGTACACGTCTTAAACTCTGATTGAAAGTGAGCACAGAGAAACTCTCACCTTCAGTAGACAGATGTGAAACCAGCTTTCTAGTGTCAAACTCTGCACATGCATCATTCTGAACAGTGAAACTAAACCTGTAAGTGAAGTAACAATAAGCAAAACACAATTTTTAAATGGAGGGGGGCTTTAAGTGCTTTCCGAGAAGACAGTAAATGTCTTGTAAACCCTGTTGAAAATCTCTTTAACAGTCATAGTGCAAGAATATAAAATATTGTTCCTTTATAAGTCATGTGTGACATTTATATCTACCCATAACATCTGCATAACTAAACAACATTCAAATTCTGTGATAATCTATTTTCAAACTGTAAAACTCTGGCCTCAGACTCAGGATCCTAAACCAACACTTTGGTTAAAATGGCTGTAATGAATGTTGTGTTTGACTGTCTAAATTCTCTACCGCAGCCTGTTGAGTTAATTAAATTAGTTGGTGCAGGTGAGTGGAGGCATAAGTCATGTAAACAGTAGTCAGAGCACTACAAATTCTTCTGGCACCTTCAACCTTTTCCTCTGGCAGCGTGCCACTGTAACAACACCCTCAGAGGGATGAAAAGTTTCAAAGCAAGATCTGATTATGGGGAGAGCAAGCTGAGAATTTACCCAAAACTAAAATACACTGTGCATGCTAAAACACAAGATAACATCAAGAGGTTGGGGATACACATAGTAACAGACACCTGCATTACCCAGAGAGCACTGATCTGCTCCAGACAGTTAAAAGAACAACAAAAATCATAAGGCAACCTCTCCGAAATCATTTGATCATTTTCTGTGCGAAAAAACAGTTCTTCTTTTGAAGTTGTACTGAGGTCCCAGCTTGATTACCATTTGAGATTGAACAAGATCTGGCGAAAGGTAGAAAAAATTGCTGCTGGCAGGTCTCTTCATTACATCTTGGAAGTTGGATTAGATGAAGTATCCAGGGTATTTCTGACAGAGCCACTCTTCTCCGTCTGGTTTTAACCCTGTACGTTCCACTTTCACTGCACCACTGCATCTGGGAGCCAGCTGCAGCTCATTGTATACAGTGTGCGAGTGTGTCTGAGACTGATTGGGGTCACTAGAGGGTCTGACTCATTCAATATACAGCTGATTGACCAACTGGGAGGTCACACAAGTTCCAACAGGCAATGCCTAAGATATTGGAGAAATTTAATTTTAAAGAGTGCAATGTTCATGCAGATGACAAAGTGCACTTGAAACAGGTTAGCCACAAAGACATGAGGAGATTTAGAGCTATTGAGATGTCAGAATATAAACTGTGTTACAGTGAGATCACAGGCGGCTAAAACTTGATGACATCTCATCACTGTAGGTTTAGTTTCTAAAATGCATTCAATTCAGTGCTGTCATTTAAAATTAAGTGGAATTCTTGGAAAGTATGTTATGTATTTAAAACTCTTTGGTGTGCTGAAAAAGAAAAAAAAACACACATACCCTGCACAGTGTGTAACAAAACCCTAAAGCTTAGAGAACGCAAAAGTAAACAATTTGTTCTTTTTGCTAAAAATGGTTTATTGGTCAAGGAAGATTACAAATCTGATCCCTTGATGGTAACCATCAACCATCTGATTATACAGCCCAACTCTTAAAAATGAATTACCACATGGAAAATATTAGCAACCCAAGAGGAAAAAAATACAAATGAAAATGTAACAAAATATCAAGACTGTTGAGAGAAATGCTTAAAGCACCGAAACTACATGCACAACACAGTTAAAAAGATAAAACGTTGCAATGTTAGGACCAAATAAATAGACAAAAATGTTTTTAAAGTTTTCCTAAAGGTTTAGGAAGGTTAGGGTTGTGAATCCTAATAAAAACACTTCAAGCTGTTTTAATACTGATCTGTTTTGCAGATCGTTTCTGGAACTACTGGACCGTTTCAGTGTAACAATAAGACAAGTGGGACAAAAAGCAGGTATGTGTGTGTGTGTGTGAGTCTGTGTCCTAATTCAAGCAAGACATCATGTGAATTCACTTTCTGAAGACAGGAATTTGAGAAAGACCAAGGCACTCAACTTACACATCAAATACTTGTGTACACCGAATTTCGAGCAATTGCCACCGCCACTTGCAAACATACAGTACAAAGCGACTTGTTTGGGGTTCAGTAGTGAGTTATACAAACTCTAGCAGGTGCAGTAACCGTTGTAAATGAGGACATCACGAATACTCAACATTCTTTACTGCTTAAGTACTGGTCAACAGTACTTTCCATACAGGTCATTGATGGTTTGGATCTTCAGTCTTTTACACATTTTTGCAACCAGTCATCAGAATATACAGTTATAAAGTTAATGTGAAACACAAACATCTAATAAGATTATTTTTTTTGTTCATGCTCTTGAATATCAACTGAACAGTATACTGACCTCTGCTACCATATTTCACAGTCCAAGTAAGTTTAGTTAAATAAAGTACACATAGTTAAAATACAACCGTGGTAAGACTAAAAACTGAGACAATTTTGATGACCAACACTTTGAGCGTAAAAGTGACATAAAGACAGAAGCCAGAGCGTGGTTTTTTCGATAGTAGCCGAGTGGTCCCCACATTCATCATTTTAAACATCAGTAGAGACCACTGTGTTCCCGTGTTTTTACATCCGTGATTCAACCTTTAGGCCTTCTCCATGGACTTATAGTATTCTTTAAGCACAGCCCAAGCCTTTGGAGCCATGAAGCCATCAGGAGGATTCTCTCCCTCGCGAGCCATCTTACGCATACGTGTGCCTGAGATGAAATCATAATCTTGATGGCTACAATTAAAAAAAGGAAAAAAAGAGGGGAAAAATTTGAGTAACAGACATATTTCAATCACTGAAAAGATGCTTATCCAAAAATGACCAGCTGCTGCTGTGGAAGTTTGTTAGCATTTCTGCCTGCAGTCTGAAACCACAGCAAAGCTCATCCCACCAGTGAAAAAAGTTTTTGTATGTGAAAATTTTACTTACCAAACCCTACATTTCATATACTGACCACTGACCATAAAAACACACGTTTAGACAGGTGTTTGGTTAACCTGTAAGAAGTTGGCATTTTATGTTTCTATGTTTTATTGTGTATTTTTATTTTTTTACTTTTTCTGGTTTATTTCACTGTGTATTTTTATAACAGATTGTGTATTTCTTTATTTCTTGTGGCATCATACTCATGTAAAGCACTTTGTGACTAATGTCTGAAAAGCACTATGTAAATAAATTAATTTTACTTAGTTACTTACTTACACATCTGGCAACTGCTTTATTAATAATACCTCACAAAATCACTGTTGCCTCAGAGTTACTATGACAATCCAGTAACACCAGCACATACTTGCAATGATGATTTTAAAAAGCATCCAGTAAGCTAACGCACATTTAAATCAATGTTAGGAATGTGAATTCTTTAAACTGAGTTGTGTTGGTGTAGACATATAATTTATACGCTTGAAAATTTAGTGTGCAATGTACTTTATGGGTCTTCAATCTAAAGCATTTGCACTGATCTGCACTTCTGTTTTTGCCAGTCAAACTTTTTCAAATCCTACACTTTGGTGCTTGAAGTCAAAGTCTTTGTTTATACAGTAGGTGTGAACAGCCAGAATTGTGAGCAAATCTAGTGGATAGCAGTGGAGTTAAAATTAACACATTAACACTGCCAGTTGAGATTAGTTTGAAAGTCTGAATTACCGGTTTTAAGAGGACTTAATGGTGCCAGACACTCCTGTCAAACAACCCCCACCACCAAACTAACTGCCGGCTCTAGATGAAGGATTGGAAAATTAAACAGTGTCACAAAGCTTCTTTCCAATAATCAGATTGTGGATTTCCCTTGTCCAAACTTTAAAAAAAAAAAATGATTAAAAAGGTCTTCTTGGGTCTATTCCCTCCTGGCTTTTCACTGGATCTCCAGTTCACCTGGTTCAGAAAAGATGGGAACAACCAGTGCCGAGCAGAGTACTGGCACAAGCTCATCATGATCTTCACTTGACCCGTCTTTAAATTACTGGCAGGACAGTTAAAGACATCTTGTTAGCAGATATTTACACTTATCTCCACTCAGCTTACATTCAGAGAGGGTCTCAAAGTCCCTCTGCCTATGGAGTAAATTTTCTAATTGCTATCACATGACGGAGCACATCTTGTGGCTCTGAAACATTGACAATCTGTGAAGAAGACATTATGGTTCACATGGTGTGAGGTAAAGGAGCTCTAGGCTAAATTCTTCAGAGAACATTTTTATACAGTGTCAAATTAGAAACAGCTTGCTGTGATCTGAGCCATTACACTTTAGACTGAGGGGTATTGCTGGTGATTGGGCCGAGCATCCATATTCCTCCTGAAATTTGGCAAGGCCCTGTCAGCGTGCATGAGAGAATGTAATGCCATAAATCTGGCTGAGTGATGACTACAGAGTTTGGAAATCCAGTGAGCCTCTTGCATTTGTTCCATAGATTTAGCCTTGAATGCAGATTGAGTCAATGGGTCGATGAGATTTCATATAAAAATATTGTAAAGTATATTTGAGTTAAGGGATGGGGCGTACTGATGTTACATATCAGTCTGAAATGTGTTGAAACGTCCGTTGAAGGTCAATGAGGTTACAATAAAGCAAATTAAGACCGATGACAACAGTTTTACTTTACTGTTTCTTCTCTACTTTATTCAATAATGTAGACTGACAGTTACTGGTATTGAAAACAGAATATAACCTCATTTTAAATTAAGTTCTGTTCTGTTCCGTTTTTTATCCTAATGTAGAAAAAGGTGACGTTCAGTTCAAACAGTGTGGTAACAAATGTCTCACAGACTGATTCAAGTGTTTCAGATTTACATAATTTCACAGTTATAATCTGTAATAATTTCACAGCCTCGGGTAGATAAACTAAATGTTGATTCAATTTTAAAATATACTATTTTTAGTAGCACTATTACCTCTTTCCACAGATGTACTAGATGTTTCTGAACAATTCAGTTTGGACTCAACGTCATAAATATGCATCATGGAAAACAAAGCAAATCTTTTGATTAGTCTGGCCATATTTAGTTTTAACATTCCCAGCCAAACACAGCTACGGTTGCATGATGGCGGAGGCTGCATCGAATCTGAAGGAGAGGCAGTGAGATTGCATGATTTTTGTTAGTCATCATGTGCAGTGTCCGTATACAGACTTTAATTAATAGCAGTGCTCTGTAATTTTTGAACAACTTCAAAGCGTGTATTAAGCCACAAATCCTTTTAACTGTATAAAAGAAAGAAAAACAATTCATGTTGTTCTTGGCTTGGTGTAGATCGAAGAAGGAAAGCAAGTAGATGAAAGGATTTTTTTTAAACAAGACAAGCTAAATGAGTTATTAATTTAGTGAATTTAATTTCTGTTTAGGCTGCTGGTTCTAAGTGAGCTAAATGTGAGGTATTACTCTGAACTACAAATAAGATATAATTTAGTGTGAGCGAGCACTTTCACTTTAGACTCAAACTGTCTCTCTATTCCATGTGCCTAATAAATTAAAAGACTGCAGGAAAAATGATGGGTGACAAAGAAAAGCAGGCACAAAATTGAAAAATCACAGTCATTCTAAAACAATGAAATGACAACATAAACAGGTACTCACTTCTTGGGGTCATAAAAGTCCATTGCTCTTTTGACCTTGTTGTAAGCTGCGACCTTGAAGGGTACAATCTCCAGGGTGATGAGGCCGGGAGCCATGGTGAGGACTTTGGCCCCGTGAGTGGGCTCGTACAGGTCCTTTCCTGTGTCAGGGTGGGGCATGCCTGCAGGGTCTCGACCCACAATGTAGAAGTTGGCACCAGCCACCATCCGAGCTCTGCAATGCCACTGAACCTGTGAATAAGAGAAACAATAATAAAAAATAAAAAAAAAAACTATAAATAGGTGTAGTTGACGTGAAATGGCATTTTCACTGTCACACAAGATAATAAATTAATATTTTCATCATTTACAATGCAGTGAATGGTTAAACATTCTTTGTTTTACATGGACTTGTTGTGGTAAAAACTGCTTTGATATTAGATTTTTATTCATTTTTGCACCAAATCTCAAAATTGTCCTATGGTATGACTGTCTCAGGCATGGTTCAATAAATAAAATAAATAAATAAACTATTTTAAATTAAAAAGCAAAGGCTAAAAATGTTGATAAATAGCTCAGGAATAATTTTAAAAATGTCTATTTTTGTAAATGGCAATAATTTTTTTCATTCACATATTTCTAAAAGCGTAGGAACTTTTTATCAATAAAGGAAACATGTCCTCCCATGTGACACCATATCCTGATTTTAAATTGGGCAATTCCACTGACAACTTTATTTAGTTGAAGGACCCCATCCAAGGTCACAACCATGGATGTATAAAGAGAACTAGATATAAGAAGAGCACCAGGCGAAGCAAATTTGACATAAAATCAGCGGAAACATTTTTTTGAGCATCACAACCCCCAAGGAATGACTCATTTCACTATCAGAATTTGATCCATTCGGTCCGATCACAGTTCAAAAGTCTAGAAGAGCCGCGCAACTGAATCGTTTTATCCCCATTCAAGTTAGCTGGAGGGCTAAACTAGAAGTTAGCCATCTCAGCCAGCCGAAGTCTCTACTGAGCATAAAGCGTGCGCAGTGTGTTTTCATCCAGGCAATTTCTTTACAGCAGGAAGTGGCTTTTTTGGCTTCATGCACCACTGAGCAACTTTCATAGGAATGAACGGGGCCCCCGCCTCCGACACTGTATCCAGCTCTCTTTATGCATCCATAGTCGCAACTGAAGCCCACTGTGAAGCCCATGACATGTGAAGATGGTAGGTTTTTGTCTCAGAATTATTCAAATATTTAACTTTTATCAAACCACTATAAGAGTGTGAACTTTTGTTGTCCCTTGGTGTAACATCAAAATTATATATTTTTAAATTAAAAACTGTATGTTAAACTACATAATTATGGAAAATTATGCAAATGTGTCTTGCTAGCTGCTAATAACAGATTAGGTCATTAATTGACACAAAAGGCTGAAACATCCTTTGGTGTGACAGAAATGACCACCAGTGTGACACCTCTACTGTCACATCGGAGGACAGAGATGTTACATAAGAAGACAAGGTCTCTTTAAGAAGCATTTTAAATAATTAAATAAGATTTGTGTAACTCCTTTCTATTCTTATTTGACCATTATAAGTGTTTTTAAATGCAATAATTACATTCATTAAAATATTTTCTGCTATTTTTGCTGAAAATTTGTCATGAAAACAAGTGATACTTAACTCTTTTTGGAGACAAAAACAATTCAGTGAGAGAAATGAATGGGAGAGAGAGAGGACACGGAAGTACAGAGAGAAAATTAACAGGGAGCCACGCAGGAGGGAGGAGATCATAAGAGAACGCAGAAAGTGAAAAGAATAGTAACGTTGCCTTGAAAAATGCAGCCATTATATAGAAAACTAACCACTAGTCAAAAAAAACTCTTAGCAACTTTAAAATTTTCACTTTTTAGCAGACATAATCCACCACTACAGTTCAGCCAGCAAGTCTCCAACAACTGCTGCCCTTGGGAGTCTGCGTTCACTGTAAACACTGAGACTCTTTTTCTGTTTCTCATTATGAATAATTGCTAAAACTGCACATTACGTCTTGAAAATTACTAATACTACTGCCATTAGGTTCTTGCCTGTCTAGTTTGTCTACGATTTTTAGATTAGGTTTACAAAACGGGTAGTTTCGGCTCAAGGTGGAAGTGGCAGCGTTTCAGCGCATTGCTCAAAAACCTTCAGGCAAGAAGAACCCAGGAGAGTCAGTTTGATTACTTGAGTGACGAGCAGACCAGGGGTATATGTTGTTTTTAATGGGTAAACAAGCTCAGAGCTATGATACTAAGGCACAGGCTAAAACTCCCATTCAGAATTACAAACTGAATAAATTCAGTGCCTGACATCCACCAGCCTCAAATCTGCTCTCAATAATTTTCACCATAGCTTTCCCATTATCACAAGTGAATGATTAAAAGACTCCCAGCTACACAGCTACGCTCAGTCACACGGAGAGGTTGGGGTATGGCATGGAAACACTAAACAGAGCGCCTCAAGACGATTGTAAACCCCATTTCCTGCCATTTTTCACTCTCAAAAATTTGCAGACACCAAGTATGTGACACTCCTCCTCCCTGTGTCTGTTGTCATTACTTACTGCTGCAGTCACATTTTTTTATTCCGTCAGTTTTGGAAAAAAAAAAAACATGACGCCTTTTTTTGTAAAAAAAAAAAAAAAAACCTCAAGCAGGAATCTGCAAATACAGCATTCTTGATAATCATTACCTCAGTTGGCCCAGCATACATCATAGGTGAGGGAAAGATAGCAACAATGGTAGAATCTGGATTCAGGACGCCCTCCTCCAGCACAGCCGCGTGCTGCTTCATTCGCCATGGCAGCGGCACATCATCGTCCTTGGTCCAACCTCCCAGTGGGTGGAGCAGCAGTACGGGCCGGCGGTAGCCTCGCTCGATGAGACGCTTGTGGGTGTCCTGCATCAGAAGAGCATGGCCGTTGTGGACTGGGTTGCGGAGCTGGAAGGCAAATACAGCATCTGAATAGAAAGAAAAGAGAAGGAGGGTTTGTTAAACTGAACATCTGTAGAAGACAAACAAAATGCCACAATATACCCAGAGATAATCAAGCAGCTAACTGCCCAGCCACTGAAACCACATACAGGGGTGAATCACATGAAAATGTTCTGTCTCTTGACTTCCCTACTGTGTCTCCCTCACTTCTTTCCCAAAGCACAAAGAAATAATAGAAGTATTGAAGTAAGTGAACGACCCAGAATGTCTTCTCCTAAAAGGTAGCAGTTTATAAATATTGTGACATTACTGTCTCTTTAAAAGTCCTTGAATCAAACGTCATCACTGCTTAAGTGACTGGTATTTGGCCCCAAACCTGCATTCATTTCTTTAAACTTCTGTTTGAGCTCAGTGGGAGTCAGTCGATACTGGTCGAGTCCATCGTTCCAGTAGATCCTGTCCAGAACCTGCAGGTCTCCGCCGACCAGCCAGTCCCCACTTTCCATCACCATCTGAAATAAGAGCCAGAATGATCATGACAGTGAACAAAACTCAAACGTAATCCAGACTTAAGACACTGCCTTCCATAAAAACTTCACTGTGCTGGAACCCGGCCAAGCTGAAATCGAGTTATTACCGAGTTGCAACAGGGACACAGCAGCGTAAATCAAAGTCTCTATGTGTCGTTAAACAGTCAACAAACCTCTGGCAGGACCACTCTTCTGCATTTGGCCACAACTCTCTTTCTTTCTTAATTTCAATAGCAGAGCAGAGACAAAATCAGATTGTATTCCACAATAAAACCTGCTGATGAGCTCATGACCACACTGGAGAGAATTTTTCCTCCTCAAAAGATTCATCTAACAATGTCACCTAAGTGCTCAGGACCCACGCAAAGGCTGCTATTGTTTCAGGCAGTATCTTTCTCCTGCCTCTTGTGGCATTTATGAGAGCATAGCTAGAGTTACTGAAAACAAGGGCCTGTGCGATGTTAATGTGATACAAAGTGACAATTCTCTACAGGCTGGGCAATAAAAGGAAGCACAGCACCAGCACAGAGACAGAAAGAATTCAAAATAAAGGCCACAAATGACACCTGAAGTGTTTCAGAATTGCAAAAAGCGGATTTGGATATTGATTTAAAAAAAAAAAAAAAAAAGAAAAATCAATCCATGTCACTTTTTTCATTGACATTTAATTTATTGTGAATATTTTTTTTTAAATATTAAATCTCTTTGATATCGATACTTTACATATTGATTTCAGTTTGACCCGCCAAACTGTTCGCAAAAATCTGAAGGTTGTCAGCGATAGAGGTGTGGATCTGTGTCTACGCTATGTGATCAATAACCACTTGGTGCCATAATAAGTTTTCAGGATCGTGTTGTGATCTGTTTTCCACACTCGAATTAATCCAGCCTGTCTACCGCTGGCCTGAGAAGAGTCACGAAAGATGCATAACAGTCTTATTCTTTGGAGAGATCAACATAGACAAAGTCGCAATTTATTTTCCTTACATAAGTGAATGGAAAATATAATGTCTGCGTGGATAAATCAAAGGAGCAGGTCTGCACGTACACATGTGCTCTGTTTAACCATTATATGTGCCCCCAAGACTTCACATGTGAAAAAGGGCCCCAGCCAAATAAACAACCACTACACCATAGTTTCCGATGAAGGGGGCTCCTGTCTGACTGACGGACAGGTAAACAGGAAAAAGTGGATTAACTACATGTAATATGGAGCAGCTCGTTTCTGGCTGCAAAGAAAAAGTTGCAGCTACCAGCGCAGAGGTGTGTTGACAGACTGGCTCCGGCACGGGGAGTTAAACATACACTTATGTATACATACACATTCTCTTTAATGAGTGACACCTTAATTACAGCAAGCTGAATACACACGTTCAGCTGTGACAGGCTAGAGTGGGTAAAGAATGACAGTTGTGGAAATATAGAGTACTCAGCATGTGTTTAAAGCCAGTGCTAAGACATCAGGTGTTGACACTGGAGAGTCATGGTACCAATTTATGAAACTGGCAGCTTCTAATACATCTTACAACGTGAAGCTAAGCCAGATCTGATCATAAACAAGGTGAGACAAAGACGACATCTGCTAAAATTAAAAATGACTGCCAACTGCGCTGAAATACCGAGACAGCTGCTGTCTAGTGTTCAAGTTCACCTCCGTGCAGTCAGAGCATTTTTAGAAGCAAAGGGCTTTAAAATGAGCCAGTGAGGTTTACAGTAAGTCTTAGCCCAGGGAGTGAAAGCACTAGATACCATGTAAGTTACTATTAGTTTTGCTGGTATACGAATTGCAGACCAACTGCACTAATCCTAAACACAATGGGATTTAAAATTAGCCAGACGGGCAACTTTTAAAAGCAACCTTGCACTGCATCTGTTCATGCAGATGGAGTTATAAAAAGACAATTTGACAACTATCTTTGTCTGTAGTAACAGACAGTTCCATTCTTTTCCAGCTACAAGCCAATGCCACTCTCCGCAAGAGTGCGCAGGATCATTTCAGGACGTTATCTCACCACCGAGTCTACCTGAGCCCCTGAAGAGGAGTCGATAGGAGACAGATGGAAACAATTCACTGGCAAGGATTCCGCAGCCTGTTCAGCTGAGCGGTACGATCTCGAAACGCATTTGGTGGAGGCTGAGCGAGAGACTCAGCATCCAAATATAACACCTGCAAAATGAGGGTGGACCAAAAAGATCAAGTGATTACACTGGGCGTCCTGACAGACTGCAAGAAAAGCACCACTCCTCCACCTATTCAGTCTTTCCATAAGCAAAGTGAAAAGGCCAGCTCGGATCTGTGTTCTATCAGTGCTGAATCCAGGGAGGCAGTTTGCTTTCACATGCAGAGTGTTTATCACATAGTGCACTGAGGAAGACCATCTGGAGCTCTGCAGATGCTGCAATACTTTCACCAAGGTGGAGCTTTTGGATTTTTGATAGCATTTTGATAAATATTGGCACACTGACTCTAAATGTGTCATCTGAAGAACTGACCTTGATGTAGGGGTGGTCCTTGCAGGTGGTGCCCCACTGACGAGCGCAGCGCTCCTCTTTTCGGTGCTCATAGAACTCAGGGTTGCGAAGGATGGCCACTCGCCTGCCCTCATAAACCAGAGCCATGGCTGTCGCACCATCTAGACGCTCTTTATCTGCAGTAGACACCGGCAACACCACGGGCACTGACAGGTTGATTACACCACCTATGACAAGGGAGGAAGAAAAACATATTTTGAGATTATTTATTTTCTTTATAAATTCATCTGCTGATTAATTTTTGATTTAATCTTTTTGTGTAAATATGTCATAAAATAGAGACAAATGCCAAATCCCCAGAACGCAAGGTAACATATTCAAATCCCTTGTTGCCCTTCCTGAGGTTTCTTCCATTTTTTCCCTATTAAAAGTTTTTTTGAAGGGAGATTCTTCCTCATTCATATCGAGGGTCTAAGGACAGAGGATGTTGTATATTGCGCAGATTGTAAAGCCCCCCCCCCCCCCAGGGCAATTTTGTGATATTGGGCTATATACATACAAATTGACTTAACTTGTTTTGCCCAACCAACAGTTTAAAATTCAAAGATAATCAGTTTACTATCAGGTATGATAATGAACTAAATTGAGTAATTGACTAATCTTTATGGTTCAAAAATAAACAGAAATGTGAAACTCATACCTGGGGAGTTAATAACCTGATTGGCCAATGATTTGTCATAGTATGCAAAGTAAAACAGCATAATATACCACTTAAAGCTATACTAATAGATAAGATTTAATAGATAGTTCAGATAATGATCCAATAACAACAGTGCCCCAGTGCAAAGTACTCAGACATCTTACAAATAATCAAAGGTTAATACACACAACAAAAAAAGCTCAACCTTTCTAGTTAAGTTTCCATTTTGTACCCCTTCAGGCTAAATGTGAAATATACAGCTAAACCACAGGCTACAGTGAGTCTTCAAGGCTGCAATTTTAGAAGCAAGAGAAGAAAAATACCCTCTTAAGCTAAACTGGATCTTGAACCTTTTCTCATTTTATAATTTGAGCCGTGCACTGACAGCGTTTTGTTGCCGTCCAGTGTGATGAAAAAGTTGGGACTGGCACGCTTTTCACATCACATCACATCAAATAGTGTGGAGACAGGAGGCGACGCTGACTGCTGCTCCCACCTCCCCCTCAACCCTCCTCTGGTCCCCACTGTCACAGTGCAGAGCTTACAGCTGGTTCCAATAAAACGCACACACAAGACTGCCAAACGTCCGAGCGAGGGAGAGACAAGCTTGAATTTTGGGTCTCTGTTTATTTTTGCAGACTATTTGATTAGTGAAACATGCAGTTTTCTGCTTCCCAAACCGTTTTAGTGATAGTGTGTGGGCGATCAATTTTTTCAGGGTGATATCATTTTTTCACCATCAATTCCCTGAAAGGAAGTCAAAATGTAGAAAATGGTGGTGTGTGTGTCAATCAATACAGGAGCCTCTTCCTCTGCATCCCTCTCCCTCAGGATAAACAGAGGAAAATGGAAACTAGACTTTTCACATCAATATATATTTCGGTTTCTGTCCAGCCGGTTCAGTTTCTCAGTCTAGCTATCTTTCCGGGCACCAAATTCAAATCATCTGCGGTTTTGCTCAACGTTGGAATTTGAATGTTTTATCATTCAGTCAGGACAGCGGTTGTAATCTATACCTGTCAAAACCTAACAATGAAAAACAGGCTATCTTAACTTTTAAATTATTGTATGTTTTTTCATTTCATTGTGTGTGTGCGTAACAAAATATCTGGCACTACAACACACAACTGAGGGTTGAGTGGTCATATGGACAATAAATGAAAATTGACTTTTTCTTGGAATTTCATACAATACATGATAAATTGCTGTAATTACACAGAGGTACTCTGGCACTAAATATGATACTTATTTTCTCCAAAGTGCCTTAAAAACAGAGGTATTCCTGAGCCCTGGGTGCAAAGTGTCTTATCACTTCACCATCATGATACACAGAACAAGACCATCATTCTTGAAAATATGCATATAAATCACCTTCACTCATTATATCAATGTCATTCTGCCATTTCTTTTGTGAGGTCTCATCTCCACCTAGTGCCTTTTCTCAAGTATAGCAGCACTGCACTCAATGAAATGTTAGACAATAAGTTTAAACAACATCTTACCATCCAGCAGACAGTCAAAATGAAGACACTGCAAATACTCTCTCTCTCGCATAAAGCCGTTCAGAGGAGTGGCCCAGCCTTCAGCCAGCACCTGCACCCACTGCATGTCCACCTGGGGATTACACACACCGTCATATAGGTTACATATTGACCAGCAACTCAGCATATATGTAGATCAAAATAAAAGGATAGAGTAAAATGTATGAGTGAATAGTATGTCTAATAGTTTCTCTATAAATACTTAGGCAACATTAAAAAAAGAAAATCAGAAGCACCTTCCCAATCTGTACAGCAGGCAGAGTCTCTGCATCAGCCTTGGCCAGGTCCAGTTTGTTCTCCTGAACATACAGCTCTTTCACTTCATAAGAAGCATCAACAGGAACTATATCCTGAAGAATAAAAAAGAATATCAAATTAATTATTTTAAATACAGCGTCAACCTGCTCAATCAGGGCTTTGGTAAAGGTTTACTAGTCACTATTATTCACATGATAAAGGGTAAGGACATCGATGGCTTTACAAATATTAGGCCTCACTGTCCCCTAGTGGCAACTAGGGGAATGACGGCACAGTTTTGTGAAAGAAGTCTGAATTTCAAGGTCTCTCTCCAGTGTCAAATATACAAACAAGTATAAAAAGGGACACAGCTAATAGCTAATAAAAACTACATTACTTGATTCTAAACATGATGCATTTATTCTAAACATGTCCAAGCAGTATGTTTCTCTTCTTTCTTACCCTCTCCTGAAGCAGGTCAATAAGCTGTTGTATGGACTCATTCACACTGCAGGAGTCAGTCTTTAGCACCAGCTCTGGAGCCTCTGGCTTTTCGTATTCTGAGTCAATTCCAGTGAAACCTAAAAAATAATATTGAGTATTGAATGCACAATCTCAAATACACCAAAAAAACTTTGCATATAAAAAGTCTACTTTTGTTCCAGTGCCATCATGTTCCTGGTTTTACTATTAATATTCAAGATAATACTGAAAATATCCAAGCCATTGTTTAAAAAAAACAGTGATTTAAATAATAGTGAATTTGTCATGTTTCTATGGGGAATGAGGGAGAAGTCAGAGGATGGTTCAGGGGTTGAATTACATCACATTTGAAGGAGATACTATTTGACACATAGTGCCTAAAAACAGCATCTTGACTACCTAAGACAGGAGGGACGCAAAGGCCAAATCTGCTCTACAGAAATTACATAGAACTCAGGAAATTGGGTTGTGATCTCCTCGCACTGTAAAAAAAAAAAAAGCGACTTTTTACACCATGTGATGGGAAACACTTCCTCTGACAGTGATGCATCAGTTTCATTGTCACCGCCATTTTCTAAGTAATTTGACATGATATGGATCAGTACAAACAGAGAGCAAAGACAAGAAAGGAGGGTATTTACATGACACATAAAACAGATCACAAGCAGAAGTCAGAATAATGAACATGTACAGTGGATGTATCATATGTGTCAACTGAGTAAACAGAGTACTCTTAAAACAGTTTTGAACATATAGATTTGTACTCCATAAAAACACCCTATGAAAAAAAATTGTCCTTTAGTAAAGAAAGAAATTCAGCCAGTAATTTCAGAAACAGAAATTAGCTGAAACTAAAGGCATACAAAATGCATGCAAAAAAAAAAAATATATATATATATATATACACACATATATGAAGAATTTTTATAGAGAAGAACAAAATTAGTAGAACACACATACAAGCCATATAGAAACAAACTGACAAGTATTATGAGATGCAGCAAAAGGGATTATTATAGCAAATTATTGGAGGACAACAGAAATACTAAAAATAAATGGAAAGTATTGAATGACATTATTAAAAACGAAACTAGAAAAGCAGGTTACCCAACCTATTTCCTAACAAAGTATAATATAACTATTAATGATATGGATTTAGTTGCAGATGAATTTAATATTTTTTGTTAATATTGGACCTAATTTAGCTAAACAGATTATTAAGCCTAACAGTAAAGATGATGTGATGACATTGCTGATGACAGCAGTGACAGATGACATTGTTTAAACATTAAAGAGTAAGAAGTCTACAGACTTCTTACTACTTGATATGTCTACAGTTCAAAATATTATTGAGTGTGTGGTGAAATCACTGACACATATTTGTAATCAGTCTCTACAAGCTGGTATATTTCCAAGCAAAATGAAAACAGATAAAGTCATACCTAAATATAAGTCTGGAGATAGACATGTACTCTCTAATTAAAGACCTGTTCTCTGCTCTCGCAGTTTTCTCTCTCAGCTCTCTTAAAAATATTCTATAATAGACTAGATGATTTCATCACAAAACATAATGTACTGTGTGAAAAGCAATATGGGTTTAGATCTAATAGGATAACTTTATTTGCACTAATAGAATTTGTGGAGGAAAGATCAACTGTAACAGAAAATAAATAATATACAGTGAGGTTATTCCTGGATCTCAAAAAAGCATTTGATATTGTTGACCATGACTTATTATTGAAGAAACTACAAAGATTATGGAATTAGAGGGGAAGCACAGTCTTGGTTAAGTGTTTACTTGGAGAATAGATATCAGTATGTCCATATAAATAATTTTGATTCACAACTATTGAAGGATACTTGTGGGCTTCCCCAAGGCTCAGTGTTATGCTCATTATTGTGTATTTTGTACATAAATGATATATATTAGGTTTCCAAAATATTAAAAATGATACTACTTGCAGATGATACAAAGTTATTTTGTTGTGGTCAGAATTTGAAACAACTTTTGGATATAGTGGAAAAGGAACTGAAAATGAAAAGAGTTGGTTTGACTCTAATAAACTAACACTGAATTTCAGTAAAAACTAAATAATATTATCTTTGGTAATTGTTTAACTCACAAAGCAAACGCATGATAAATGATGTTGAAAGTGAAAGAGTGTCTGAATTAAATTTCTTGGAGTGATAATAGATAAATAAATGATGCTGGAAGCGACATATAAATTATATTAAAGCTAAAATGTCAAAGTCAATTGCAATACTATATAAAGTCAAAGATCTTCTAAATCAAATTTCATTATACACCTTGTACTGTTCCCTTATGGTCCCATATATAATTTACTGTGTGGAAGTGTGGGGAAATTCATACAAATCTTCATACTTCAAAAGAGAGCCATTGGAATTGTAAACAAACAGAACCAACAAACTCACTCTATTAAATTAAAGGCTTTAAAATTTAAAGATTTGGGCGACTTTAAAACGGTTTAAATTACATATAGAGCAAAAAAAAAATTATTACCTAAAAGTATCCAAAAGTTGTTCAAAAAGGGAGAAAGTTAATATGATTTGAGAGGAATTTGCATGTTCAAAAAACAATTAGTGAGGACTGATGTAAAATATCGTATTTCAGTCAAAGGAGTGAATTTATGGAACAGCTGTAGTGAGGAACTGAAAACATGTAGAACACTTAGTGAGATTAAAAATAACTTACTGAACAAATACAAAAATGGATGAGCAGAAATAAACATTGGCATAGAAGGACAGGGTACAGGATATCTAAATCGTTTTGTTTTTGTTGTTCGATGTTACCTTTTGAGGTCAAATATGATGTGTTGTTAAACGGGCAGGCATAATAACCTGTAGCTTTTTCATACTGCAGAAATCTTTCAAGTTGTGTCACTGTGTTGTTTTCAACTGTGTTATTTGAGTATCTGCCTCCTTTTTATGTGTTTATGTATGTGTGTGTATATGAATTTGTATATTTATACATATGACCTAATTATTTTCTGTTACTGATTGCAGACTGAAACAAACTCAAACTATCTTGATTAAATGTTTTCTCTTGCAGCCTTTGTTCTTTGTTTAACCTCAACACATAACATTGAAGGACATTTTGACCCGTTATCTTGACACATGTCATTGCATTCCAGCCCAAGTATAAAACTGAGTCACTGTTTTGATCTCAATGGCAGTTTTGATCAGTCATTATCATGAATCTAGGCCTCGGATTTGATGATGCACTGCAAATACACCCTAAAAACACAAGCTCTACCTCTTATTTCGCCTGCTCTGGCTCTCTTGTACAGCCCCTTCACGTCCCTCTGCTCACACACATCCAGTGGAGCGTCCACAAACACCTCAAAGAAAGGCAGCCCGGCTGCCTCGTGGATCTTCCTGGCATTAAGGCGATCCTGGAAGACAATAACCAAACACACAGTAAGGTAAACACATGATTTTAGCCAAAGAGAAGTTAGCCAAACATGATGTGTAAGAAAAACATTGAGCATTAGATTGGTTTAAAATGATAAGGACCCAGATTTTTTGTCCCTGCACATCCAAAATTTGTGTTTTCAGACGCAAGAGGACAGTACTAGTCCTACCACACTGCTCTGTACTGTAAATTAGGGCCTAGTAATGTCATTATGATCATCCAAGATCTGTCATATATAATATGAAGTATCCAATATCCAAAAATTGATGTGAATTTTAACACTAGCCTGTTACTTCTCAATTCTACGGCCATCCCAAATTTATCCCTGTCCTCATCTGTCTGTTTCTCTCATTCAGCCACTGATGCTTTCTTTGAAGAGTTACTCACCCTGCTGTAGGGAGAGATGAAGCTGGCAATGCAGACCAGCCCAGCATCAGCAAAAAGCCGGGCCACCTCAGCAATACGTCTAATGTTCTCTTCACGGTCCTCTGGGCTGAAGCCCAGGTTCTTATTCAGCCCCTGGCGGATGTTGTCTCCATCCAGGGTGTAGCAAGGGATCCCATGACAAACCAGGTACTCCTCTAGAGCCATGCTTACTGTGGTCTTCCCTGCACCGGACAAACCTTGACACAGAGGAAAACATCATGATTGTGGAACAGCTGTGGAATGACACAAAGGTGCAGAAACAGCACCTTGAAATGTATTTTTGTAAATGCTGTCATCTTGCAACATACCAGTGAGCCAAACGGTGCATCCCCTGAACCCTCCTCTTGTGCCTACAACCTGCCCACGCTTGTTTCGGCTGACATGGTGAGCTTGATACGTGACATTAGTTGCACGTTGCTTTCCCTGAAATGATAGAGATTTTCTGTCAATTCAGCCTCTTCACAAGTTAAAGAATCACACAGATTTATATAAAACTCTAAATTAAAAGATAGAATGTCAACATGAACAGATCAAGCCTTGTAGATTTGCTGAACTAAAAGTTGATTATATCAGTCACATCTCCAAAGTGGCCTTGAAATACGGTTTCTCAGTAATATGTAGCCTGTTCTATATTAAGAAAACAGCTTGTAAGCTTAGCAGAACCACATTTGTCAGAGTATGTGTTTGTCTGGGGAAATGTAGTGCTGCAACAGTTAGTCTATTCATCAATCGACAGTAAATTCATCTGCAACTATTTTAATAGCCGAATAGACTTAATCCTTTAAGTCATTTTTCAATCAAAAATTGCTGAATACTCTGATTTCTGCTTCTGAAATTGGAGACTTTGCTGCTTTTCTCCGTTTTATAACATTGTAAACTGATTATCTGTTTTGTTATGGATTGTTGGTTTGACAACACTAGCAATTTGAAGACATCAACACAGACTGTGATGGAAATTTGTCACCATTTTCTGATATTTTATAGATAAAGCAATTAATTGAAGAAATACCAGACAGATTAATCCATAAGAAAATATGTATTAGTTGTAGACCTAATGAAATGTCAAAAAGTAGTGACAAAAGGCCATCACAACTTCCAAGAATCTATAACAGCCCACTAACAGTCTGTAACCCAGAGATACTTCATTTACCACCATTATAACAAAGAAAAGCAGAAAATTCTCACATTTAAGAAGCTGGGATGAGCTAATGTTTAACCTCTTTGACTGAAAAATTAAATGAATGAAAGCATAAATCATTTAAACTACATGTTTCAGCTCTGTATGTATGCACGTTTGTCTGGTGTTATTGTTTTTGTTTGTTTGTTGTATGTTGGAGGACCACAGTGCAAAACAATCAAATCAAAAATCAATCAACTATGCAGCAGCAGATCTAAGTGGTAAAAGGAAAAATAGATTATGTAAACTGTAATTTGCTGAAACTGATGCTTGAACTATTGGCGTTATCACACATGCATTAAACAAACAGACGATGGATGCCCTTGTATTAACTGCATTAGCAGTTAACTGATTAGCCACTTTTCAGTCACACGCTGATGGCGACGTTTGATAAGAAAAGCTAGCTTTGCTGTAAAGCAGTAAAACGTTAAGTAGGTTAATTAGCTAGCTGTCTGGCCACTTAGCTCAATGGAGGGTTGTTGGACGGACGTGGTGAATCGTTGTGATGAATTTACACAACTTGGCAAGAGAAAACTCACCCAGCTATCAGCGGCGTTGCTTAGCTTCTGTTTTTTGTGCGAGTTGCCATACGTGTCCATGTTCGACAGTAGTCAGCGGCTATTTCAACCGGCTACCTGTTTTAAATCACACAAAACGACAAATCGCTCGGCTCTTTGCTTATTAATGCAGGTATCTCTTGGTGGGTTTTTTTTTTTTGTTTTGGCACAGGTATCTCTCCTGTGAACGGAGGAGCCCCGGAGCCGAGAAGCCAGGCACAGGAGGAACCGGGAAGAGCTCTCTCAGCAGCAGCCACGTCACCGCGGACGGAGTGACGCATTTCCTCAGAGGCCGTTAACGAAAAAAAACACTGATCTGAGGTCAGTTTTGTTCCTTTAACGTGTGTCGGCCAAAGTAATGGGCTAAATGACTCAACTGATCTATTATCAGTACTTATTATGCGCAGGTTCGTGGTTGCAAGAGATTTAATTATTCGGATTTTTTTGTTGTTGTTTTAATAATAAATAAAATAGAAATGTATTATGCTATCGCTAGATATATATGAAATTTTTTATTAGAGTGGTAATGACTCGTGGCTAAATAACCAAATAAGAAACATAAAAAATATATTCTTATGATGACCTATTTTGTTTTATTCTTATATTTTATATATTTTTTAAAAATATATTATATATAGTATAGTGTGTGACTCCATAATAAATGCAAACAACTAAGCTACAATCATAAATCCTTCTAACTGGTTCAAGATGCGCATATTAGAGAACACCTATTTTAAATAAGCAGAGTTACAGGGTGATGCTTGTGCTGATTACAGGACAGTTACTCTGAATTAAAGGGGATGCCAGGCGGGGGACTGGATACAGATGGATGGATGGATCTAAGAATATGTAGGGCTTCGGGGAGGAGCGCTCCCTCAAAAGCGAGTGGCAGTGCAGTGTAATGTAGCAGTCCAGCCTGAGCGGAGCAGCGATCAAACAGGGCGCAGCATCAGGGATTCAAGGAACTGCAACTACAGGAAGAGACACTAGGAGGCCCGAGCAAGGCAGGTAGGATGCTATAAACTGTGCAACATGTGAATATAAATACATCCTCTTATCGCTATCTGTTGTGCTGAACGTGTTAATTGCGGCATTAATAAGTGATGTGTAATAGGCTGCTATGGCCACACAGGATTTTATCCTCCCGATGACATTCAACTTTTATATCAGTGTTGATGCTGAAATACATCGTGAAGTCTGGTAGATTCGCCTGTGTTTGAATTTTCATTTGTAGTGAGCTATTGGGCCCATATATTCGTATACATTCATACAAAAAGTTTTCTTTCTCGGTGGATCATTAGAGATGTGCTAGAAGCCTACGTGTTTATAGTGTGATGATGTCAGCTCCAGAACAGGGTAGGCTATATACAGAAAATTAAAAGGCAAGTTGTCACATAAGCTCTAAAACCATTCAAAGCTAATCCCCCATTATTTCTGTATCATAGCCAATACACAGACTGTGCATGCTTGTGATATAATTATTCTTTGCTTTAATTTCATTATAATAATTCAGCTGTCAGTTTCCAACTGCAATAGCTTTGACTGAAATCAAGAGGGCTTAATTACAGGACATGCAATGACCTGTTGCCCCACCCAGTAGCTTCATATGGAACATAGTATTTATGACTGTGTGGGGGGCCACTGTGCTACACCCCAAAAGTAAACTTCAAAACTGGCTGGGCCGCACTCATCACATGTGTCAGCCCAACCGCCTTGTAATATATGGGAGACATGGGAGACTCCCAGTTCTGAACCTTGCATTACTGCCAGGATCCACCCCAGATGTGGTTAAGGCACCCAGAAGAGTTAGGGTGGCTCCATGCAGTGTGACCGTTTTGGCTTGTAAATGGGATCACTTTGCAGGAATACAGCAAAATTTATCAGTTCTGTCAGGGAATAATATGTATTTGTGTATTTTTGATGAACAGCTGTGGGCAGTGAGCTAGTTTTATACAGTAGTCGTGGATTCGAGTGAAGAAGTGAACATTGTAGTAATACAACCAAAGGTTTCAAACAATTGCCCTCTGTCATTCACATTATTGTCATGACATATTTACTGGCATATAACTTACTGTACTAATGTTACTGCTACTATGATGTCAATATCAACTATTAACACAAGAAATACTTCTTCTACTACCATCACTGCTGCTACTGCTAATCCGTGGTAGAAAGTAACATTTAGTCAAGCACTCCACGTAGGCACAGTCTTGATATACTGTATGTGCACTTCACTTATTTCCATTTCATGTTACTTTATGCGAGTACTTCAATACGTTTCAGAGTCAAACATTCTCTTTTTTGCTCTAGTACATTTAGTTGACAGCTATATATGAATACTAGTTACTTTGGTGATGAAGAGTTTACGTAGATAACATATGAGGCATTTGTATAATGTGATGCATTGTTTTAGACAAAACTTATTTACAGTGTAAAGTAATTCAATTTAGCTCCAGCTGAGCCACTTGCAACAATTAAATATCACTTACACATTAATGCATCAACATCAAAAATCCAATAATATAATATACAGTAATATAACACCCAGGGGTCATTTCTCTATATAACAAATACTTTTACTTTTTTTACTTTCAGTACTTTTTTCTACTACTATTCCTACTTTTATTTAAGTAAAGGTACTTAAGTAAATGATCTGAATATTTCTTCCACCACTGGTACTATTTCTAGCACTAATAATAATCAAATAATCAAATCAAATTATACATTGAGGATATATTTAGATTTTTTATTACCAAATGTGGGAAAACAAAACTAAAACTGAAACATGCTGTATTGCAAAACTTTCTGTTTCAAGGCTTTCTTTACAGTAAGTACATGTACAGCATATATAGTCAACTCCTCCCCGTAGTGTCATCAGTTCCTAGAGGGCTGGGCCACCTCGGATGTGACTTATTTTTATCCTTCCCTTTGATGAAGACAATCCACATGCTGCCAAGAAGAAAATGAGTGGACAGCTACAGTAGCATGTTATTATGAAGGCCCCAAAATGGAGTCAAAGCCCTGGTTCCCCTGGAGTAAAATACAGCCTTCACAGCAACTGGGTGGCTTCTCTTGAAATAGCTTGGGTGAGTGGAGGCAGCCAAGTTATCCATTACAGTCTGTGACCATGTGGAATAGGTTTTTCTGCCAGTTTTCCATCACCACCAATCCCTTTAGAGAGCTGGGTGCACTGGCTGGTGGGAAAACAGTGTGTAGTGTACACTGGGGAGGAGGGGGACTGGTGGAAAACTGATGGAGGCACTCTGCTGACCTCCCTTGTACAGTACACATAGTACAGTCTCACAGTGAACACTGGAAAATAAGTACCTAATATCTCTTTTGTATTGAATGTCACACTGATCTGTCACAGTATACGCACAAATACAAGAAAATATAAAACATAACAACTTTTGTTGTAGGTTTTTTAAGGGAAAAATCCACCACAAAACAGAATTAACTTTGTGCCTTGCTAACAGTTTTGGACAACAACAACTACTTTCTCAATAAACTGAAAACTAGATCAAGACCTCCATTACCAGAAAAACAACATCATTGGTGATTTATACAGAAACTTAAAATAAGTGACCTCTTTTGGCCATGTGAACAATGACCGTTGTCTCAAAAGTAGGGTGACACAAAGACCACTGCACTCATACCTTCCTCCACCAACAGTTGTTTTCTCTGAAGCTTCATATTTCAGTAACTTTAACCAAGTAAGCATGAACATTCATCACCTTCTTTACCTGGTAAATAGTTTGACAAAACAATCCCAACTCTAGCTAGTCCACCTGCAAGCTTTTTCTGAGCTTTCCACTAGATCACGTAGTCCTCTTGTCCATGTTGGCTTAAAATGCTTCTTCATGCCAACATGGATGGAAAGTCCAGCAGATTTATTTCCAAGACAACTGACCAAACTCCATCTGCTGATGAAGACTTTGTGATGTGGTTGAAAGCTCTGTAAAAGTGAGTGGACCTTGAGTCAGGATCAATTTGTCAAACTTAAAGGTATCCTGTGGCGTTTTCCTGTAAACAAACAAAAGTTGTGTTTACATTCTCTTTTACTCACCAAAACTCATTGCGTGTATACTTGTGATCTAACAAATGTCTTAAATCCATTTCCTGCCTCATAAAACATTTGCAAAACTTTCTTTTTAAAGTATTTTAAATCCAGCTTTGTTTACATCTATGTTTACTAGCTTGCAGTCTCCTTCTTCTCTGCCTTTGCTGGCATATAGCTGTGTTTCGTGGCGCATTACAGCCACCTGTAAGACTGTGTATTGTGTTGCCTGCGTGCAAATGTGCATGCATGTAAGCACGAGGCAAACAAAATGGGGATGCACTCAAAAAAAGTGCTCCATGGATCTACTAGAGGTCACAAACTCCATGGGGAACCTTTAATAAAGATTTTTTTCAACCATGGTCATTATCTTTATCTAACCTTATTGATATAGTTGGTTATAATGAAACAAACCTTAGGTGGCAGATTGGAAAAGGCTCATATAAAGCCTCATATGATCCATTTTTAAGTAGTTTGGAAGGCACTGCCAATAGGGGCGCCAAATCAGAAAACGCTCATATAGGTCATTGTGGACGGCAATGACAAACAACCTATTTTGTCTTTTAGGTTTGAGGACTTATTGGATACTTTTTCATTTTTTTCCATTTTTCCATCCAAATGAGTTGTGTTAGTCAGAAAATTTCCCCATATGCCAGTTCAATCACTACTGGTGCTTTCATAGTTGTCCAGGAGGCAGAGCTGCAGTCCTGCACACTTCTCTGTGTTTCCATTAGAGCAGTTACCCACCCAAAACCACATAGAAACTGTGTCTGCCACCTGACCACTTAAATGAATTAGACCACTTAAATGAGTTAAATCTAAAGTAAAGAGAAGAGGAGTTTTTCATAAATATCTTATACAAATGAACACCACCACTGCAATAGTACAACAAAATAGGAGAATGTGGACTCTTAAACATTAGATATCTGTGATCAAAAGCCATATCAATAAACGATCCAATCTCAGATTATCATATTGATTTATTTTGTCTTACTGAAACCTGGCTATGTCATAAAGAATATGTTAGCTTAAATAAATCCACTCTTCCCAGTCATATTAATACTCTCATTCCTCGAGATACCAGCCAAGGAGGTGGAGTTGCAGCCATTTTAAACTCAAGCCTAATCATCAACCCTAGACCTAAACTTAATTATAACTCAATTCAAAAGCCTTGTTCTTAGTCTGTCACACCCAACCTGGAAAACTTTTTCGGCCAATTCTATTTGTTATAGTGTACCATCCTTCTGGCCCACACTCTGAATTTTTATCTGAATTCTCAGAGTTTATCAAACTTAGTCCTTAGTACAGATAAAGTAATTATAGTAGGTGACTTTAATATTCATGTGGATGTCGATAATGATAGCCTTAGCACTGTGTTTATCTTATTATTAGACTCAATTGGCGTGTAAATAAACCCACTTAGCATCTTAACTTCCATGTCTAAATACTACAGAGGCCTCTTATGCTGACTTTAGTCCCTCACAAATTGATCATCTTGTTGATAGTTCTGCAGGCTCACTGTGAATGACACTCGACTCCATCACCCCTTTAAAAAAGAAGATAAAACAAAACAAAATAGTATAACTCCCAAACCCGCAAATTAAAGCAAATACCATGAAAATTTGAAAGGATATGGTGTTCCAAACTGAAAGAATCTCGCTTGGTCTGGCAAGATAGTCTTAAAACATGAAGGAAGGCCCTCTGTGACGCCAGAGCTGCCTATTACTCATCATTAATAGAGGAAAATAAGAACAGCCCCAGGTTCCTTTTCAGCACTTTGGCCAGGCTGACAAAGAGTCATAACTCTATTGATCCATGTATCCCTATAGTTCTCAGTAGTAACAATTTCATGAGCTTCTTTAATGATAAAATTCTAACTATTAGAGACAAAAGTCATCACCTCCTGCTGTTAGCAGGTATAGATTTCTCCTCAGAAACAAGAATCTCAGAAACAGCTGTTAAACCTGATATATATTCAGACAGTTTTTCTCCAATCAACCTTCCTGAACTAACTTCAATGATTTCTTCATCTAAATCATCAACCTGTCTCTTAGACCCCATCCCAACTAGGCTGCTTAAGGAAGTTTTACCCTTTGTTAGTACTTCTTTACTAGATATGATCAATCTGTCTTTATTAACAGGCTATGTACCACAGTCCTTTAAAGTAGCTGTAATTAAACCTCTTCTTTAAAAACCTACTCTTGATTCAGGCGTTTTAGCCAACAATAGATCTACATCTAACCTTCTCTTTATCCCTAAGCAAGAAGTCCGCAATGAATTGTGTGACTTTCTACATATCAAGAGTTTATTTGAGGATTTTCAGTCAGGATTTAGAGTGCATCATAGCACAGAGATAGCACTGGTGAAAGTTACAAATGACCTCCTTATTGCATCGGACAAAGGACTTCTCTCTGTACTTGTTAGATCTTAGTTCTGCATTTGACACCATTGACCATCACATCCCATTACATAGACTGGAACATTTATTTGGCATTAAAGGAACTGCATTAAGCAGGTTTAAGTCCTATTTATCAGATCAATTTCATTTTGCACACGTTAACGATGAATCCTCCATGCACGCAAAAGTTAGACATGGAGTTCCACAAGGTTCTGTGCTTGGACCAGTACTATTCACTATATGCTTCCTTTAGGTAATATTATTAGGAAACACTCCATAAATCTTCATTGTTATGCAGATGATACCCAATTATATTTATCAATGAAGCCAGATGAATCCAATCAGTTAACTAAATTCCAAGCATGCCTTAAGGACATTAATCTTTGACTAGGATATGTCCTTTAACTCACACATAAAACAAATTTCAAAGGACTGCCTTTTTTTACCTACGTAATATTGCAAAAATCAGGCACATCCTGTCTCAAAAAGATGCCAAAAAACTAGTCCACACTTATAGTTATACTTATTATAAGGCTGCCCTAACAAGTCTCTAAAAACTCTCCAGCTGGTCCAGAATGCTGCTGCATGTGTACTGACAAAAACTAGGAAAAGAGATCATATTTCTCCAATTTTAGTTTCTCTGCACTGGCTTCCTGTAAAATCCAGAATAGAATTTCAAATCCATCTCCTCACCTTCAAAGTCCGTAATGGTCAGGTACCATAATATCTTAAAGAGCCCATAGTACCCTATTACCCCACTAGAACACTGCACGCCCAGAATGCAGGCTTAATTGTGGTTCCTAGAATCTCCAAAAGTAGAATTGGAGGCAGAGCCTTCAGCTATCAGACTCATCTCCTGTGGAACCATCTTCCAGTTTTGGTCCAGGGGGCAGACACCCTCTCTACGTTCAAGAGTAGGCTTAAAACTTTCCTTTTTGATAAAGCTTATAGTTAGGGCTGTCTCAGGCTTACCTTGGACCAGCCCGTAGTTATACTGCTATAGTCCTAGACTGCCAGGAGACTTCCCATGATGCACTGAGCTCCTCTCTCTTCCTCTCCATCTCCATCTGCATTCATGCACCATTAATGCATGTTACTAACTTGGCATCTTTCCCATAGTTTTTGTGCTTTCTCATCACATAGGTTCCATGGACTGTTGTAGCAGACCCCGTGCTGCTGTGGTCCTGCTTGACGTCCGCGCCTGCTATTATTATTATTAGTCATATGTCTATTATTATTAATGTTATTAATGTTGTTGCTGTGCTTCTCTATGTCTCTCTCTCCTGGCTCCCCCTCCCTCTTTCTCTCTCAACTCAACCGGTAAAGGCAGATGGCCGCCCACCTAGAGCCCGGTTCTGCTCAAGGTTTCTTCCCGTTAAAGGGGAGTTTTTCCTTGCCAATGTCGCCAAGTGCTTGCTCATGCAGGAATGTTCGGTCTCTGTAAATTAGTAGAGTATGGTCTAGACCTGCTCTATATGAAAAGTGCCCTGAGATAACTTCTGTTGTGATATATAAATATATATACAAATATAAATAAAATTGACTTGAAATGAGTTGTGGTCAGAAAATTTCCCCATATCCCAGTTCAGTCACTACTGGTGCTTTCATAGTGTTTCATTAATCACCATCTATAAAGCTGCTACAGTATTTGACTCTAGAAATATAATAACTACAGTCTGTGTACCTGCTGTTCATCTTGCAGTTAGTTGAGCTGTTCAATATTAGAGAAATAAATTATGTGAATTCTGATTTTATCACAAAAAACAAAAGAATGTTTATAGGGATCCCACCTTGCAGTACAACTAACCACAGAGATGTAACATCATCGCACTAACAACAGAAAGAACATGGCATTGTAATTAGCTTATATTGTTTGCCTGCTCTTGTTGATCTTATTTGCCATCTTGGTCAGTATTACTATACCTTATGAGCCCTTAAATTCTGTCAGACTTTATCATCTGTAGCCATCCATCAGTTACATAACAGAGGGTGAATCTGCTATGGCAGAGGGTATTCTACGAGAAGCCTTTCTGAGCTGTAATAATATTTTCCCAAAAATTGATCATGAGGAACATGATACTTTCAGCAGCTCTCTTGAATCCAACCTCTATTTCTATCCCATCTTTTGTCCTAATTCCAGATTTTCCTACAAGTAAACATGTCAGTCTGTATGCATCCCAGATGACAGTTATTGTGATGTATTTCAGTGCTAATAGCAATATCCTCGAGTCCATTAATGGGGCTCTTAAAGGAAGTAGAAGCCTAAATGTGAAAGAATGAAAATGGCCATTACCATAGTGCTCTCTTAAATCATTAACTGAAAAGAGCTCAAGAACAAACATTGTGCGAGCTCATCTCCAACTTCTTCTTCTATCTTCTGAGTGTCATTACTAATCATTCATCTCTGGCTTCCAGCAATCTGCAGTATATTACCTAATTTACTTTTATTTTATCTAGTTGTTATATTTATATTTTATTTTATCTTTCTCAGCTGATGGAGTTGCTTTTCCAACATAGTCATTAAAGTGCTCAGAAAAATGGGAATTCTACTAATCCCATGGGCAAACTCCATCTGCAAAGATTGTGTTGCACAATATGATAAAAAAGCCCTAGAAGAGCAGGAACTTTCAATTACGTTTAGTTTAGTTTAGTTTAGTTTTTAGGTTAGTTGCTTTTGCATTCACACAGTTTGTAACTTTTACGATGAGTGTGCAAATTCCTCCAATGCATAAGATAATGAACAGACTGTATAGCAGCAGACTGTTGAGGACAAACTCAAAAAAACCAAAGCAGTGTGGGAGGAAAGACTTAGGGAGGCCCAAAATAAGATTCTGACTGAACATCCAAACAGAAAATTGTTATAGTGGTTCTGGTGAATGTCCAGGGAAAGGAAAATACAGCACACAGCATTAACTCATACAGCCACATCTAGTCTAGCTGGCTGTTATAAACTCAAAAATAGCTTTTCAGTCTGGACATTTCAGCAAGAACATTGCATCAATAAAAGCTCAGTCTCATGCTTTGCTAATCCCTGGGATGAGGAAGATTGGAAACAAAAGTAAACAAGAGTTCATCTTTTCCCTGTTTCTCATCGCAATAACTTGACATTCTTAATACAAACAAGCAGTTCCTGTTTACTTATGTGCTTTTCTATCTTGTGTAAATGACAAGTGTAGTACTTGTGCTTTCCAAACCAAATAGTGTGTCAGTTTCCAACCTTTTGTTTTCTCTCATGGCAGTCAAAAAGCCTCAACCCAGAGGAACCGTGTGCCTGTGGATGGACAGTGCAGGCACCCATGGCATCACAGGAGCTTGTGGATACGAGAGACTCTGCCACTCATAATCTGAACCCAGGAATGGAGGGCGGTGCCGTGCCCAGCACCGGGAAAACCTGTCCTGTCCACACCCCAGGTGGAGAGGATACAAAGCGGGGATTTCGGAAAGGCATAGGGAGGCATAATGACTACGTGAAGATATCTGTGCCAGAGTCCAAGGTCAGTCGTCTGCCCATGGAATGGTGGAAGACACTGATTGCCTTCTTTTATGCTGGTTTTAACTTGGTCCTGACAACAGTCGTCATCACAATAGTCCACGAGAGGGTCCCACCCAAAGAAAGCAGCCCTCCCCTTCCTGATAAATTTTTTGACTATATTGACAGGGTCAAGTGGGCATTTACAGTGACAGAAATCAATGGCATGGTTCTGCTGGTCATTTGGATTATCCAGTTGTTCTTCTTCAGATACAAGTAAGGCTGTTTTGCACTACCTATTGTACAAGTTGTGTTTTCTCCAGCTTAATGTGGTGTCAGCAGAGTACTGTATTTTAAAAAGAGGAACATTTAATCTCACTACATAATAAGTTATATAAGCTACAGTATTTTTGTTCTATGAAATAGTTTTCTGTTTTGTGGTTATGTGTTGCAATTTGTCTATGCCCTGCATGTCTCTTTCCGCTGCTCAGAAAATGCACCACATTATAGCCTGTTGAGGCAGCCATTATGATGAAATTATATTTACAGTATGTCTTCTCTACAATGGAGGTCTCCCTCTATAACTGTTCAACATGAGTAGTCTAGAAAGCAGTATTACAATGCAAGCCAAATCACCAACAAGATTTTTTAACACTGTTACAGCATTTTAGGGATGACTTCTCATTGCCATTTTGCAGTAATAAAACTCCAATTTGACAACACGTTGACTCATCACACTGTGCAAGACAGTCCTCATGCTTCAGTATTTTGTATATTTAAGTAGATGGGTATTTGCAGTACTATTACATAATCAGGGCACAACAACATTTCTGCATCCATTGTGGCTCTCACATTTTCCATTTACAGGTCAATAGCGAGCAGGCGGTTCTTCTTCCTCATTGGCACTCTGTACTTGTACCGCTGTGTTACTATGTACATCACCACCCTGCCTGTACCTGGCATGCACATGACTTGTGCTCCTAAGGTGAGTAGCACGCTAAAATCAGGGCGGGCATCAGCTGTCATTGCTCAGCCGTGTACTCTTGTGCACCCTCTGGGACTCATTTTGTACAGCCACGCAAGAGAGGCAGCTATAAAAAAGCCATTTTGACTTTTTACTGCCTCCGGACACCGACAATATTGAGGTGCATCAGTGTTTGATCAAAAACATGCGCTCCTGGCAGCTGTTTGTTGGGTTGTGTTGTGCAGAAAGATCAGAGACTGGACAATTTAATAGTTGTTCCCAAAAATTTTAAATGTTTTGGACACAGTATATTAAAACTTTTCTACTTGTAAGAGGTGAGTTATCAGTAATTTGAGCAGCATGTATAGGAGAACAAGATTTGGTTATGTCAAGTGGATAATACCTGTTAAATCTTAGTTTTTCCTCCTTCCATTCCTCTTTTAATTTTAACTGTACCTCTATGCTCTCACAACTTGCTACCAATCTGATGTTTTTCTATATATCCCTAATTGCATCCACTATGTGCTTTCTATCAGCTGCATGGAGACTCCCAGGCAAAAATCCAGCGAATTCTGCGACTGATTTCAGGTGGAGGTCTGTCCATTACAAACTCCCATCTCATGTGTGGAGACTTTCTCTACAGTGGACACACTGTGATGCTCACCCTCACTTATCTGTTCATCAAGGAATGTGAGTATTCAAAGCAACACTCTTGTGTGTTTGCTTTTATGGAATAATTCATGTGAATATCCCATGAATAATATATGAATGATATTGTCTGTTTCCATTCTCATCCCATATGGTTCACATCATTGTATTATACAGCTACAAATGGACCTTCAAGAGACTGCTAGTAAACAAAATAACTGACATGTGATGCCACTATTACTGTTTTACTTTTACATTCAAATATTCAAAGTTTGGCAAAATGTATTTGTTATATATCTTGTAAAGCTGAATATTGCTGTATATATGCTGGATATATGGTGCAGTTGGCAAAAAAAACCCAAAAAACAGAGTACATATATGGGAGAATTGGCTAAAAAAAATACAAAGTACATATTAAAAAAGTTTTTCAAAATGCAAAAACATTTGGTTTGGATGAGATTTACAAGCAGACATTGCAGTGTTTTAGTTTCCACTATTACAGATAAGATTTTTGCTATAGGCATGTTTGTCTGTGTTTTGCAGGAAATCCTTCTGTTCCTGTCACATTTTATTGAAATGCCACTGACAACATTTTTCTTGACAGTGGAAACATGGAACAACAGACTACGAATGGATGTTGTCATAAATATCGTCAACACTCTTGTCTCTCCTTCTCTCTCTCAAGACTCGCCACGGTCGTTTTGGTGGTACCATCTGATGTGCTGGCTGCTGAGTGCCGTGGGTGTGGTGTGCATCCTGGTGGCACATGAACACTACAGTGTGGATGTGGTCGTGGCCTATTTTATCACCTCCCGACTATTCTGGTGGTACCATACCATGGCCAACTTACAGGTCTGAACACAGAGCTGGACCCTCAGTGGCTGTTTGTGTGTGTGTGTGTGTGTGTGTGTGTGTGTGTGTGTGTGTGTGTGTGTGTGTGTGTGTGTGTGTGTGTGTGTTTGTGTGTGTGTGTGTGTGTGTGTGTGTGTGTTAGAGTGAAAGAGAGCAAATGAAAGCGTTCAGAGCTAAACCACCACTTTCACTGAACCTTGCTACACTTAAATTATTATGCATGGCAGACTTTACTGTTTGTCTGATGAAACATGGCTGTATTTTGTTCAAGGAGTTTACATCAGGTGCAATTTATTACAGTTTATATTTAAAGGAAATGGTCTATATATTACATATGATTATATACTTATAGTAAGTACATCTATTTTTGGACTGTGTGTCAGAACTTTCTGGATGTCATTCCCATGAACAGTCACTATGGCTTTTCAAAATGCTGAATTACTCCCTCTACTGGCCAAAGTGTTAAATTATCTTTCAAGTTACATTAAAGTCAAGTCAAGTCAAGTCAGTTTTATATATGCAGCCCAACATAGCAAATCACAAATTTGCCTCAAATAATCTGTTCACCAATTCACCACAATTTCGTAATGAAGATGACCAATGAAGTTAAAACAAGTGAAAAATCACAACATTGGCCACTGTTTTCAGTGCAGATATGATCATGTATGAGGATATATTCAGTATATATATATACAGAATTGTCCCCACCACGAAAGACAACACCATCATATTTTGAAAACCATAGTCTATTTAATGTAATTTTTTAATATACTGTTTGTCTGTGAGAAATGCATCTCACTATCAGCATAAATGATTAGATGTTCTTTTTTTTCCTTCTCTGATGTAACTCTTGATAACTTTTATTCTCATGCAGACTCTGAAATGCTCACCCAACAACTACCTCACTAACACCTGGTGGAACCCTCTGTTCAACTTCCTGGAGAAGAACGTCCAAACCGCGGTGCCGTGCTCATACAGCTGGCCCATCACCTGGCCTCCTGCCTGTCTTAAGAACCCCTGTAAGAAGTACTCCATGGTACAGAGCACACGAGAGGAGTGAGTGGACCCTGATAACCCAAGCAGTGTTGCTTGATAATCCGCTGAAGTGGTATTCATTCAGTCAATCTTTCTTGGACAGGAATTTAATGGAACCAGATGCATTGCTATAAAAGAAATGTTTCAACAAAAATGTATCTACAAGGATAATCATATTGTCTCTGTGTGTTCTTTGCCACTGTAATTTATTTATGAGATAAAGTCCTGAAGAGTTGTCATTGTTTTTGTAAATGATACCTGTGTCAGCTCCTAGTAAATGTCAGACAAAATCCATTTGTAGCAACTGACTTGCAGGTTTGTCACACAGTATTTGCAAGACTTGATTTTGGATCTGCTTCTGTAACCCCCTCATACTGTATTTGATGACGGGGTTTACCTCAATATCAGTGTACTCAAGTCACAAGGTGCCTTAGTGTGTTAAATGTCCGTAGGTCTACCAAAAATGCCTTTATGAGTCTTGGTGTATTTTTTTTCTATTATTTTTTTTGATTATTATTAATTTTGTATTATTTTAGTACTCTTAAGTGTGTATATCCTAGCTGTAGTCTCAACATTGTACTATTGTATTAAAATGTAACCATACTAAGACTTAAGTGTGTTTTTTGCTTACATTAAATCATCAAAGTTGATCATTATGCTATATACCACAGTTTTATTTACAGTTTTAGGACAGTTTTACATTCAATGGATCGCCTCCTCAACCTTGCAGAATTTCTATTTCGCACAAGATGCAAGAAATATATATTTTTCTGGAAAACCCTTGTGGAAGCCTAATGTTTATCTATGTATTAATGTGATATCACCCACATTAAGGACAACAATGCATAGAGCTGCGCATAGATCAGCATTTCATATGTACAGTATAGCCCTGACATTTCATTATAAACTTGACAAATCTATTGCTGAAGTTGGATTAAATATTTAATACTGTCTCTTCTGTCTTCTGTCCTAATGTGTCCATGTGTCTCATGTTTAAACAAATAGCCTATGTACCGTAAGTTTAATTTGCAGGTGCAATATATATAAAAACTAAGAAATACTAAGAAGTAATATCTATCTATCTATCTATCTATCTATCTATCTATCTATCTATCTATCTATTTATCGATCTATCTATCTATCTATCTATCTATCTATCTATCTATCTATACAATATATCACATAATTCGTGGATTAAAATGCAGCTTTAGTCATATATAAAGAGAGAGATCAAGTAATGAACAAATGGCAAGACAAAGTCCCAGAGATCATTGGGTGATTTAAATTTTACTCTTTTACTCCCCTTTGAACTGATACTAATGTAAGTGACGGGATTGTTCAAAAATGCCATATTTTTTGCTGTTAGTAGTACTGCTATTATTATTAGTTTTATGGACATTTAATCCCTGAAATGTAAGTTTATGGTAGCCGTCCCAATAGGTATTTAGCCCTTACCAAAGGTCCCTCTTTTGGACATGACAGTTGTTTATTTAATTTTATTTAATTTTAGTTTAGTTTATTTTGCCAGGCTGGCGCCTGTGAGACAACTTAAAGGGCTAAAAAGCCCGAAGTCGTCATTATCAAAGCAAACCAATCACAGCAGGCCACTGCTCTATCAGCCAATAGGAAGCCAGTAACGGTACCACGTTGACTCGTCCGGTTCCATAACAAAACAGGAAGAGCGTGAACTTCTCTGTTAAATAACAAGCCCCGTCCTGTTGTATGTCATTTAAATATATCACGAAGACTTTATTAGTAATCCTGTATATGGCATAAAATTGTTAAATAACCGATTTCATTTTATTTTTACTCCGACACCATGGCTCCGTTGTCATGGCTGGAGCAACTGAGTGGCTTTCTACTGTCGCAAGTAAACATTGTAGTTTTAATAGTACCTTTGATGGTGTATATTTTAGTTAATTTTTATCAGAAACGTCGGGACTTTGCAAATATTCCTCCAGGTCCGAAGCCGCTGCCGGTAGTCGGCAACTTTGGCGGTTTTCTCATTCCGTCTTTCATCCTGAGGAGGTTTGGACGGGAATCAGACAAAAACAACAAATCCCCTATGATTATTTTAACGGAACAAGCCAGCGTTTATGGTAATATATACAGCCTTTTTGTGGGGAGTCAGCTGATCGTTGTGCTTAATGGCTATGAAGTGGTGAAGGATGCTCTCTCAAACCATCCCGAGGTGTTCTCCGACAGACCAGATCTTCCTGCAGTCGTTATTATGACTAAACGCAAAGGTAATGTTTGCTTAAAGGGCACTTTCACTCATTTTCAACGATATGTGTATGCATTCATCAGCTGGTGAGCACAGACATGCATAAGCATACCCAGTTTCCAGTTTACTCCTACTGCAGTGTAGTGCAATAAATGTAGTTATTGTCTAAACTTCAGCGAGGTGTTGATTCAACTTAATGTTAATTGTGGAAAGTTTTTTTTTCTAATATTAGTCTCAAACCTCTCATAAACAGTTTCAACAAAAACAGAACATTATAACCCTTGTGGGTGTAGGGTTTATTGCAGGTCTGTTGTGGTAGACTGTTAGTTTTACATTTGTGTGTAATATACACTACTGGCGACTGAGAGTACACTTGTCAGTATTGCTGTAACTTATAGACAGATTCTATTTACCACTGCGTTATACTTTAAACTGGTTGAGCAAAAAACAGTACCAAAAGGAAACACTTTATATTTCAAATCTCAAAGTCTCATTGTTAAATCCGGCTCAAGAACAAAAGTATTTTTCACACTGCTCAGCCTGCAGTATCAAATGTAGGATTTAAGGAGGAATTTAAGTCAGAAACAGACAATATTCTACTGACAAGTATAACTTTGTATTAATAGGTTGTTGTGTCGAATTGTTGCAGAAAAATGTATCAGAGCAAAAACTCTCTCTTAATAATAAAAAGGGAATCAGAGGTCCAAACAGCAAAGTGTTCTTTTATTGCCGGCAAGAAAAGGGGAACGAGTAGCACCTTTTACAAAGAACCAAATCGCTCCAAAGGTTTTTCTTTGGGGCATTGTTTTTATGTCCTTGGGTCGGCTTAGGCCACACCTTATCATCCACCTTCCCTAATTTTTGACCAATTATTATGTTGCTTTTATCTCTGTCACTTGTTGTTGGTCAAAACTCTTCAAACCAGGTTTTTGAGCTGTTTGAGGATATGTACTGGCATACATAATTCTACCTGATTATATCCAATTTTTATATATAAGTATTGGGAATCATTTTACATCATTATTGCCCAGTTGTCTTCTGGCCTTTTATTTTTATAAGTTATTCTAGTCATTTTACACCCTTATTTCTTGATCTCCTCCAGAGGGTATTTTTTTAAAAGGTGAAGACTTTAATGCAGACCCAAGCAAAGTGACATGTAATACAAACACACTCAAATTTCTCCAGTGTATGATTATGATTCTTCTACTGTGCCTCTATACGTACAGTGTGATTAAATATGGTTCATGAGATTATAACTACACCAATACAAATTGTATCCCACTAGCCCTTATTGCTTATAAACTTATAAAATCAATCTGCATAGCTTAATATTGTCTTTAAGCACACCAATGACATTTAATGAAAATACACCACAAGGTATGTTACAGTTTGACAAGTTCGTAGAGATAAGAATGAAAACTGTCTGAATAGACCTTGACCTAAAGGCTCTAAATGTTTGGGTTGATGACCTGAGCAATAAACCTACCCTTTTCTGGTTTAATTGAACTTAAGGAATAGTCTTCGCACCTTATGGGCCAGTTTGGAGAAAGCATCGCAAGTTCTGCCACACCACACTCCGAAACTTTGGCCTGGGGAAGTTGAGCTTGGAACCATGCATCCTTCAAGGCCTGGCTACCATCAAAACAGAACTCCTGCGACTGAATGAGGAGTCTGGTGGTACCGGTGTGGACCCTGCCCCACTGATCAGCAACGCAGTGTCAAACGTCATCTGCTCGCTGGCCCTGGGTCAACGTTTCCACCACGAAGACCACGAGTTCCGCACCTTGCTGGAACTAATGGTGCGTGGGCTGCAGATCTGTGTGAACAGCTCTGCAGTCCTCATCAATATCTTTCCATTGCTGTACTACTTGCCATTTGGGGCCTTCAAGGAGTTACGACAAGTGGAAAGAGACATTACGTTGTTTCTAAAAAGGATTATTGCAAAGCACTGGGAAAAACTTGACCGTGACAACCCACGGGATTTTGTAGACATGTACTTGATAGAGATGTTGGCCCAGAAAGCTGCTGGAGTGGAGGACAGCAGCTTCACAGAAGACTATCTTTTTTATATAATAGGAGAACTGTTCATCGCAGGCACTGACACCACCACCAGCACAGTTTTGTGGGTCCTGCTCTACATGGCTTTACATCCTGATGTCCAAGGTAAAAGTAGAAACAGTGCATTCAGTCCATACTATACAGACTGCTCATAGACCCTTGTGAAATTGCACACTATCAACTGCATTAGCTGAAATATCTCCAACAGATTCTGCTTGATTTTGATAAAGTTATGAAGTACTAAAACAGTTATCTCTTTTTATCAGCCAACCAGAAAATTACCTCTGCTGAGAGTTTCTATGGCAGATTTCTAAAGGAATTTCCACGAGTTGTTGATGAATAAAGAAAACTGTGTAGAAAACAACTAATAATAACTAATATACACATTTTCACAAATCAACTCACTTTACTGGATGCAATTCGTATACAACATTGTAGAACTTCAAAATTTATAGCTGAGATTCCAGGTGGAATTTATGTAGAACAAACAAATGTTGACCACAGACTTTGTTTTCTGCCGAATGGAAAACACTTTGAGGGAAAAAGGGAAATTGGAAATCTGCTTGGTTATTGATATTTGGGAGGGGGGAAATACTGAATGTTGTTTTGCTTCTACTGTTCTGATTTCAGATAAGGTCCAAGCAGAGATTGATGAAGTGGTGGGCAGAAATCAGGTTTTGTCTCTGACTCATAAAGGAAGTATGCCCTTTACTGAGGCTACTATCATGGAGGTCCAGAGACTGACTGTGGTGGTTCCTCTGAGTATTCCACACATGACCTCCAAGACAACAGGTAAACTTAAACAGAGCTCAGGATTATAACATTGTTAATTTCTGAGTCTGAGCTAATGCCATTATTAGAGTTGGGTACTGTTCACATTTGAACCAATACCAGTACCCAACAGGACCTTTTTTCAGTACTTTATTCTCTCTGTAATAACAAAAATGTAATTTCAGTTGTAAAAATGAGTCTAAACTTCTCCAATTTCAACATTTTTATTTATTTAGGATATTTTGTTAGAGCATTTTGTTGTAACGCACCACACAAAATAAAACCCCTTCCTACTTCCCTCTCCCCTCCCAAACCCGTCCCTACAACCTCCAGAAGCACCGCTCAGCAGAGAGCATCCCAGTCCAGCTGTTAACTCCCAGCGGAGGACATGGCCTCGGTTAGCTCACTGCTCCCCGGCCACAGCGAGTCGCTCCACAGCCACAGCTCACTGAGCCTACCAGTGTTTAGTAACTGGTTAGCGTGCTAGTCTGTTAGTCTCATTAGCTGGACACTGCTAACACCATGCTAGCTGGCTAACGCTGACTAGAAGGCCGGAGTGGTGACCACGGGCTGCTCATCAAACTTTGGCCTTCAATTTAAAAGTTAAACGTGGGTTTTTAAATATTTATCCACCGTTGCTGATTAACTATCCGCTAACTAAGTGAAGCTAACTAGCCTGTATTTATTTGAATTCACGACGCAACCTGCTCTCAAGGTACCAAAATTTGGCGCCGATCTAACATGAATTGGTTCTCAGTAGCACCAATGTTGGTACCCTTAAAAGTACCCAGTTCAGTACCCAGCCCTCGCTATTATCATGTTTTTTTTCCTTTTGGCAGAATTCAGAGGCTTCACTATTCCCAAAGGAACAATTATTGTACCCAACCTATGGTCTGTCCATAGAGATCCCACTATGTGGGATAACCCAGACTCTTTCAACCCAGCACGCTTCTTGGATGATGAGGGAAAGTTGCTCAGGAAGGAGTGCTTCATACCATTCGGGATTGGTATGCTATTTCTTACTCATATGAGCCAAATATCTGAAACATTGATGTATCAATTAACGTTCAAGACGTGTTCACAGTTTTAAGTCTGTCTTAAAACAACAGTCAAGTGCCCAAATGAACAATGAAATAGGTTTTTCTTGCCATATTCATTCCTCCTGTTCATACAGGCCATTAGAAGATCCCTTAATAATGCACTTAAAATGTAATGTTACGGCCAAAGTCCCTTTTTTTGTTAGTATACTTCCGCCACAGTTCAGCAGGGAAACACTATCAGAGGAAACAAAGAGGGAATCTGATGCTAAAAAGACTGTAAATGTGGCAGATATCCATCTGATATGACTAACTCAGACAGCTGAAGCCTCATATAAGCTTCAGATAAACTTTTAAAACTGTTGATTTTGACCTCCATCACTTACACTGAAATTGCATTTGAATGGGATCTTCTAATGTTCAGTATGAACAAGAGGAATGATTACAGCGAGGAAAACCTCTTTCAGTCGTCATATGGGCACCTGACTGTTGTTTTAAGACAGACAAATTGTGAACTCATCCTGTAATGTAATGATTTCACCTTTGTATCCCTAAGGTCGCAGGGTGTGCATGGGTGAACAGCTGGCAAAGATGGAGCTATTCCTGACAGTTACCAGCTTACTTCAGGCCTTCAAATTCAGACTCCCAGAGGGGGTGCCTCCACCTTCCCTGCACGGACGTTTTGGCCTGACACTGGCACCCTGTCCATACACTGTGTGTGTGAGCCCTCGTAGTTGAAACAGTGCAAACTTGGTTTCAGCAGACTGGCTGTAAACAGGGTGCTTTGTTGATATGGATATTTTGTGTGCAAAATATAAAAAGTATTTTTGATTGGAATGTGTCTCTTTTGCTCATTCTATTATGACTGCATATTATGTTTCATTATAATTTCATTTATATATTTTTTGATTATTCAAGCAATCATTTAGTCCATAAAATTTCAAAAGTCATGACAAATACACATCAGAAATTACCCCAATCCAAAGCAATGTCTTGAAATAGCTTTTCTCTCTCAAAATAGGTGTTAAATTGACAGTGATATAATCTAGAATAGCAATAAATCCACTCATTTAAGAACCTACAACCAGAAAATGATCTATATATCTACTTGATAATCAATCAATAATGGTCAAAATTCTGTTGATTTCATTTTTGTCAATCAGCTGATTGATTTATTAGGCTCAGTATTTTGTGCCAGATGCCTTTGAATAAAATAACAGCTGGATGACTAATATTTTATCATTTAATTGTTTTATGATGCACACCACTGATCTATAGCCACTTGGAGCCCCTCTCTCTCCTTGCTGGCTGCAGGCCACTTGTGACACAAATTGTATCTGTTTGCTGAGAAATGCTAGTGTCAGTGATTAAGAATGACTTTGTTTTGAGTACAAAACCAGCGTGAAATAGAGCCATTTAAAATGTGTTCCCTTAATTATCATCATTTATAACACTTTTTATACTGAAAGAACAAATTGATCCCAAATTGTTCATCATTACTAATTATATATATATATATATGTATGTATATATATATATATATATATATATATATATATATATATATATATATATATATATATATATATATATATATATATATATATATATGTATATGTATATGTATATGTATATGTATATATGTGTATATATATATATATATATATATGTATATATATATATATATATATATATATATATATATATATATGCACAGTACCAGTCTTTGGACACACCTACTCATTCAAGGGTTTTTCTTACATTGTAGAACGCTACTGAAGACATCAAAACCATGAAATAAGACATGGAATTATGCAGTAAACAAATCAAAATATCTTTCATATTTTAGATTCCTCAAAGTAGTCACTGTTTGCCTTGATGGTGGCTTTACACACTATTGGCAAATCTTAACCAGCTTCATGAGGTAGTCACCTGGCATGGTTCTCAGTTAACAGGTAAGGCACACCTGTTAACCTGTCAAAAGTTAATTGGTGCAATAATGTCTTACCTTCTTAATGCATTTGAGACCATCAGTTGTGTTGTGCCAAGGTAGTGTTGATATACAGCAAATAGCCCTATTTGGCTACTGTAGTAATCCATATTCTGTCAAGAACCGCTCAACTAAGTAAATCAGTCAATCCGGAGAATTTCACAAACTTTGTAAGTTTCCTCAATTGCAGTCGCAAAAACCATCAAACGCGACGATGAGACTGGTTCATGAGGACCGCCCCAGGAAAGGAAGACCAAGAGTTACATACACTGCAGAAGATAAGTTCATTAGAGTTATGACCCTCAGAAATTGCCAATTAACGGAATCTCAGATTAGAGCCCACATTAATGCTTCCTAGAGTTCAAGTAGGAGACACATCTCAACATCAACTATTTTGGAGGAGACTGTGTGAATCCTTCATGGTTGAATTGCTGCAAAGAAACCACTACTGAGGGAGACCAATAAGGAGAAGAGAATTGCTTTGGCCAAGAAACACATGGAAAGGACATAAGACCAGTGGAAATCTACTTTGTTCTGATGAGTCCAGATTTGAGATTTTTGGTTCAAGCTGTGTCTTTGCAAGACACAGAGAAGGTGAACAGATGGTATCTGCATGTGTAGTTCCCACTGTGAAGCATGGAGGAGGAGGTGTGATGGTGTGGGGGTGCTTTGCTAGTGACAATGTTGGCGATTTATTCTGAATTCAAGACACATTTAATCGGCATGGCTACCACAACATTCTGCAGTGACACACCATCCCATCTGGTTTTCACTTAGTGGGACCATGATTTGTTTTTCAACAAGACAGTGACCTAAAACAGACCTCCAGGTTCTGTAAGGGCTAGATGACCTGGCCTCCACAATCACCAACCTAAACCCAACTGAGATGGTTTGGCATGAGTTGGACCGCAGAGTGAAGTAAAGGCAGCCAACAAGTGTTCAGCATATGTGGGGACTCCTTCAGGACTGTTGGATAAGCATTCCAGGTTTACTACATGATTCCATATGTGTTATTGTATTGTTTTGACGTCAGTATTGTTCTACAAATAGTAAAAATAAAGAAAAACCCTTGAATGAGTAGATGTGTCCAAACTTTGACTGGCACTGTACACCAGCGGGGGTCAAGGTTTTCATTTAAGAGCATTAAGCACTATATGATGTCATACTACACATACAGTGCAGTGTAGCTACAATCAGGCTGTGGGTAGTGAATAATGTAATCCAATCAGTAAAACTATCTCAAAGCTAGAAAAGACACTGACTACAAGTTGGTACTTGTCAACCAACACAGTATTCACAGTAAAATGGGCCTTTGAGGCACAACTTTTGCTGATTTTCATCCTTACAGTATATCGATGTTTTTGTTTACACTTGTTGATATGGTTTATCTTCAACCTCAATGTGAAAAGGCTGCTGCTCTCCTTTTTCACTAGGTCCTGGTTCCCAACATTACAAGTGTTTCTGTATTAAATCACTAACTTCAGTCCAATGTTAGTTGAGGCTGAAGGTGTAAGACCAGTCGCTGGTCAATGAGATGGAGTAGGGAAGAGAGAAGCAGCTTGCTGTGAGGCTGAATCAGATTTGATTCGTTTGTTTGCTTTGCTTTAAATTATTTGTTGAATTTCCTGATGTTAATTTTTGCCTCTTTCATTTATATTTTTTAAATTAATATCACCTTTTTTGGATAAGGGTACAAGACACACTCACTCTACTACCCCTAACCATGCCTCTCCTCATGCCTAAACCTAACCAAGTGGGTATATCATGTAATAAAATGGGTGTGTCGTGTAAACACTGCAGGTTCGTGCAGCTGGATATACTTTGCACATAACTCCAGCCTGCTAACCTGCTTTTTTTTAAGCATCCCTTTAAAAGTTGAAATAATATTATATATAATATTTAAAACGCAGAACTTTTACTTGTATGGACTGGAGTTTGTTTTTGATTTTGTTTTGTTTTTTAAATGTTTGTATTGCTGCTGCTAAATATTTACTTCCTTTTAATGCGATTACCGTAAACTTCGGATCAATCGCGCACTCCAAACATAGTGGCTGCAGTTTGACCACGCAGACCACGCAGTGCATATTTGATTAATATTTAATTAAAGGATTCTCCAGCAGAATCTTTTCCTGGGGTATTTTATTCAACATTTAACATTTAGGGTCACCTTAGTTTGTACACCTGTTTTCTAACCAATGTGTGTGAAAGGTCATGAAGTGTTGGTGACGTCACGTGACCGCCGACCTTCCTCTCCTTCTTCTGTCTGCCTGGTTGTTTCTGTAGCTGAAAGCACATCATGGCTTTCTTCACTCACCAAATCTGCAGAGGTTTCTCCTCTTCGGCTGTTAGAAATGTTGTTATTAAGCATGTAACGATCATCGGAGGAGGACAGATGGGTGCAGGAATTGCGCAGGTAAGCGACGAAACGCTTTCATGCTCTGGTTAACCAAGCTAGCAAATAGCTTCACAACAGCCAGCTGACATGCTGTATATAACTCAAAGGGCTGCAAACACGTTTCATAGGTTATATGTGATCGTTGAAGGCTGATACACAATAATTACGACGCTGAAGTTAGCTTTTGACTAGAGGACAGTTGAGAGAAACGTAAAAGCTTTAACCTTTAAAACCCACCTCTAGATTTGTGAACCATAGATTTAATCAAAGAAAGATTTTACTGCATTGTCACCATTCAGACACCATTAGACCATGTTTATCATAAAAACACTGTTAATCTTGTCAAACAACGACCTGATTCGACTCTAGAGACTGTTTAAACCATTGTCACAATTCTGTAAACAGAAAAAAGGGCGATTTCACTGTTTTTTCCCCATTCAGACCACATTAGACCAGGTCTAGATCAAAAGTCTTAGACATGTCAAATCTGGACTAGATTAACAGATAAACTGCAAGGATGGTCTAAAACAGTGGTTCCCAAAGTCTACTTGGGACCCCTCACATATTGCATTGTCACTAGTAAAGTTATCGATTATTGTCTTGATTCATCGGTTAATCATTTTGCCAACAAAATGTCAGAAAATAATGAAAAAGATCTGTTAAAGTTCCCCACAGTCCAAGGTTTCATCTTCAAATGTCTAATTTGGACTAACAGTCCAAACCCCAAAGATATTCAGCTTATCATGTTTGACAAAGAAAATCAATAAATCACATTTGAGAAGCTGAAACCAGCTTATTTTTTCATTTTTGCTTAAAAAAATGACCAAATCAATAATTCAGTTGTCAAAATTGCTGATTAATCTTCTATTTATTGACTACTTCATTAATCGACTAATCTTGCAGATCAAGAAAGAGGACTTATTTTGTTTCATTTGAATAACTTTTGGAGGCTTGAGGAGGTAAAACACAGTAGTCCACAAAAAATAAAGCAAAAATTAGAAGAAAGCTTGACAAAAAAAGAGAAACCATTTTGTGTGTCCAAAATATGTTTTTTTTCAGTATCCCATCCTGTCCTATCATCTCACGACTCCTTTGATTAATCCAGCAACCTATTGTGGTCTCAACCCCCAGTTGGGGACCACTGATCCAAAACACAGATTGAGATTTGTGAAGGCCTTATGTACATGTACAGATGTACAGTACCAGTCAAAAGACACTTCATTCCACTTCACTTCTCATTCCCTTGAATGAAAAAGTGTGTCAGGATGTTTTGTAAAATAATTTACTTTGTGGATCATTAACTTACATTAACTACAGCATGTTTTTTACTTAAATTATCATGTTTTGTTAAGTGTTCATAATATAAAAGCCTCTAATGTTAGTTGTCTTTAAAGTCTTAAATTTCCCTGATAATGAATGGTTCACTTGTCTCACCTTTACAACACAATCACCCACTGATCCCATAAGGAAGTTGTGTTATGAAATAGTTCAGTTGTCATTCATTAAACACACTTTAGTTTTTTTCCTTGTGGTGTGACATAACAAGACTCAAAAATAAATCAGCTCAGATGCACTGCAGCAACTTTTAGAAGATACAAATGCCAAATTTTGCCACAAGGTGTCGCCCTCCATATTTGTTTTTAGTGCAGATTTTGAGCTGTGTTCTAATTTCATACCAGTATGTTCCAACTGTGTATAACTATAATATACTAATTGTCATATACTGTTTTTGTAGTTTTACACAATAAAATTAATGTACTTTACTGGTTTTTACTAATAGAAAAGTATGCAATAATGACAGTAAAGCTGCAACAAAGAGAAAGCAAATTGGCTTTCCAAAGATGTTTACTTTACATTTTGTTTTCCATGATCATCTTCAAGCTGTTAGTCACCATTCACAATGTGTTTTAATTCATTGTAGCTCAGTAGCTCCTTCACTTCTTTTTGTGTATTGCATTGTGGTTCAGTCATGTACATCAACAACAAACTCAATATTTTTTTAGTATGCATACTAACTTGTTTGAGTATGCTTAATTTTGTGACTTTCCAAAAGTAAACACACTACATACATGCAGCAATTACACAGAAAGAGGTTTAACAAAATATCACATATACTGTATATACCAGGTTTATTGATGTATTTCTAGTTATCTTGAACTAATTTCTTTCTGGAAGGTTGCTGCATCAACTGGCCACTCTGTGACGCTGGTGGACACATCTGACAACATCCTGAAGAAGTCTGTCAAAGGAATTGAAGGGAGCCTTAAAAGAGTGGTCAAGAAGAAGTTTGCTGATAAGCCAGAGGTGAGACACACTTGAGATAAAATGAACAATAAGGTTAGTGTGAAGGTGAAAAGTGTGTCACTACCAGGAGATATTGCATTTGGTTTGTTTCAGGCGGGTGAAGAGTTCATTCAGAAAGTCCTGCATAATGTGTCAACCTCAACGGATGCTGGAGCTACTGTTCAGAGCACAGATCTTGTGTTGGAGGCCATTGTGGAAAATCTTAAAATCAAACAGGATCTCTTTGGTGGGCTTGACAAGCTGGCACCGGCGTAAGCACTGTCTTGTTTCTGTTTGATTTCTCAGCTGTATTATATTTGATAACCTTCTTAAAAAGGCAATGAAATGAAAAGTTCAGCACAACACATGTCTGCTTCTGTTATTAACTGCTGCCCATATTATGTGTTACCTACTTTTTTTTTTTTTTGCTTTACCTCTTGTTTTAGACACACCATCTTTGCCAGCAACACATCCTCCCTACCCATCACTGACATTGCCAGCTCCACCAAGCGACTGGACAGATTCGGTGGCCTTCACTTCTTCAATCCAGTCCCTATGATGAAGCTTGTAGAGGTAGGGCTCTGACCAAAAAAAAATCATTATATTTATTTTTATTTGTTGTATTTGTATATGTTTATTTAACATAGACCATACAGGTAAGCATTTTTACATAGGAAGAAGTAATGCAACAGGTGTAATGTACTGTACATAGGGCATCTAGCTGAAGCTCATTTGCAACAAAACACATAGGTGTCCTTGTAAAAGCTTTAAATTGGATGTTCAATATATACTGATCAGCCACAACACTAAAAATACTGACAGGTGAAGTGAACAACTTTGATTATCTCATTACAATGGCACCTGTCAAGCTGTGGGATATATTGGCAACAAGTGAACTGTCAGTTCTTGAAGCTTATGTGTTGGAAGCAGGAAAAATGGGCAAGCGTAAGGATCTGAGCGACTTCGACAAGGGCCAAATTGTGATGGCTAAATGACTGGGTCAGAGCATCTCCAAAATGTCAGGTTTTGTGGGGTGTTCCCGGTATGCAGTGGTCAGTAACTACCAAAAGTGGTCCAAGGAATGACAACTGGTGAACCAGTGACAGGGTCATGGGCGCCCAAGGCTCATTGATGTGTGTGGGGGGCGAATCCCACAAAAGAGCTACTGTAGCACAAATGGCTGAAAAAGTTAATGCTGGCTATGATAGACAGGTGTTTGAACACATGGTCCATCGCAGCTTGCTGCATGTGGGTCTGTGTAGCTGCAGACCAGTCAGAGTGCCCATGCTGACCTCTGTCCACAGCCGAAAGTGCCTACAATGGGCACATGAGCGTAAGAACTGGACCATGGAGCAATGGAAGAAGATGGCCTGGTCTGATGAATCACATTCTCTTCTACATCATGTGGATGGCTGGGTGCATGTGTGTTGTTTACCTTGGGAAGAGATGGCACCAGGATGCAGTATTGGAAGAAGGCAAGCCGGTGGAGGAAGTGTGATGCTCTGGGCAATGTTCTGCTGGGAAACCTTGCGTCCTGGCATTCATGTGGTTACTTTGGCACATACCACCTACCTAAACATTGTTGCAGACCAAGTACAGCCCTTCATGGTAACTGTATTAGGCAGGTGGTTTTTGACTGGTATGTGAATTAAATGGTGTCGCCAACAAGAAATATTCACCTTTCTTAAAATTAATTTTTGAACAGCTTTTTACTTGTTGATAGACAACTTAAACAACTTTTGTACAGTTTGTACAAACTGTAGGCTACTACATGTATTTGACTGATACTCCAAAGTGCATGGACAGAACTATTTTCACATTGGCTGTGCAGTCTGTGAACAGCTACTGCAACATTTAATTTTCAAAGTACAACATTGGTGGTTGGACCACTTTTTCTAGACACTAGCTGCTCTGCTAATCTATATGAAAAAGAAAAAGTAACTTTAAGAAAGGTGAATGCTTGTTGGCAACACAATTTAATCTGCATAACAACACATATTGTGTGGTAAAAACTTTCTTTTCTGCACAAAATTTGACCATTTGCACCACACAAACTAGTTCTTATATATACTTGAGTTTTTACTAAATATACACCTACTGACTGCCAGGTGGAACTGTAAGCTGGCTGAATGAACCAACCGACAAAGCTAACGTTAGCAATCGCTAACTCCATAACAGCCTATCAACACTCCAGTTCTGATTTCACACAATGCTGCACTGACAACTACCAACAGCTGAACGTGGACAAAACAAAAGAACTTGTCATTAACACATCAAACACACCTCAAACTGGACTGAACCCAACCTCCATCCACAGCAAGACAGTAGAAGAGGTCAACAACTTCAAATATCTTGGACTCACTTTAGACAACAAACTCAGCTTTGATCAACACATCACTGATATCCATAAACTGTCCCAGGAGAGACTCCACGACATCTGCAAACTCACAGCACTTTCTGTTGCCCCCCACCTCCTGTTGCTGCTTTACAAAAGCATAATCCAACCCATCCTGCTGTACTGTTCCCCCTGTTTCTTTACCATGTTAACCATCTCCAACAAAAAAATAAATTTACCAGGATCACACGTGCTTCCTCTAAAGTCATCCACTTCCCTACACCCAGTCTCTCAGACATGAATGAGCCATCACACGCTCCGCATTCACAATAGCGAACGACACCAATCACCCCCTCAAACCAAACCTCACACTACTGCCGTCAGGCCATTGATACAGGAGAAGTTTTGTCCCTTCTGCCATAGCAGCTCTGAACAAACTGCTTTGCTGACCTAATGTATAGATCCAGAGTTAGCTGTGTGTGTGTGTGTGTGTGTGTGTGTGTGTGTGTGTGTAGACACATGTATATGTGTGTAGATACAGGTGGGGGAATGAATTTTATGTGTTTATGTGTCTGCATGTATATGTCTGTACGTTGCGCTGTGGTTATCTGTATGTTTCTGTGTATGTACAGGTTGTGAAAACAAATTTCTTGCAGGACAGTAAAAACTATATCTGTCAAATATCTGACCTGTGTAACACTACATTGAAGAGTAAAAGACAAAATATGGAATATGGTCAACAAATTTGACCCAGCACTTTAAATTTCATGGAAAAAAACACACTAAACCTCAAATTATGCCAATGACCTTAACTAGACTAAATGACAAAATAACATTTGCTCAGCATAATCAGATATTTCCCTCTTACTAAACTGCATGAATACTACTAGTTCTAAAACACACATATTACTCCAGGTATGCAGATATAAACTAAATAAAACAAAGTCACACCTTGAAAGGATTAACAGTTAAGTTCATTTTATCTTTTGGCGTCTAAAACGTTTATTTTTGGAAGTTATGTTACAGTTGTTGATGCTACATTGACAGATGTTTCCTAGCAAAAGTGTTTAGACATTTATTAAGTTTTAATGGTGCAATCTGAGTTTGAAACTAGTTGGTAGTTACTAAGAACTTAGGAAGGACATTTCACACATAATTACTGATGGTTTTAGAAACAGCTGGTGCAACCCAGTCCTGTATAAAGCCAGTAACACTTCATAAACTAGAATCAAAGTTGCTTAAGTATTTATCTTCCACAGGTTATTGGAACCTCAGCAACAAGCCAAGAGACGTTTGATTCCCTCCTGAACTTCAGCAAAGCGCTGGGAAAAACACCAGTGTCCTGCAAGGTAAGATTTGCTGTCTGATGTTATGTTATAGCTGTAGTCTCTAACAAAATACAGCTCACTCAGCAGTATCCAATATCCCTTTATTCAGGATACACCTGGATTCATTGTAAACCGCTTACTTGTTCCTTACATGATGGAGGCCATCCGCTTGCATGAGAGAGGTATGTATACATGCATGACTATGAGAGGTATCAGTGGCTCCAGTCAAGTTTTCTTATCAGAATCATTTAAGTGTCTTGAACTACTTTAACTTGGAATTTAAATTGGGAACATACAACTGTAGAAGAATCTGTCATTTTGGGGAGGATTGAAAAGAAGATGTGCAGGCCTTTCTTTGGTGTCACACACCCCTTTTCAATGAAAGCAGTTCGATGGCTGGTTCATCTAATCTCAAACAAGTTCTTTGCATTTTGACAGCCAAGAACCGGCTCTCAGCTAGGAAACCTGGTTCCAGAGCAGCACCAAGACGTAATTAAGATAAAAGAACCACTTGCGTCAGAGGCTGGCGCTGGGATTATTTTGACCAACTAAAACTAAAATGCATTGCGTCCAGCCAGGCTAAAAGCTGTTGATATGTCACTTTATTAAGTTTTATTATTTTTTCAGGTGTGAAAGTAACCATGTAGATCCCCAATATGTAGTCAGTTTATCCAAACAACGCCAGTTTGGAAATTTGCTGCAATGTTTTTCGGAGATGTGAAGGGGCCATTGGCCGGTGTTACACTGTATTTGGTGGTCCATCAGATTCTGTGATCTAAAAATATCTAATATATTAAATATATCTGATATATTAAATACATTGAACAAAGTACATCTTTAATACTAATGAGTCAATTCATAAGCAGCATTTTAATCAATTTTCTGCAAAATTAGTATTTTTACTTTAATATTTAAAGTAAATTTAGCTTGTAATACTTCAATTCTTTTACTTAAGTATGATTTTAAATGCAGGATTTTTACTTGTGATAAAGTATTTTTACATTGTGGTATTGATAAGCTACTTTTTTCTTCTAACACTGCAGGTCCCAGAATCTGATTGGTCACCAAATTCGGTGTAACACCGGATGAAATGGCCGTCAGTCATGTGATACAGTCATGTCTTGCTTGAGTATACTTCAGTGTGATCAGTCTGCTGGTAATGGCATACTTAATCATTCATTTAGTGGGCAGTATGCAGTACATAGGAGAGAAAGTACAGCTGTGATTTAGTCCGCCATTGTTGTTGTGCTTCCGTTTTCCATTTTATGGCAGGTGGCAACCAGCATTACGATGTATTACTGACACCTACTATGTTGGAATGTAAAGTGCTTGAAGTTGGCATTAGCATTGCTAGGAAATCAGAGGCGTGTACAGTTACGTAACAACCAGGCTCTCTAGCTCGTGGAAAGCAAGCCGGTTCTTAGAAGGTTTGTTAGTTGAACCAACTGCAAGCTGGCACCAGCACCATGTTCCAGTTGGTGAAAAGGGGGTAGCATTCATGTTTAAGTGAACCGCGTCAAACATTGAGGCTCTAATGTGATATCACTCACTATTATTTTCAAGTTATTGATTGATTTCTGCAGCTTCGTGTGGTTACCATTTTATTTTTCTGTTTTCTTCTTCAGGTCATGGATCCAAAGAAGACATTGATATCGCCATGAAACTTGGTGCTGGTTACCCCATGGGACCCTTTGAGCTCCTGGACTATGTAGGACTAGATACAGCAAAGTTCATTATGGATGGTGAGTAAAACTATGTTATATTACTTTAATTTAAAGTGAAACTATAACATAGAAATACTAAGCTAAAACATTTTTTTGTTATTAAACCCCATTTTGAGGTACTAAATCCTTTCTGTTGTTGCATATCATTAGGTTGGAGTGCAATGGACCCTGGAAACCCACTTTTTGGCCAGAGTGAATTGCTGAACAAGTTGGTGGCAGAGGGCAAATATGGTAAAAAGACAGGAGAAGGATTCTACAAGTACAAGTAATTCAGTTTGCAGTAGGGATTGATATCACTGTGAAACTTCTCAGTACTCAAGAAAATAAAGCCATCCAACAAAGAGTGGTAAGGATTTGAAATAGGGAAAAATGTTGAATGATCAACACAACACTATTGATCAGGAGTTAACCTGTGTGCCTTCTGCTTTAAAGGGCGACTTAGTCTGTCAGTCCATTTTGTTGTGGACGTCCACTGTACCTGAATGACATCTTTTTATGAGTGAAGAGATTATGTGATTAAATAGATTTTTGAAATATATGGTGTCCTGTTCTCATTTTTGTGTGTGTAATGAAAGGTGTTAACTGCAGATACACAAATACCAGGGTCTGTCTTATGAAATGTATTAACATAAAATGCAAATGCCTCTCATCGGCTAGAAGTTTTTAAAAAGACCAAACTGCAACAGCTGAAATGGAAGATATAACTTTTATCAGAGTACTCTGAATCTCTAACCACAAGAGTCAGTAGGATAGATTGCAAACTTTTACACTTTGCCTGAAACACTTAAGTTTACTTATTACTTAGTATACTAGATTTTACAATTAACATATTGTAATTCTACTACAGCTATTTCTGCCCATGTTAAAGGGCTATTTAGTTATATAGAGAAGAGTCTAAGGTTAAGTGGGTGTCCAATATTTTCCAGATTAAATGATCTGTGTGATTTTGGGCTTTATAAGAAAAACTGACTTTAATACATGGCTATGAATCCTTTGTCAGCCTCTTCTCTAAAGCAGGACACACTATGGGAATGTTTAGCATACCAACCACCACTTGGTTTCTCCAAAACATGCTGTTAACCAAATATGAACACAAGGTGGTGCTGTTACACTTGAAATAGGAATATTCAAGAGGCACAGGTCAGATTTGTCCAGAAATAGAATTTTCCTTTGATCTTGCCTCTTTCATCAAAAAATGTTTACTTCAAAAATGTAATTTTTGCCCTAATTTTTACAGATGTTAAAGTCTGTTTTCTTGAAAATTTATATTGAACAGAAGAGAAAAGATGGACATGACCCCTGAAATCAACTCGTTACCCAATAGAATTGTTTTTTATACTCGGATGATGTAGGTTTCTCTTTTCATTATCACTGCAATAATGTTGTATGAATGTAGCCTCGGGCATTGCGTGCTTTCTGAGTTTTAATTGCTTGTCAATTTTTTAAGCTTTTTGAAGTTTCCACAAAGACTAAAACATGCTCCATCCAATGTGTTACCCCTGCTTTACACCACTAATAAGTGGCGCTACTGCCAATGGACACTTGTATTATAATCTCCAAGGATGACACATAGACTGTTACATCTGGCACTTCTAGCTCTGGTCTTTCCACCACACGAGTGATCAAATGAGCCAATGGTGCCTTTTTATTTTTCTTTAAAAAAACAAAACAAAACAAAAACATGTTGAAACAGTTCAAATATGACCACTTGGGAAGCAAAGTGCTACACCAAGATGACAGTGACCCAAAATATGAGAATAAAAAAAAAAGAGGAATTCATCAAGTAATACTAAAATAGAGCATTAAAATCAAAATATTACAGAGATGCTTGCATGGAATAAACAACATGGGTAAAGACCACACTATTAGCTACCAGAGAGAAAAGACAAAAGGTCCATTGCAATAAAAGAAAGACTGCCAAGTGCTGGGGTAAATATATATATCTGCTTCATTTGTCATGTTTTAGAACAATAAAATATAGGCCTCTGAGCTATCACTCTCGCCTTTGTCCTAATGTTGCCTGCAAAAATACCAAGAAAATTGACATATCCTGACAGTTTTAAAAAGTACACATACTGAGCATTATTTTACATCTGAGCAAGACTCGAGGTCACTATTTGTTACAAATAGTTATCAAAAGAAGCCTTAAGTTTCAATTTTCTGCAAGACGCTTCAACAAGAAAAATGGCTTTCCTGTGTCCAAAGCTTATTTTTCATATATACCACTATATAAAAAAAAAACAATATTAAAAAAAAAAAAAAAATCACTAAAATATACACCAAGAAATTGAAACAAGGGTTCAAGATACAAAAAAGCATTCAAAATAAAATTCAGTCTAAAATGAAAAGCAAATCATAATGTTGATCCTTTTTTGCACCAACTGGTCATCAACAAACTAAAATGGCGTCTTGAGGACGTTTCTTAGACAAGATGAGATCCCTCCATCTTCCTTAGTGCAGTCTAAAAAGAGGTGTTTGGTCGGTCGGGCAAAACCCCAAATGGTCTCAAAAATCCAGTGAGAGAGAGAGAAAAGGGAGGGTGGGGGGGGGGGTTTCAGGGAGTGAATGTTGGCCTAATGAACTATACAAAAAGGAACAGAGGTGACAAATAACTTACAATAACTTAGAAACAGGTGTTTGGAGTGTCTGGGCGGTGCAGGGGAGAAGTTTGTGCGCACATCAAAATTGCTGCTGTTTTTCAGTGCAGTGCCTTAAAGCTGATTGGAAAGAAACTGACAAAACACAGACGTCAAATTGATGTGCTCTGGGTTTTCGGTGAGAGAACGTGGTCTTGTGAGGGTGCTCCTACTCGTCATGATTGTCTTGTTCAGTTCAGTTCAGTGTCTCTACAGCAGTCGCCTTCAGGAAGGGAGTAGAGTCAAACAGGGAAGTGTTTTTGGTGGTGGTGGTGGTGGTGGTGGTGGTGGTGGCATGTGACTGTTGAAGGAAAGGGAGTAGGGTTATGTGGGGTAGGAGAGAGGGGGAGGGGTGGGGGAGGGGGTTGGGGGGTCCTCTGAGAACTGGAGGCTTCAGTTTGGAGATTTAAGGGTCTTCATGGAATCTAACAGGCCTCCATCTCTAGCAGAGGGCCCGTAGCTGCTGCCTTCGCTTTGCATGTGGAGAAATTAGTCCGTTTTCCTCCTGCAAGAAAACAAAATCTGGTCAGTCAACCACATTAACTATGAAGTGACTGCATCTGGATACAAAAGGAAAAACTGCAGTTTTTTTCCTCATTGGTGGTGGAAGGGGAGGGGAGAAAACATTTTTTAGAAACACATCAACAACCCACACCAAAACACTGATCACACATTCCCGCCACATTAACCAAAACCAGACAGAGGCATGACTCAAGAGTGACTCGAAAGTGTCTCACCATGCAGGCATGAATACCCAGTAAAAGGAACGGCAAATGATCTGTCATTACCACCTATGTAATCAATCATAATTTTTTAGTTTTTAAGTGTTATAGCTGATTGAATGAAAGCCTTTGCTGCAATGTAGAGCCAGGCCCTGAAGTACAGAGGGGGTTACAGGTCAGTGACAGGATGTGGGCCGGCCAGCTTTGATCTACTCTAACATGGGGGTTGCCGTGACCCAGCTGGCAGCACTACGTTCTTCTTTGCCCTCCCCTGACTGACTCATTCCTCCTCTTGCTCTCTCAAGGCGAGCACCCAATTGTGTAGCTTCTGGTTGACATTTAGGCTGCCGCTGCAGGTGGGCGATGGGAAAACAAGATGAGGAAATACTCTCAGCGCAGGAGGATCACCACATTGACCCAGTTGGTTAAAACTAGCAGAGTTCATGGAGCAGTGTTAGTAATTATCTGAACCGTGCAGGTTGACCCTGCCGTGTAAAAATGCTACCTGACTGCTCAATCCACTTCACAGGACTCTCATGAAATTGGCCTCTTTCCCTGACAGGGAAATTGTTTGTCAAGCAGCAAAAGTGTTCTTTTCCCTCCCGTGATCCAGGCTTGAGCTAACATAACAGAGTTAGCTTCAGTTATTGACAAGCCAAGGAGAGTTATTTTAGACCCGAGCAGCATCAAATAGAATCTGTGATCAAAGTGGAGACGCAGAGACTTTGGTGGATGGATGCCTCCTGCGACTAAAAAGATGGATGTTTTGTGAAGACGAAAAAAGGAAAAGAAACGGTATTAGTTTGCTTCTCCCTTGTGGCAAAGCCAAGAGTGTGTTTTTGTAGGAGAGGAGTCAGCTGAGCCCTGCTGCTTGCTGCATCTCAACGCTCAAAAGTCTTAACGCGCACGCACACGCGCGCACACACACACACACACACCACCCTGCAGACTGCTTTACCACATGTGGATAAAAGGGAACAGGACAGAGGCCACCTTTCCCAAGGAGAGCTGACCCTGAGCTGCACAGAGTAGAAACTGAAAGGAACACGGCGCTCGGAGAGAAAGAGAGAGCCCCTGTCGCTTTTATTTACCTCCGCCGCCCTCTCTCTTTTCATCCCAGGATCTCAAAGCGGGCCCGCACGCCCGGCACTGCACCCTGTTTCCTGGGGAGCATTTTTCCTTCCCCCACCACAGACATGAAAAGCACTGGCCTTCCTGCCTGGGGAAGAGGCCTGAGGGGCTGCGGGCGAGAAGTGAGTGTGTGTGGACGTGTGTGCGTGTGTGTGCGCAAGTTTCAGAAAGGGTTGGTGGTAACAGCAGGGGTGTGTGCTTGCGTGGTGGTTGGTTGTAGGGGGCACCAGGCCAGCGCTTCACAGGGTCCAGCCGACACAAACACTGGGATTCAGGAGCAACTTGACCCCTCCTCTCCCCTCACCTCCCTCCATCTCCTCCTCCTCCCTCTACATTAGTGCTCAGGAATGCCGGCTGGACTTTTTTGCAGGAAATGAAACGCTCCTCTGTTCAGAGGACTAGCGAAGGTTTGGTCCCCCCCCCCCCCCCACCCTTCTCTCCTCCAATTCCTTTCCCTCTACGGGATGGACGGAGAGAGGGAGGGAGGGAGGAGGGGAAGGAGTCGGACAAGCTCTCGCCCCGCTTTTGAAGTGTGGGAGGTTAAGATAACTGGCACAGCCTCGCGTCTCAATCGCCGCTTTCACCTCCCAGGCCAAATCAAAGCGGCCGCAGCTGGGGCCCGCCCGCCTTATAGCCCCCTAACCTCCAACCCAACCACCCACCCACCCACCCTCCTCCTCCTCAGCTCCCTCCCTCCCTACACGGAGCTCTGGGGTTTCTTTTGGTGCCATTAAAAAGGAAAACACCGCCGACAAATTACTCCAAAAATAAGCCAAGTGGAGAGAGGTGTCTCCAGTGCAGGCTGGGGTGCAGACTTTACCATGGCAAAGAGAAGAGGGGAGATTTGATGGGAAAAGGGAGGGAAAGACTGAGAGCAAAGGGGCTGACAGATAGAACCAATACAAGCAAATAAATATCAGTCACTGGTTTATTGCAATTTAGGTCTTATTTTGTGGTTTCAACCATCATTTCTATTGGTTATGGCAACAATGCGCTCAAAAGAGTAATTGTTGAGATCTGGGAATGTGGTGACATCACTACAATGTTGCTCAACAGGACAATAACCACAGTTAGATAATAAGATAGCTTTTACACAAGTGAAAGTGAGTTTGCCTGAAATGATGGTGGTAATCTCTTACTGCACAGGGACACTGCGTAGGTGCACACTTACCGCAAGTACGATAGGATCAAATTTTAGGTTTGGCTAACTTGAGGGTTTGTGTACAACCTGTCTGATCATCTCACTGCACATTTCTTCCTCAATCATCCTCCTTTTGAGCAATCTCGCCACGTTATCAGATCTCAGCAATAAAAGTGATGAGTAAAGTCTTATTTTTATCCAAAGAAATGATCAAGGAAATTAAGAAAATGACATCTAAATTGTAATAAAATGGAATTACGCTTTAATTGTCAGGGGACAAAAATATTCTCACTATTTTTTTACTAATAATTGGTTCACAGAATAATTGCTTTTGTCGATTGTTTTTTGGATTAGTTGACTGATTAGTCAATAAAATGTCAGAAAATAATTAAAGATGCCCATCACAATTTCCTGAAGTCTAAGATAACCAACAGTCCAAGACTCAAAGATACTGAATTTACTTGATAAAAGACAGAAAAGCAGCTGAAAGCCTGTATATGTTTGGCATTTCGGCTTGTAAATGATTAAAATTGTTGGAAACTAATATTCTACCACTGATTGATTTATTGATTAATCATTTCAGCATTGTAAAGCTTTTATTTCAGTCTGAGCTCCAGCATGTCAAGCTTTTTTTTTTTTTTTTTCCCCTTCATCATTCACTGGGCTCGGTTCCGTTTTGGCTCAGACAAGTAGGTCTGCGAGGTCTAGTAAGGAAATGTCCACACATTTAGATCAGAATCTGGTGTGGTGGAGTGTCTTGGCAGTGACCTTGGTCTGGATCACACAGCTGGCTTTGGTGACACCTTTTCAAAGCAGTCTGCTCTCTATAAAAGTTGTGGTAGTGCCGCTCTTAAAGACAAGGGGAAAATAAAAGGAGCGGGCCAATAAAAAAAAAAAATAAAAAAAAAGGCACCTGGAAGAAAGAAACAAAATGTTTTGCACTGTCAGCATTTTCTTCAGCCTTGAGAAGTTCAACATAAAAGAAATCCCCCCCCCCCCCCCCCTTTAAAAAGAGCTTTGAAATTTTTAACCTCCAATCAAACAGCTCAGGTGAGGTTGTATCTTTTCTACAGGGGCTATCAGCAACTAACCGTCAGGGGAGACTGAAACTAAAAGGGTGAAAAGAAAGAAGAGGGAAGACAGTGTCTGTGTGCAATATTGGAGAGAGGGAATGGGTGGGGTCTGGTTGCGGTCAAAAGGGGAAAAGGGAGGGGGGGGGAGTCACCAAAACCCCAAACCTCAGGCATGCGTGGGTGAGACTAGGGGAGTACAGGAGGGTGTGGGAGGAGGGAGGAGGTAGAGGGAGGCGTTGCCCACATCTAAGGCGGCATCGCTGGGGGCCCGGGCAGCTGAAGTCTGGCCGTGTGCCCCCGCACAGCTCAGTCTGAGCCGCTGCAGGCCGGGGGATGGCAGGAGAGGCAAGGGGAGGGAAGGAGGGGGGGGGGGGGGGCTGGTTGCGGCACATTCAAAGAGCCTGCACAATGACTGCTCCCCTGCGCTGTGGTCTCGCTTCAAAGGCCTCCACCGCGACTCACATTCACCGTCAAGACAGAGGAGAGGAGCCGGAAAAGGAGGAGCGAAGAAAGAGGCAGAAAATTAGGGAAGGAGGTTGAAAAAGAAAAAAAAAAAAAAGATGCTGGGCTGGAGGTTTTGCCTCTTTTAACAATGGCCAGACGGAGTAAAATAAAAATAAACACCGCTTCCTTCGGCCCTGCTGCCCTCTTCCTGCCTGTGCCCCCCTGTTACCTGGGGGCCTTTCATTCAGAGATAAGCATCTCACAAGGGGAGCGTTTTATAAGGTCACATATCTCCGCCTCCTCCGAGGGGCTGCAGTGCCTCAAGGAGCCACAGGGGTAAGGGTGAAAGGTGGAGGGGGGTGAGGTGGAGAGACAGAGAGAAAGAGAGGAAGTGGAGAAGACATCACAAAACAGCAGAGACTGGACCCTCATACTGTTACTGCAGCTGGCCAAACCACGACACAATAGGCCCGTGACTCAATCAAAACAAATTTCAAGCCCCAGTCTAAACAATGGGTGCACATAGCTGCATTTTCTCACATGTGAACGCAGACCTGTAAGAGGGTTATACCCCCTCTTAACATTTTTTTTTTTTCCCTTTTCCTTAAAAGTGTCAAAAAGGGTTTCCCCTCCAGGATCAAGTCTCCCTTCAGTGTGAAAGATTGCTGCTTCTAAGCTCAAACCACATAGCTATACTTAAATTAAGTTTGACATACTGCCACCCTCTGGAAGTCCATACACTAAGTGCTGAGAGGGTCATTTTTCTTCACAGAGTAGGCTTTGTGGAGGTCAGAGGAGTGGCAGAACGGGAGGACTGTGGGGGTGAACATTTCCGATTCTATTTCCTACCCACAGAAACATTAGCCGGGGCGTCGCTCTGATTTAAGCCCAAATCTCTCTCTCTCTCTCCCCCCCCCCCCCTCAACCTCCCACCCCAAACTATTTTTTTCCCCCCCTTTTTCTTTTTTTTTTTTTTTCACAGTTTAAAAAACATTCTCTCATCTCCCATGCGCTGCTCAGAGCGAGACCCAGAGTCAGTTTTGCGATCCGGATCCCTTCCCCAATTATCCCAGGTCACTAATAAGGCGGGGTGTGGAGGCACTGGGCTGTGCCGCAGTGGCCTAGAGGCTCGGTGCCAAATTGAAACGACTCGGGAAATGGAGGCAGACACTGAATCTTGCCTAATTGCAGCCGGAGTGTGTGGCTGGCTGAACAGGCGTGTGTGTTTGTGTGTGTGTGTGTGTGTGAGAGAGAGAGAGAGAGAGAGAGAGAGAAAGAGAGGAGAGTGTTGAGGGTCTGAGAGAGAGAGAAAGAGAGATGAGAGGCAACAAATAAAGAGAGAAAGGGAAAAGAAATGAGAGATGGAGACTGATGAGTGGCAGTTGATTGAGACTGGGTAAACTCAGAACTCTCCAGAATGAGGGATTTTCTTCTGGCCCTTTTCTTACCCTCCCTCTGCTCTCTCTCTCTCTCTCACACACACACACACCCACACACACTCTCTCTCTCTCTCCTCGCTCATCAAAGTCTTTTGACAGCTGACTTCTGGCTACACACATCAGAGGAAGAAGAGCCGGGCCATGAGTGAGACAGAGAGAGTAGGAGAGACTAGCCACCAAAGCTGCTGCTTGAACAACACTTTCTTTCATGTTTCTAGACCAGGACATGAGGTTAGAGATGACCCAAGATGCACTTACCATGCTTTAACAATAGTTAACTCTCTTTTTTTTTTTTTTTTTTAAAGAAAGAAAGAAAATAGATCCTGAACAAAACTGATGTTGATAACTTGATTAAAGATACAAGCTCTTGATTTGTAAAGACATCCATTTTACATGTCAACAAAAGAGCACCTTCATATGAGTCTGAGCAAGATGACTCACATGCAGTTTTATGACGGTTTGCAAGTAGTTGCAACTCTATGGCCCTCACTAGCCGGATTAAAAAGCCACCTTTGTTAGGAGTGTTCCCCTCCCACCCCCCCCGCGCCGTCCCACCCCCATGAAAAAAATGTGCAGTGGCTGAAACGGAGAGAAAGCCTAGAGGGCATGTATGTGTCTCGGCCAGATAACTATCTCAAAGGTTGTGAATCAGCGGGCTTAGTCAGACAAAAGGCTAACAGCGCAAGAGGAAGCAAGAAAGAGAGAAACAAAATAAAGACGGGCGCAAAGAAACAGTGAGGGGAAGTAAAGAGGATAAATACTGCACATTTACAGTCCAAGCCAATGTGAGAAAAAGAGCTGGGAAATGGAGTGATGAGGGGGGAAGACACCCTAATTTCACAATGTCAGAGTAATGACTTCTCAGAGTGCTGTTCCACTGTGGTGAGAGCCAGCTGTGTGGCGGGCCCAGTGTTTGACATGCTAAAGATAACAAAGAGAACCAACATCAAGCCATAAAACATTGCCCAACGACTCAACTCCTGGTTTGCCTCACAGGCAGAAAAACTCAGCAGGAACCATAAAATATGTTAATATAAAAATGTTTTAAGTCCCTTCATAAAATCTACCTAGACTGTAGCCTTTCATATTATGCTGCATATTCTTCATGGAGAAAGAAATGCGGTGTTGTTTGAACTGTCACACAGAAAGGTGTTCAAGATTGTGTCTCCGAAATTAACTCATTAACAAATTTCCTTTCAGATTTTTTCATATAAGGGAGCGACAGATGGGGTAGAGGGTAGGGCAGATGAAAAGAAATAGACAAACGAGTTCATTTAAAGATGTTTTTTTGGCGTCTAAACCAAGCTAACCTCAATCCAGCTCTTTGGGATCTGCATAAATTGAGGGCTTGGGGAGTTGTGGCAGTATCCTTGGTATTATGCATATTAGTTTAAGGCTGTCACTGAGAATCAGCAAGGGTGTCCATCCCGCTGCGGCTAGGCGCTGCTAATTATTGGATCAGAGATAAAGTGCTTTTTAGCGCTCGCTCTCTACACTTTGAAAACGGGCTGAAAAAAAAAAAAATAGAAAGAAAGAAAAGCAGCCCAATTTCTGGGTTCAGAGAGAGCCACTGGGTCAGGAATCGATCAAGTGGAAAACCTTTGTCTGGTTGGGGTGATTTCGACTTAAGACCAGATTTGTCACATCTGCCCGGCTTTTTCTGCTGCAGAAAGGCAGCGGAATAACAGGATGCTACCAGGCTCTCCGGGAGGGAGAGGGAAGGAGAGAGATGGACGGAAAAAAGATCCAGAGAGAGAGTGAAAAAGATTGAAAGAGGGGAAATAGAGTTGCCTGTGCCACATATTGGGAACGTTAATCCTTTCAACAAAAAAAAACAGGACAGGTGACAGTTCAGTGAAGGTTTTGACATGTCATCTGAATCAATATATCTCAACATATCTTTCACATGTGAAAAAAAAAAAAAACGACTACGGAGTGCCTTTTGTTATGGAGGCATTATAGATACACTGAAACCCCAGATACCATGAAATCTTATTAAGGTATAGCATCTCATTAAGTTCCTGCCAAACAAGCTGCTGAATCCTGCTCTGCTTCACAAAGATGCAGAGAGACACAACACATGTAGTCCATATGGAGCTGAGCTGACGTCTCAGCCTCCACTAGCTGTAAAAAAAATGTTCTGGGGAAGTAAAACTGTTTTCAGATGTATTATTTAGTCCATGTTTAGAAAACACAGAGTGGATGAGCCACATTTTTCAAAACCCCTTTTTAATTAGACATTTTACTAACACATGATGGAAGAAAAATAAGCTATAAACTGCTGACACAACATCTGACCTTTTATCCACCAGTGCACAAACAATTGATCAGCTCAACATACACACACACACACACACACACATACACACACACATAGAAAATCCAATGCCCATTGTGCTGAGCCCATTGAGCAAACTGCCCACACAAAGCACAATCCCTCTTCAGGCCTTAACACCACTGACACAATGACTATGGCGAGGTTAGGGTGGACCTTTTTAGGATTAGTCTGTGAGTACATACTCTCAAGTCAGTGTTTAGCAGTTTAAAAAGACTTGACATATATTGAACTGGACCAGACAGGGAGGGGGATAGAGGGGTTTGTCTTACCATTTTCTCAGATGTACGCCGTTTTCATTCTCTGGCCTGTACCTGCAGAAAATTGCATCTTTTTAAAAAAAAAAATTGGAGGTGTCTGGGCGGCATAGATCTTAGCCGTCCATTTGGCCTACACAGTGTACAGACCCAAAAAAAATACTGACATTTTACTTAAGATGTAATTCTCAATGGATTAGAGTTAGAGTTGCTGAGAGGAGGCTCAAAAGCGCAGCTAAACAAGGTCAGCAGAAAGACATACTGTAGTGCAGCAGGCAAACAAATAGTGCAAAGCCCAGAGTCGGTAAGTAGTTGTATAGAATGGACAGACTAATCCCAAAGTAGGTGTAATATGTGAAGACGGGGATGACAGAGAGGCAGGGGACAAACAGATGGGGGGGGGGGGGATGTATACAAGGAAAGTCGCTAGGAAAACTAAATGAATGACTCTGAATATACTGTCTGCAAAGAAATAAGCAAGCCGGTCTACTGAGGGCAGAATGGAGATAGTAGGTAATAGTAGGTTTGGTTAGTGTCTGTCTCTACTTGTTGTTAGTTTTGTAGATGTTTCCCTCTGTCTACTGAAAGATTAGTTGGTTTTTTTAGAGCTTTACAGAGTGTGTGTCAGTAGAAATGCAGCAGCAAACTGTAAAAGTGTATTCTATGGAAAGATGGTACACTCACAACCTCAGGATGCGACAGACAAAAAAAAATAAATAAATAAATAAAAAGAGAAGGAACTGGAAGGACTGGCGCTTACCTGTGGCCGTTTCCTGCATCTTCTCCCTCTTCCGCTTCTTCTTCTTTCCCTAAAAAATATACAGAGGAACACATAAAGTGTGGCTCCAGCACTCACGCTCACTAGACCACTCTGATATCCTGCTGCTGACTGCCATGTTCACTCATCCCCTGCTGGGCATCCAACCAGCATCCCCCGGACTCCGGAGTCCACCGCAAACCGCCACGCTGAGAGGGATGGGACTTCTCTAGAGCCTGATCTGTTGTAAGTGTGCTGTTCCTGCTCTCAAGTGCTTTTAAGTATCTCTGTTTCTATCATTTTTGGAGTTATGGCCATCCCAACTGCACAGAGGTAGCTTGTCCTTCTGTTGTGACCAGTCTGTGTCAGATTTCCTCTCCAACCACTACTACCTTTGAAGTCCCTCTAGTGACAAACATTAACATGAAGTGCAATTAAAAGTGCTCAATGTAATTAGGCTAGACTAGCTCAACGACTGTGAAGAGCGCCACTTTTTTTTTTTTCCAGCGAGGTGGTGGGAGTGTGTAAGGATTTATAGCTTATGCTAAATCCCCAGGGGGGAGACTATAGATACAGATAGCAGCGTAGAGTCGTTCTAGTCAAATATGAGCAGCACTTTGGTTTCCTGCTGCAAAGTCTGCTAATCCACTTATTCATGAGCTAATCTGCCTTCTACTGCTGCGGCAGACAGGGAAGAAGAGAGACTAAGTGAGAGTGGGTGAGAGAAAGGATGAGAGAGGGGGTACACAGCAAAACTATGAATGCTACACGCTCTCCATGCCAGTGTGTTACCTATTTTGGGTGTTTCCGGGCATGATGTGCTGCCTTTATATAGCTAAAGATTTTGTTTGTGGGAGGGGTCACAGAACAGCTCACGGAGACACAAAATTTACTTGGGAGAAGTGTTTTGCGTTAAACATATCGTTTCCCTTTATCTTTTCGGTATGCCAAGCAGAAAGCAGTTCCTCTACTTTTTTTTCCCCCTTCCTACCCGTCAAATATGTTTGTACTAACAAAGCTGGAAATTAAATGGGAGCTGGGCTAACTGTCACTAGCTGATGTTGTGTATCTTTAACTGTTCCGTGCTTCAGTGGGAGCAGAGCTGTGAAACTGTCTCCCCCTCAGCGAGGCATTTTGGCAGTGGAGCTGTGGAGGCAGAAGGAGGAGGGATGCTGTCGGTGTCCGAGGGGAGGCAGATAAACACCACAAAGCACTTTGGTGGTGGAGTGAATGTGAGTGCCGGAGCCACACTTTTAATAAAGGCTGGTGCTCTCTCTCTCACAAATTCATACACACCACATTCTCAGAGACAGATCTGACAACTTCCAACCACATACAAGCAAGCACACATGCACGCATACACACTGATACACACCAAAAACAGACTGCATCATAAAAATCCAGCTGAACCTCCCACATTCACAAACAAAATGGGCAGCTGTAAGAGCAAAGGTTGCTGCTGCTGAATGTTCAATGTCTGATGCAGCCTCCTCAACTCAGTCTAACAGTTGCGCTTTTTTTTTTTTACATCCAGAGCTCCATGCTGATATGGAACATCAAAGACTAGCATAACCATTACCAGGCAATTTTCACTCACTGTGGCAACAATAATGTCCATGATTCTACAATCCATTTTAGTGTGGATGGTAATGTAACAGTGAATCACGGTGTTATGAATTACACATTAGGCTGAAACAAAGGGGCCACAAATGGACACCATTAGCATAGAGGGGACTGGTGTGAATTAGTGTGTGTGTCATTGTGTGCCATTTAAAGAACAAGTCATGCAACGCTGACATAAACAAACAACATAAACCAACATACACACACGCACGCGCACCTCTGCAAATCTGTTCTGTTGATACTTACATAATTGTCTCGAGCGGACCAGCCTGGGTAGAGCTGCATGTGGAGCTGCCGTTCCTTGCGGGCTAACTCATAATACTTAGCTTGCTCTTCCCGAGATAAAGCATGCCACTGTTTCAGTACAAAGGAGATTAGGGAAAAAATAGCATACAGTCAATTACTGGCATGCACTTGCATGTTCCCTGCATAGAAAAGTGTGCTGGTGTTTTGGTAAAAAAAGGAAAAAAAAAAAATTCCTTTTCAACTTCCAAACGTTTGGTGTAGAAAAAAAAAAGAGGGGGGATAAAAGAGAGACAAAGAAGAAGTGGGAAACATGATGAAGAGATTAACATACACAAGAGTCAGCGAGAAGGAGTAAAAGAGAAGGAAAAAAACTTTGATTTCATATCAAAACACTGGTTCCAATTTAGCAGCGCTTTTTATTCAAACTATGTCAGCGAGCAATTACCCTATGCAGGCCACAAACTAGGCTTTGCTGTGGCTGGCTGCCTCAACCGCCAGGCCTATTCGTTAAGGCTTTTAACATGGCTCTGTGGTTCCACTCTTTTCCCAATCCTCAAAAGGAACAAATTTTGTCATTTCCAACTGTGCCATTATCCAGGCATATTTTATTAAAGCCAATTTGATTAAATGTCAGTTAGATAGGCATTCTGTATCTGTGGCGCTGAGAGGGAAGTAATTGGCTGGGGCAATCATTATGACAATAATCACAACTAGTTCATAAAAGACTGCATGTTAATGGAGAGAGGAATCTTTGTACTTTTTAAACTAATTGGGCATGAACGCGGTGCATGCAGCCTGTTTAGAGCCATGGTTTGGACTGTGATCTCTTGGTGATTTTACTCAATCAATAAACATAAGCTACAGCGAGAAGGAGGCTGGTGTATCAGGGTACACCGACTATGTGACCTACCCTTCGTCCCAGGATCTGGTTGATGGCAGCGCTCTCCTTCAGCGTGCACTCGGCGACCACGTTGGCACGCATCTCTTTCATGTAGAGCATGAAGGCGTTTAGCGGCTTCTTGATGTGCGGTCTTTTGGGCTCCTGCTCCTTTCTCTGTTCATGCTGGGGTTTCCTGTAGGAACAACAAAAAAAAAACAACACGGGCGGAGGTAAAGAAGTAGTAGAAGGAACAAAATAGTTGGATCTCGAATAGTTGAGAAATGAGAGGATAAAAAGCAACGGAGGAGGGAAACTGTGGTGCCGCAATGGCGACAAAAGCAGCGAGGGTCTGGTTGCTTTCAGCCAATGGTGAGGCAGCGTGAGAGGGGTTGCCACGCCACGGGCCCCTGCCTCTTTAATCATGTGCAGTTGTACAGTTGCAGCCCATCATGCGGAGAGATTACTTCACCAGTAATGGCAACCAAACCTTCTTGTCCACAGCACATTGGCAATCGCTTAAAACCAAATGCTCAAAGTCACACACTGAAAGACAGTCTGCTCCCACTCTCAACTTACTTTCTAATAACCTTTTTGATACTAATACAGTCTTGGTACAAGGATGGCCATGAATAATGGAAATATCAGTGATAACCACTTCAGGGCGCTCACAGCACTTCCCACTGCACACAGTGGGGATGTGAATTCAGTTCATCTGACCACTAATCTAGGACCTGTATCTGTTGCTGGCTAAGTGTGTTGTGATCCCTGAGGCCAAATGAAGCATAGGCCTGTTATCAGTAGAGCACGGCCCTCGCTGCTTATCTGCTCACATCAAGGGAATGAGAACAAGGCTCTGACAGAGGGTTTGTTCAGCAATGGCCTACTGTAGTGGAGGAGCGCACAAATACCTGGAAGTATGTCGTCTCAGAATACTGCACACGGAGGAGTGAGGCTTGAGAGCACTTTTTTTTAAGCCTTAAAAAGTGTGAAAGAGTGTTTGAGAAGGGTATTTTGTGTTTCTAGGACTCACATGTGCATGATGTCTGTTTCATGCAGAGGCTCGTGTTTGACCTGGGGGTTGACGATGGCCGGGTGGGGGATTCCTGTGGCGTGAGGACCTGGGGGTCCTGGCACCATGTGGTGTGAGAACCTGAAACAACAGCAGACAACGTATACTTTTGATTTGGAGGATGAAAGAGGTCAGCAGCATGTTACAGGTCCCCCAGTGAGGATAAAAATCATCAGATGCTTACAACAGTGTATACACACACACACAGAAAAAAATCCATCCATATTTGCTTGATGTTGGATGTTAAAAAGATAATATTTAGAAATAAGTTTGCTCTATATAATATTCATGATAAAGATGATGCTACTGTAGGGATATCGTCATTGACTGTGGTTCCTCATGTGTTCCCGTTCGTTTAGCTCTGGGTCTTTTTTTAAAAGCACTGATTTCATCAATCTCTTCCTCACAGTATTATGCTGGATACAGTTAACGAGACCACATGAATATCACCACAAACCATCACAAAACACTGTAAAATTTAAAAGGTGCAGTGTGTAGAGTTTAGTGGCATCTAGCGGAATGGACTTGGCAGGAATGGAATATGATATTGATAAGTATGTTTTAATTAGTGTATAATCCTATGAAAATAAGAATTGCTGTGTTTTCATTACCTTAAAATGAGCCCTTTATATCTACATAGGGAGCGGGTCCTCTTCCACGGAGGCCGCCATGGTGCACCGCCATGTTTCTACAGCAGCCCAGAAGGGACAAACAAAATAGTGGCTCTAGAGGGGGCCTTTCGCATTTTTCCGCAAGTTTCACGGCCACTATTGGTTCTCCTACACACTTTGAAGGAGAGTAGGAGGGGGAGGGGGATTCAGTCACCTCTAGATGCCACCATATCTTACACACTGGTCCTTTAAAATGTTGATTGGGGGAGTGGGGATTACATGTTTTTTTTTTCCACACGTCATTGTGTATCCAAAGACCCATGGAACTGTGGTGACTAATATGTTCAGTAATACAAAATGATGTGTTTGTTTTCTCACTGCACCTCAAGAACAATGAAGATGAAGTGACAGAAAAACTTATTGTGGGCGTAAGTATTTTTAAAAATACGGTTTCAATTTGAGTTGCTTTCAGTTCAGCTAAACAAGAGAAGCTCTTTAGACATGCTGTTAATTTCTGGTCACCGTCTCCGCTGAAACTCCACCTCTGGAATAATAAATAGAGCTTGTGTCTTGTCATCAGTCCATTTGTTAAGTTTGTTTTATTTGTTTCAACATCGGCTTCAACATGTTGTGGTTGTGCATTTCAATCAACATTTTGCTGATTTTTAAAAATGTTTGTTATGAGATTCATGTTCAGTACTGCAAACTCTCTGCTCCTTCAGTTCCGGGGACTTGTTGCAAGGCACAAACTATCACAAAAGATCCATCATTTCCTCTGAGTAGAAAAGCAGGAAAGTGGCTGATGTCAAGTTTGGGAAAGTTTCCTAAATCAAAAAAAAAAAAAATGGGATAATGTATAGCAGTTATTTAAATTTAAGGGGTTCTGAGAGGGAGGGCATGAAGACACCAATCCTGCACCTTCCATCTGGCTTCACTCAGTGTGTGCCTGAAGCCCTGTCTTTACAAACATCACACTGACAGAGAAAGAGATAGTGAAGAAGAAACAAAGAGGATAAGGTATGTTGAAAAAATGAAAAAGTAAAAGAAATGCAAGTGACAAGGATGCAAAGAAAAAGGTGGAAAGAAAAGAGGAAAAAAGTTACTAAAAAAGTGTTTCACAACCATGAAGAGAACCTCAGAGACAGAAGTGCTTCCAGAAAGCTTTGATGGGGGTAAAGCAGCCATATGGTTATGCAAGGGCACGTACGCTGTGATGTGTTTGACATGTGCTGAGCACACAGAGGAGCGGTGTGGCTGAAGCCACAGCAGCACAGCAGGAACAGCCAGAGGCAGACCTCCCTGTGTCGGCTGCTGCTGCTGCTGCTGCTGCTGCTGCTGCTGCTGCTGCTGCTGCTGCTGCTGCTGCTGCTGCTGCAGGCCAGCATTCCTCTGTTCGGCACACAAAGCTAGTGCAGTGTCAGTGTACATCTGATATGAAGAGACGGGGCAGTAATTGCACCTTGTTTACATGAATCAACTGTTCTTGCTTTTGCTTTCGTCTGTCTGTGACTCACCATCCGAGCGGTGGCGTGATCTGTCCCACTCCTCCAGGAGACAGGGAGTAGAAGTTGGTCATGTCTGGTCCGGGATGATGCCTCGGCATTCCTAGACAAACAACAATGGAACATAATTGTTAGATCCACGGGCTGCATATATATCGGAAACAACAGGGCTGGCTAATGAGCCTCAATACTTTTAGAGTACAAACCAAAATGTGCCTGTAAGCCTTGAGTATCAAAACGCCAAAAGGTCTTCTTTACATAATCTATAATCAGATATTTTCTGATTTCCTGAAGTGATAAATTTGCCAGTTTTACAACATTCCTTTACAGCTGATTGTGTTAAGAGGAAATTAAACAATGCTGTGTTTGAAAAGTTTGTCTTTTTTTTTTTAATTAAAAAAAAAAGTTTAGGGGGAAATGCGTGTTTATATTCCTCACAGTAGTTTTTAAAAAAGCATTGTTTTGATTTTGGTGCAGGAACTCAGGTATCGCTATTGACACAAGTCTCCAAAATGTTCAAACTGTTCTCAGCACTAGAAAATTAAAGATGCACTGATCCGATAAGCCGGATAAGGATCAGCTCTAGTTCTGATCAGGTATCAGCCATTACGTGACTGATCCACATTAATTTGTTTCTTTATTGATGTCATTATAGTATTCAAATTGTTTCCATTATCAGTTAAATTCATTCTGTCATTTTGAGCCACAACACTCCCGGCCTTCATGTTACCTTACATAAGAATGATTCCAATGAGTTCACAGCAGTGCTATAAACAGTTTTTTAATTTTGGGGAAGAACTAGCACTGGCATTGTATAGTACTGTGTAGGAGTCTACATCAGGAGAGCAAAGTTGGATCAGAACATCCCATCATCACATGGTCAACAACAATTTGTGAAAGTTTACTCTTGATTTCAGAAACAGTAGTTTGACAAAATACTTACTAGCTTTTTCTAGACTTTCGTTCCATGGCAACTGAGCAAACTCCAGAAGATCGTGAGCTGTGGTTGGTTAAGAAGAAGTGTTTTAAAAACCTATTACTCTTTCTTACTACAAGTCAAGGATAGTTCACAGGGCTTCAACATGCCTCTTGACCTCATATTATCAACCAGTAGAAAAGGATCATATTTTCCCCGCTTTGCTAAAGTCCTTTCCAGTGTGTTTCAGTGCCTTTAAGCTGGTTAATTGAGGCTTCCCTCTTTGTGGCAGAGGCTGCAGCTCTCCCTGTAGACACGGGATTGACTTGGACTAACTGTCGGTGGATCTTCAGTACTAAGCTCCTCCATCTCCAGCTCGCCTGCTCCTACTGGGTTTCAAGGTCGAGAGGTCTCTTTTTGTAAGAAGACTTAGCAAGAACAGGGCGGGTAAAATTTAACAAAATCTGCAATGACTCATGTTTTATTGTCTAACATCTATTGGATTTTAAATGAAGTCAAAGACATGACTGAGAGACTACAGAAATCAGAATATCAGGAAATACTGTTCATACATGGACAAGTGGAATGTGCCTACACGTGTGCTTCCACACACACACACACACACACACAGACACACACACACACACAAAGTAAAGAGGGCAAATGCCTCCAGATTAGCAGCATCCTCTAATCCCTGCTGGAGCCAGCCTTTTCTCCTTGCCTCTATCTTTTCTCTTCCTCTTTCTCTCTCCAGGCTGTGGTCTGAAGGGGCCTCCCTCCTCGGAGAGGCAGGACGAGCAGGGGGCTTATATCTGCAAAGCCAATGTTGCAACGCTGGATTCATAGCGCGCATAGCACTACCCCCTGCCCACTAATCCACCACCTCACACTCCTCAGGGCTCTCCCGAGGGCAGAAGGGAAGGAGGCAAGGGGTGAGGCGGCGAGGGAGGAGGAGGGAGCCCCAACATGTTAACCTTGTCACTCACACCCTTAAGGTGGCTAATTACTCACTCCCCCCCCCATTCACACGTTGCCGTTGACACCCAACAACGCTTCACACTGGCATTTCCTCTCAAAACAAGCAACACTAACATGATTCGCATTGTAAAACCTGGAAATGATCTTTATTCAAATCGGCGTTCCCATGTTATATTTCTATTTTTTTTTTTTTTTTTTAAACAAAGTACAATAAGGTTTAAATATAAAAAGGCCCCATGCTCGACCTTCCATCCTGCGTTGCGGCCCTGTGCATATTAGAGCTCATAATGAGAAAATCCATGATTGTTTTTCATAATTAACGAGCAGATCAAAGTCTGAGCCCACTAAGGAAGGCAGAGCAGCAATTGGTCGATGCGAGAGAGAGAGAGAGAGAGACGGAGAGAGACGGAGAGAGAGGGACAGCACGAAAGAGAATAAGAGAGATTTAATTTTAAGCATCTTCAGCTTAGCTCGACTGGTATACACACACATGAATATGCCTAGGGAAATCATTTGCAGCTAATTCTGCAACCGGATCGCTTGGACATGGATTTCTGTTGGGCTGTGAGTGCAAAGATCAAATACAGCAAGAAAAAGACCTCCAGGGGCGCTTTCTGTTCTTCAGTTTGTCAGAAACTTAGTGGATCTCTACGCACCAGCAAGACCAACGTGAACAGTAAAAATGGAGCACATTACTTCATAAATCGTTCTACATGACGACAAATCGTATGCGTTAATTGCTCGATTCCGTGTCAACACAGTTCTTTCCTGCTTTCATTAGAAAAATATCCAACAAAAAAAAAGTGTCTGATGCATGATTCCTCTGACATATGTGGAGCACAGTTTCTTTAAATGTCTGACTCCCTTCATCTCACTACGCTGTGTGCTCTTGTTCTTCAGTTCTACATTGTTATTTATAGCCAGTCCCTCAGAACCTCCCAGCCTCATCATCATCTTCATCATCGCCTACATCCTGTCTGATCCCTCTCCTGCTTTTCAAACTGGCAGCTGTAGGAGAAGAAAGCCAGGAGAAGAGAAAAGGTGTGGGACAAAACTACGGAGGGCCCACGTCTTTTCGTATTCGTGAGGAGCTGCCAAAGTCTCCAGCTGTGCGGGGCTGAGGAGCTCGTCCAAACTGCTGAAGAGCTCCTCTGCAGCTGTCAGAGCCGTAGCTTGATGTTGTTAGTGAGAGGCAAAGAGTGCAGAGGGAGAGGGCAGAACACAGCGCGCCGTCCCACAGGCTGCTTCAAATGAGTTCATGTTTAGAGCAGATAGGAAGGATGACTTTGCTGTGACACATTTTGGTTTGTGATACTGTGTTTGCAGATAGGGGTGCAATAATACACTCAGGTATGGGTTTAGTTTTACTGAGTTCACCCGTTCAGCATTATTGCAATATTTTGAACAAAATCACTTAAGCATAAAGCAATAGGAAGCTGTAAGAATGCAGTTTAACCCCCTTTCTTTAGGCAATGTAAAACCTTTTCATTGCCAGGTCAAATAACAACAATTCATACTGACAAAATCTGGTACTGGTAAGTCTCCATTACAAGTCCAGAACAGAATGATATCAATTTAACTTTTCATGCAGCAGTGTCACTGGTTTCTGACTTTCAGTTAAGTTGCCAATGAAATTAAATCAAGCTGGAAGTGGGAATGATGCAAAAACTATCTCCCATCACAAATTATGTTATTTATGTTTGTTGCAATTAGTCGTCTTTCTCTTGCTCACTTAACTGGGCTCAGATGGGAAAAACAGGAAGGTACTGTTGCCCAATATGAAAATATTATCACTATTTTGATTCTGTTAAGCAAAAGGATGACAAGAACATCGATCAAGGTCTGTTAGTACACACAGAATGAAAACATTACAGCTCTCAGTGAATAATGAGAAAAATTTCACTTATTAATGTTTGTAATAAGTGATATTAGTGAGATAGGGATGTCAAACTATGGACGGCCCACGTCTTTCCATATTTTTGAGAACATCACAGTAATGAAATATCACTTATTATTGTTTGTGATTCACTGAGCTGCCACACACCTGGTGTACAAGCTGTTAGTGTTGTGTCATGTGTGGCTGTCTTTGCTTAGTCTCTACCTTGTTTGTTGTTGGCATCCTGGGGGTGATGGCCAGAATGGGATCCCGGAGCGAAGTGCTCGTCACTGTACGTGATCAGCGGAGTGAGTGGGTGGACTGCATGGGACGGCTGCACCACGGGAACTTTGTTGGACTGCAGAGAAAAATAAAAAAAAAGGGAGATATTAAGAACAATATGAGAGAATGATGACATTATACATGACATTCCACTGCTTTATTCCATGTGCAATATTCCTCCTTCTCGTTGTCACATGATCAGGGGACTGGTACGGCACATACTGTACGGGTGGTCGGTTGCGGGTGAAGCTTAATAGTATGGTCAAGAAAAAAAAGTAATGAAAAAATATTTCTTCTATTAGTCTGAGCCCAGCACCTTAAAACATTGTTATGTCTAGGTCAGCAGGATTGAAAAACCCCATTCCCAGAAGAAAAAGGAGGAAAAACAAGTCAAAGAGGTGCATGAGCATGTTTGAGACAGTGAAAGAGAGAACGACGCAAACAGAGCAGGAGCGAATAGGAGCGAGCGAGCAATAGAGCAAAGAGAAGGGAGAGAAAAGAGAGACTCGCAGGGTAGAGTCAGAGTAGAGGTCTTAGGCGGGAGATCAAAGGCAGTCATTAGCTGGTGAATAAGGGGAGTTCATTACAGAGCAAGAGCCGGGGGAAGGAGAGATGAGGGATGGAGGAGGAGGAGAAGGGGGGTTGGCTATGAAGAAAGAGCGCGAGTGAGACAGATGTCTGCAGCGGTATTTAATGCAGGGGTAATCATGTCAACAGTGGCCTGGCCACAGGCCCCCCATCCCCGGCTGACTCAAGAGACCTGCCTCCTGACAACTAAAATAGACTGAGCCAGGCCCAAAAAACCCTGGCCCCAACCCCCAGCCAACAGCGCTTACATGCTTCAGCAGCAATGAACACATGGTAATGCTTAGCCATGCTAAATCTACTATTCACAATCTGAGCCCAGAGCTGAGCTGGAGTCAAAATATCACCTCCACAGGATATATGGCTAATCGGAGAGACATCAGTGCAATGTTGGGCGAGACACGTCTTACACCGAGCGGCTCTCACGAGCTTTGAATCAAAGAGTTTTGTGAAATTGTAATCAGATGCTCTCATGGGAACAGTCGCCTGATTAATAATGTTGTTGAAGACACTCATCTAAATTTAGTAAGAGCATAAAACACTGAAGAGACGATATAATCAAGGGAACATTCTTTATTAACTCTCACTTTGTTGACGTGTGTGCCAAGGTGACATTCCTGCAGTGCTAAGTCGTGATTGCTGCCCCTCCTAACACACTCCCACCACACATACACACACACATATACACAAAACCCCTCGGACACAGGGGTGACTGGAATGTCTGCATTTCCCCGAACCTCTCACGGACTGGCACCACACTCAACTTAAGACCCCCCCCTCCCCTCACTCTCCCCACCTTCTGGGAATGTCCTAGCTGGGAACACAAAGTGCACTATGTGTGGAGTGTGTGTGTGTCCAAAGATTTCCTCGACCACATGAAGCATCATCCACATCAGACTCATTATCAGGCTGAGAATCTCATCTCCCAGGGCCAATTTCTTGCCCAGTTCTTCTCTTTATATGTGCCTCATATGCCATCATCTACCACAAGTTTCTTACCCGCTACTCCACATTGTCCACGCCGCCTGTTTCAGCAAAAACAAGACAAATCCTGCCTTAAAACTAATTAGGCCATGGTGCAGAGGATTTTAACACTAGCCCAGGTGAGTGAGGTTGTTTGACCCAGGTCAGCAAGAGTCAAAGGTGACGGGATAATCTGTTAGTGTGGGAGTGTCAGACCTCATCCTCCAGAGGGGAGGGCTTATTAGCAGGGCTGCTAACCCTTAAGGAGGGCTCACCACGACCGAGGAGGCTGGGACATGCCTACACCAGGGGCAAAATGATAGCATTCTCGCCCATATTATTTTACGCCTCTCCACTCCCATTTGTTATCCTGTGGGAATGAGATAAGAACCTGCAGGATTATCATTTTAGCTGGAAGTCTTCTCCAACTTGTAGCGGAGAGAAAAGAAAGAAAAAAGTGAGTGGAAACAAAAGTTAGTCACTCGTACATGTTCACACATATATAAACTAAGATACAGCCAAAAAAAATGGCAATTGACTCTTTGGCATCCATGAAAGCTAGAGGCTTCTGCCATAGAAGAGAAGCCCTCTTTTGTGCTTTTTCCCCAGTTGCAGCTGTCAAATCCTGTTTTTCCTCAACTTCTTAATAAACTGCCTCCATTGTGGCAAATAAACTGCCTCTATTATGGCAAAATCCACCAGGCAAAAACCTGATGGCCTCTGTGACCAATACAGAATTTATGGCTATTTGGGTGCACATTTACACAAGCTGCATGCCCTAACTACCCATGGTTTACTTTGGGAAGAAAAGGATATCACTCTAAAAGAAATATATATATATATATATATATCAAGGTGAAGCAAAATCCTCACATGTTTTGACTGTTTCTCTTCAAAGTAATGGCCATTACGTGCTAACAGATACCATGGAGCCTCCATTTTAATTCTTCCAGGTGGAGACTTGTTGGCTTGCAGCTCTTGGCAGCTTCACACACGAAAAGGCACGACACCCTTTTACCAATTTCCTGGAGGAAGTAGTTGGAGACACTCAACTGACCGCAACCGTTAGGGTCATGACATGTCACAGCAATCTGATCCCCTCTCACTGCCATCCTCATTCTAAAAAAACGACCTCAGCAGTAGCAGCAGAAGCAGTGATGTCGCAATGGAGGGCGGCCATATTGGAGGTCCCTTTTATTGTATAGGAGAAATAATAGGCTTAGGATCTTTCTATTCATATTTTTCAGGGAGAGCGAAAGAGGAGAGGCAGCGAGGATTGAAAAGAAAACCGTTCCATTTGGAATTTCATATCCAGGCTTGGCCGGCCTTTTTAAAGAACCCCTCAGATGTGGTTTTAAGAGAAATTCATTGTGCGGAACTGGAGCTGGCATGGAGCCCTCCATGGAGGAGACACTCCAGTGTGTTTCAGCACGGGGAGCCAGTGACTTGGCGTGCAGTATAAAATTGGGGGTGGGGAAGGGAAATGAACGTTTCGTTTTTGTTTCTTTTTCGTTTTTTGTTTTTTTCTGTGGGAGGATTTCTTGACGGCACACCGGTGTCTGAGCTTGTTTTCTGTCAGATTCCACCAACATCCTGCAATGGTTGCTGAGCATGGGAGAGAGTGTGTGTGTGTGTTGTTAAGTGTGTCTATGTGGTATATGGAGCAACTATTCCTGCTATATTGCCTTTTTAGCATCTCTATCCCTCTCTCCCCTCACAGCATGGCTTTTGTACTCCACTCAATTATACCACTTCTGCAGAGTGGAGTGGAAAAAAGGGAAAGCGGGAATTTTATAATAATCACTTCCCACTTCTGTAATTTATATGCAATGAGGACTCTTCGCGCCTGCAGCTACAATCAAGTGTGTAGAAACCATGTGAGGTGTTTCACAAACAGCTGGGGAGATGGCAGCTCGAGCAGTGGCTGTGGGTTCCCATGCTGCTAAATCTTTTCACTAAGAAGCCCTTCTCACCCCTTCTCCTCCAAAACCCAACCTCACCTACTCACGGGATTTTCTGCACTCTGGAGGGAGGGGATGCACAGAGAAAATAAGGCCTGGGATATTAACAGAGGAAAAAAGGAGAAACTGTATCATCAAATTTTTGCTGTAAAGCGCCAATAAAATGACACAATTCCTACCTGAGGAAATCATTTAAAGCAGCTGTGAATCACTGGCAGAGAGGACACACACACCCTCCTCTGATTGTTTAAATACAGTCTTTGGCTGCTGTTTCCACTGACGATGTATCCATAAAGAGGAAAAGATTACAGATGGAAAGCCTCAAAGTTGGCGACTGAAGCGAGGGTGTGCCCATTACTGAAATCATACAGAGCCAACCTCAGACCAGGTGTTCACTCTCAGGTGTGTTTGTGTGCAAATTGTCCGACCTTTTCCCAACAAAAGTGAGCAAACAGTCTTCCATAGTAGCTTTACAGCACAGGAAAGAAAGAGACTGTATCTCCCTCCTCCCCTCCCTCTTTACCAAAACCAGTGGAGACCAACCTGAGGAAGCTTAAATAAATAACCAATTACCATTCGCAGAGCGGGTTGAACCCCACCAGCTTCGAGTAGAGTGCTAAAAATGGAATGTTTTATTGGCAGGGTGGCCCTTTGGCCAGGGGGCTTAATGTAACGAAACCCAATTAATGGAGAAGAAAGCCGGGCCGCCAGCAAGCGAAGGAGCGCCACGCGCCCGGGGTAATGAGACGAACAAGCGAAGCCAACCACAGGGACAGGAGTGGAGGAGGCTACGAATAACAGGAAAAGCCTGCCCTGGAGAGAAATTTACATCTGTGAAGCCCCCAATCTCTCCTTCTCCCTCCTCCTTTCATTTTAATCATAAATCCTGCGTGCTAGTCTGAGTCCGACAGTTGAAGGGAAGCAGTGACACTAAAGGCTGAGGCCAGTTGGTAAAAATGGGGAAAAACACAAAGGGATATGGAACGTCACAAACTCGAAGCAGAGTGATGTTTGGCGAATGACTCGCATAGCAAAAATAGGCATGTAAAACATATTCGATGTTATGGTTTCAGCGGCTAAGTTGCGGCGTAAATTTATCATGCGGGGGAACTTGTCACGCTGTCCTCTAAATACCACCGTTACACCCACACAGACGCACAAACCATACGTCAAACACTTCACATTAACACACATGACCGACACATGCCACTGTACAAACATGGAATCCACACACACACACAAAAAACATCAACTCAAAAAGGCATATAGACGTACTGTAAAACACAGTCATGGTACATGGCGAAGGGATCAGAGACTGCAATAACCACGCATTTAATGAATTTAACACATACATGCTACATATGAACACAAAGGAGCTATTAACAGCCGAGTGTCTTCTTTCCCACCACCACCACCAGCAGAACAGAAAAGGACGAGGTGGATTACCCATCATCCTTCAGCTGGCATGAAGAGCGTGTGCTCCGAGCAAACCAATCACGCTAGCTCTCATACTGACATTCTGAACGTGCAAAGACGATAATTTGTGTGAAATGTGCCTGCTCCAGATGAAAAGACTTTATCCGCTTTTTAAAGTGTTCAACTCTTAATTTCTATATGTCGCGGAGCTATTAAAAAAGTGAAGGAAGAGCAACAGAACATTAGAATTGATCCAGTTGCTATTTTTCCTTCCCTGTTAAGCCACAGTAAGTTAAGCACAAGGAGGAAAGCAGAATGACTACAGTCTTCAAGGAGTCGAGGCTTTAAAAAAGGTCGTGCAAGAGGTCATGAAGGTTTCAATTTAAAGCTGCGGTATAGAGGAGGGTTAGGCAATAATTTAGCATTTTTGTATATCGCCTTTTGGTGCAATCGTGCCATGGCGATATGATTATATGGTGTTATTGATGTACAAAATTATATCCAGGCAATTTGTACTTAAAAACTTAGAAATTTACTAATTATGGTCTTTGTTTATATGTGTGAAAGATATTTTGTCTGATGCAACACATCAGCAGTAGACCACAGTTACATGCATTAAACATCATTTGGAGTATTTTCTATGTGATTTCGCGTATGTTCAGTCAATCAACAGAAAAATGAATCTAAACTATTTTGATAATTGATTATTTGTTTCAGGCACTTATCAAGCAAAAATGCTAAAACATTCTCAAATTTGAGAATTTGCTGCTTTTCTCAGTTTTTGCATCATTATTTTCGAATGAAATCATTTCTGTGTTTTGAACTCTTGATTGGACAAATCAAGGAATTTAAAGATGTCACCTTGGCCTCTGGGAAACTGACAGGCCCTTTCCACTATATACTGACTTTTACAGACTAAACAACTTATTGATAATTTAAAAAAGAATCGATACATTAATTAATAATGAAAATAATCATTAGTTGAAGCGCTAATTGTGATATATGTCAAGATATTCTTATCAATATTGTGACACTGATTTCAGCCTTCATGTGATATGCGCTGTACTGTATGTACGAGCACTGGTGTAGATTGTGCGACTGACATGTTTCTGTGCCACATGAAGCATTGTCGCGTTCGCACTATCCGAGCACCGTGTGGAAGTTGATCAACGCCGAGTGAGGTCGGCTCTTCCATTCTTGTGTTTGCAGTATGTGTGTGTGTGTGTGTGTGTGTGTGTGTGTGTTGGGGGTTGGGACGCTGCTCTGGCAGAGCCCTGGGCGAGCTGCAGGATGTTCACCTTGCGGCGGGGCACAGGGCTCATTATCACAGCAGGACCTGGTCACATCAAAGGACTGAGGAAAGGGCAAACATTCTGCTGAAGTGCCACTGTCAGCAGGCCTGCAAGCGCACACGCAAACACATACACAAAGGCAGACCGCACATAAACTTCAGCACCCACTAGGCATCTATACCCCCACAAAGGACGTGGCTGCTCTCTGTAGCGCCATCACTTTCCCCGAGTGAGACATGCTAACTGAAAATCCCTACAATGCCTTGGAAGACAGCAGTCTTGCAGAATTGTGTTATATATCAACACCAGTAGCACAAAAGAGACAAACACACCTACCTGGTATATCTGGACACTGTCAGTGTGTCAAACTGTATAAAATACTGAGTCATAAAGCTTTTAGCTGCGTCATAGGTTCATCTACCTGACCAGCTGTGTGTTTAAATCTCAGGGGCCCTATGTTTGAACTCAGCCTTTAAAGCTGACCACAAGCAGAAAATGTTTGGAGCACACTTTATTTTTCTTCCTGAATCAATCGGCATCCCTCTCCAGCACTATTTATAGCCACCCCGCTGCTGCATTAACACACTGCATGATTTATCATTAGAAGCCAGCTCTGGTCTGCTGAGTAGCTACATTCATGCCAGGCAGCACGTTGGTGCCAACATCCACATTCAACAACAACACTCCAAGGCCCTGAGAGATGTACACAAATAAAATCGCAGCACAAGCTAACTTTGTGCGGCTAGTGCACTAAAACCTTAGCCGCTGCACAATACCAGAGACGGAGAGAAAGAGGGAGAGAAAATGCAGCGCAGAATGGGGGGGAAAAGTGCTGATGAGTTGCCTTATGCAGAAGCTTCATAGATCTGTCGAACAAGAGCGGATTTGCCTGCTACACCTAGATAGTGTCGTCCCCCCCCCCCCCCCACCCCCCCCCCCACCTCAGCGTTCGCCCAGGTATTCTGGGCATGAATGGCTGTCAGTTTGGATTTGGGAGCTCAGCGTTGAGGGGAAAAATAGAGTCTGGTGGGGGTCTTTGTGTATCTCTACCTGTGGAGACGGGAGCTAGAGACAGTGCTCTTCTCACTAAGCCCCAGCGAGACTCAGTGCAACATTTATACACATTACGTCTATGAAACGGAAGGGGTAAATATTAGCAGTGCAAGCTAGCCAACGAGGGCTGGACGAAGGTAGACTGGTGAGCAAGCCGGAGCAGCGCTGCCGTGTTTGTGGGGAAGGTTTTCAATGGCACACACCAGGAAAATGTGGATGGGGAGGTGATTTGAATGAGAGCTGCTTCTGCCTGAGCTGTAGAGTATTGACCTAGTTTTCCCTCTGTATTTCACTCAGACAGATGCACACCCACCCACATAATGTGTAAGAATAGAAAGAATAAAGAGAATGCTCATTTAGTGAGCAGGTGCCATTGATGATTTATATTATGAAAAACAAATTCAAACAAAAACCCACATTAAAACCTTTTTTTTCATGATTTTGTAAACAGATTAAGTGTGTTGGTTATGTAATGTTTTGAAAACTGCAGGTCACCAGAAGCCCTGTTGCCTCAGGTGTCATGACACCTGTGTCCTTGCCTTGATCTGAACTTTTGACCCTGTTGTCACATGATCAATGCTCTTTTCACCTCAATGCATTTTAGCTCTTGATGATATAGACGTTATGCACATGGACATTATGCACAGACATTATATAGACTTTTTTTTTCCATCAAAAATGATCCTTGTGCACAATATGACAATCACCTTGACGAAGTGGTTTTGCAATAAATCTCATGACCGCTTTAGTGCAGGTTATAACGAGGTAAGCCTCACACCAGAGTACTAAGAAGCATTCATGGTTGTGGATCACATTGCAAACCTTTAGGCTCCTTCACATTGTGGACCATACAACAATACCAACAGCCCACTGTTTGGGTGTGATTCCACGTTTTAAGGGATTAACTGGTAAAGACTACCAACAACTGCCTTTCAGCCTGGAATTAGTCATTAATCAAACCACACATTTTAGGGTTTCTTTCTAGGCAGGCGCACACGCCCCTGCTAAGATCTGAATGAAAAGCACAAAGCTATTCAAATCTGATCCCCTCCAAACAAATGGCTTTTCTCCATCCCCAAAGAAGCAGGGAACACTTCAAGAACCTCTCTAAGGATCTGAACAGTCACGTGAAAACTCCGCCCCGTCAATTAGCTTTGTGGCGAGGTTTTGTGGGCTTTAATACAAACAAAACAATGACCATGTACAACATGGCAACGGACATCGTCTGCTTATCCCTTGATACCTCTAAAGAAATGGTAATGGTGAATTTCTGGAGCACAAAAGGAGCTCCTTAGGCTCGGGGCATAATGGTTACAGCAACATCATAGGGCAGACTTGTGCACCTGATGCCACAAATCTGAATGATAAGCCCTACAATGCACACACTGTGGTCGTAATTCAGCTCTTAGCTGCATTTATTGATAGTGGACAGCTCATATGTTTGAATGTAATCTAATTCGTCTATTATGAAAGCAGTGTTAGATTGAATGTGCTCAAACTTTGAGTTATTTGAACAAAGTTTCTTCTTTTGGATATAACAGTTTGGTAGAGCTAAAATAATTAATCAATATGTTCATCATTAACTATTTTCATTATGGATTAATCATTTAAGTCCATTTTTCAAGCAGAAATGCCAAAGATTTGCTAGTTCCAGCTTCGCAAATGTGAAGACTTGGTGCTTTTCTTTTTCATATATATGACCGTAAACTGAATATCTTTGGGTTTTAGACTGTTGGTCACCTTGAGCTTTGGCAAACTGTTGCAGGCATTTTTCACTATTTTCTGATGCATTATAGAGAAAACAATTACCTGAGAAAATAATTGTCCAATTAATCAATAATGTAAATGATCTTTAGTTTCAGGCTTTCTAATTTAGTAGTTCTGAATGGCAATTACTGGTGAATGTCAAAATAATATTTGACCACAAAACCTATAAGCTAAATATGCTAGAAAATACAAAAAGTTGGCTGCAGTAGGGAGCAAACATAAATCTATATCTTAAATGTGATTACTTGTCTTTAAAATCTTAACTAACCAAAGCAAGATATTGCAAAATGTATGATTTATTTAATGAGGGACAACTGAGCCATTGTGATCATTTTTAGGTGTCTACAGTCAATATGTGGGTGATCAAGTGAAACTTTCTTTTCTTATATTTAGTCACCTTACGGCAAATTAACATATTATGTTCAAGTTGTGTACAATCCTGTTTGTGCATCTTTGCTGTTTGCAAGCAGCAGAAGATGGCCTGAAGTTGCCGAGGTAGTTATAGTATTCCTTTTCTTACTTTAATAACTAATTTTAAGCTTTTCACAAAAAAGTCCAACGGTGTGAGTGGTCTGATATCAACTGTTGAACATTTTAAACCAAAGTCATACACAACTTTTTGCTATTTTGTTGCTTCACTGTGGAAGTAGAGGTGTCCTGACGGGAGAATGGAAAATGTAGATTGTAGGTGCGGGGGCGCAGTGGTCACTTACATTTCAGCATCTTTCATCTCAAAAGATAGGGGTACAGTGGGGGTGGATTGATTTGATGTTTTGATGCATTGTTTGATGACGGGCAGCTCAAAGTAGAGGATGCCTCTGTGATGTCTCTCCATTGGAGGACATGAAAAGCGTCACCTGGCCCCTGAGCCGAGGGTTATGGCTGCTAGTGGATTTAAGGGCTCCTGCTGAGCTGGACGGTGGCTCCATTGATGCCACATAATCCATTCAGCGTGACCTTTATATTTTTAGAGTCAGCTCCGCTTCCCTGTCAGTCTGTCTTGTTAAAACTATCGCAGACATAAAAGGTCCTCATCAACTACGTGATATTGTAACAGGATTGTATATCTAATTTATTTAATGTGTACATCCCATGAGGAAAATAAGTGCCTTCCATCACCAACCGAGCGGTCCGATGATCAAAAGAAACATGGAGCACAAGGCGAGCTCATCAGATGAACAAACACATTCTTGCTAGATATCTTTGTGGGTTTCATCATCCTGCATCAAGTGTCTGCTGAGGAAAAAAACAAAGCCTTGTTCTCATCCCTGTGACATCAGCGGGTACAGACAGAGCGCAGGGGAAGAATCAAAGCCAGGGCAATCATATATTTCCAATTAACTGGCCCAATAAAATGATTCTGCAATTCTTCCTTTGCCCTCAAACCAACCTCCAATTAACTGTTTCTAAAATCCCGATATCATATGCTTTAAAAAAAAAAAGTCATACAAAGAAATAATCTCATAACGTACGCTACGTGGTATTAGTCATGAGCATCAGACTCCTACCACATTCTAGATTTGCCTAAACTAGGAGCAAACATAATTGGGATAAATCTCCACAGTAAGCCACATAAAAAAGCAGAGGGGTGTAAATTGTAACACTGCTGTGTGTTAAGACACTAAAACAGTTGCACAGATCAGACGAACTGCAGCAGCAGGGAAAGAGCAGCATTCAGCTCTGCTGTTTTCCTCTGTGACTTGGGGCCACCGAGTTTTTCTCCAGCCATAGTAAATTGGGCGCCTGGGGCAGTAGCCTTGGCCAAGCTTGCATTTCAGAGCCGACTGTGGAGGGCATGAGGGATAGAGATATGGCACTGGAGGGGGGGACAGGGCGGCGAATGGTGGGGGAGGACGGGTACCGCAGTGGAGGTGACATAACGCACATGTTTTAACACAAAAGCGACCTGGCTCGTTAGCACACTAACTAGCGAGCTCCATGGCAATCAGCACTCATCATTCTCTCTGTTCTCTCTATCTACCTCGTCATAAATATGGCTACATCTGCAATTGTAATCACCCCATTGTACTCTGATTTTCTGCTCTGCTGGACAGCAGCATGGCAGCCTGCTTTTCAGCACCTCTCCCTCTCCCCTCGATCCCCTCCTTTCCCTCAAGTGCCCTCGCCTGTTCCTGGCTACTCCTTTGCTGGTGAGGCCGGTGTGTCTCACAGATTACAGAGCTCCGGTCGCTCAGGTAACAAGAGTCACTAATCTGGCTGGGGTTGAATTACACATAATTGCCTCGGCACCGTGATTGATTTCAGCCCTGGAAAGGAAAAGACGACGGCTCCCCCCCAAAACACTCCCCACCTCCCTCCCTGCCTCTCTCCAGCGCTCACGAGCGGCAGCCAAGACTCTCCATCTAGTAGGAGGCAGGAGGCTTTGAAGAGATCAAAGCCAAGGCCGGGAGCAGTTGCGCGCCCTGGGAATACGGGAGAGAGGCTTTCTGCTCCTCAGCCCTATTTTCTAGCGTCATGTCGGATTGCAGCTGTATTGCATTTCGCCAGTTTTCTTAATGCTCTTGGTTTTGACTTTGACATCAGTGATCCCCCTCGGTTTCTTCAAAAACAAGGGGGGGAGGAGGAAAAAAAAAAGAAAGTGAACAAGGAATAAAAAGAGAGAGAAGGGGGGAAAAAAGAGAAGGAAGGAAAGAAAAGAGAGGGGGGAAAGAGATCTACAGACTGATTTTTATTTTCACAACTCCATAATTGGCCAGTTCAAAGGAGAGGAGGGGAGAATGTAGCATTTGTTTTCAATTCCGCTGCCGATATGAAAGGAGCGACAAACTTTTATGGGTTTCCCAAAAATTAAAGACAGGCTTTTTTCACAGTCAAAGAACAGGGTGTTTTTTATGGCCAAGACCACACAAAATGAACTGATAGCAAAGCCCTCCTCTTTGTCCTCCCACAGAAAGCTCAACAGTGTAGTGTAGCTCTTACGTCCGTGCACGCGTGTGCATGTGTGCGCGCATGCATGTGTGTGTGTGTGTGCGCACATGTGTGTCTGCGTCTAATACCCGTTTAGTGTATGTGTTGGAAATTGCTAGACGAAAAGAAAAGTGGTTTGATGTTTAGCGCGAAAACACAAAAGGAGGCATGAAGAAAGAGTGCAAGCTATATCCATCTATTCATTTAACAGCTTGGCTAATAAAGCCTGGTGGCGAGAAGGCACCCTTTGTACTGTAACTATGCAGGCCCTATACCAACCTCCTACACTGGGGACCATTAATATTTCAGCGCTGTCAGATACACATTGCATGTGAGCCTCTTTAGCACTCACACCCACAGCAGAAAGAAATAATGAGCTTCTGAAAAATATGAAACAGCAAAGAGAAGGAGGGAGGGAGAGCGCGCCAGAGACTGACCAACTTCATACAACAGAGCAGCTATTGATCATAGCTCTATTTCTTAGCTGGACAAAGTGTGGGCTGTTTCTGCTTCTCTGAAGTCTGGACACAGCCGGCAGGATTTGCACCCATATTTCACTCCTGTGGTCCTATTGTTCCCCTTGCTGCAGTTTACTAGCTGGAACACTGCTCGCCTCTATATTTGACCTACACGCTGTCAGGATGAAGTCAATCAAGCTATTCATGTTTTTTACTCATTTTATGGCTGTATCAGGAAAACAGTGAGGTACTGTGATTTAGCTTTTAGGGACTACTGTCAAGCTTCAAGCTTCAATCATGGCTTGAGGACTAAACCGGGTCAATCAAGTGAAACTCATGCTGTAGGGGCATATTAATCAGATTTTTAGACAGCAAACAACAACAATAAAACTAGTTTTGAAGCATGATTTGAAGATGTATTCAATTTGGAGCATACTCAGAGCAGAGTTGGGGCCTAATTCTCCAAGAAGTCCAAGAAAACATCTCTGGCACTATCCCTTTTAACTATGCACAGTCATAACAGACGGAGTTGCACAACGAATTGGCAAAAACACACTACACATGCACATGCTGCCCTCTTGACTCCATTTCTGATCCACCCTTACAGGAAGTCCACACCCAGGCCATTCAAACAGAATTGTGCATAAGGGACAACCTTGGCGAGGCCCTCCACTGACCCCTGGAGATCAGCGGCAGGCTGCTGGTGAAGAGTGAAGCCCTCCGAGCAGGTGTTGTGGGTCTGTCCATGGAAGCCTGACTGGCTGGCTCCAGGCAGCACCGCCTGATTGGTTAAGCTTCATCCAATTCAGTGGGAGGATGGGGAGCGAAGAAAGTGTCATCATCTATGAGTGCTTTGCTTTGAGCAGTAACACATGCCCAAAAATAAACATCAACAGGGGTTAAGTGTGTGCCTGCGTGTCACGCTCACCAACCATGACACTCCCGATTGCTTTTCCTCAGACACATATAGAAACACACATTTTCAGCGCTTTGAACACTTGTTAACGACTTTAACTTTGTCTATAGCTGGCTTTCATCTGCGTCACTCATTTTTAAAATGGTCACAGACAGAAATAAGATAGTCAGAGGGTCTCTGATTAGATCTGTTGCTCGCTCCATTTCACAAAATTTGTTTAATACTATCTGGTGTAATGACACTGCTTTATCATTGGAGTGTTCCTTTTAATTGTGTTACATTAATAATAATAATAATAATAATAATAATAATAATTAACTTGTAAATGTTAATCAAATTATAAAAGATGACTGACAGTATATAAAATGAAAACAATTTCATCCATTTATCATATGTTTAAGAGCCTAAACATATAGATAAACAACTGAATGTTTACACTCTCCCATATCAAATCAGCATGCACTAACACTACCCAGAAAAATAAATCATCCAGAAACTTCAACCTTCATCGTCTTATTTTTGGTTCTCATCTAACACAACGACTCATATCTGTAGGTCTGGGTAGACAATCACTCCGCTGAGCTCCATTTAACAAGATGAAACACTCTGATCAGGTGATTGCAACCACATGGCGTCATTAGCACCGTGCATATGGAGTAAATGTGTCAACCAGCATCACCATACAGTGGGGGACGTGAAGAAACCTTGGCGTTAATGGCGCTGTTTATAAAACACCGAGAGACCCAGCGGCACTACAAAGAGTCTAAGGGGCCAAGTGTTTCTTCTGTGTGAGGTCCCTGGTGCTGTCCTTCATGTGTACACACATATTTCACCATTTGATAGAGCTGCACAACAGATGACATCGATGTCAGCGTGACTCTTTGATACATATGCCGCCTGACTGAAGATAATTACTGATTTGGTATATATGGCATGAAATAAGACGATTATATTACTGTGTTTTGACAGTTACTATATTTTAAAATGTATAATATATAAACATATAGGCAGTACCGTACTGGAGACCACTTATAGAAAATGATATGAGCTGACAGTGGGATGAAAAGTGATCATATGGAGTCCAGCTGCTTTAAGGCAAAATGCTACATTCAACTCCAGTGAACTTCACGCAGCATGTCCACCCTGTAGTGAGACTTTAAAAAAAACCTACAGAAGGTGCTATAAGCTGCCATATAGAACATTTAGTGTGGACATGGAAGGCTGCTGGTAAATGTAGTGTTCTCTTTAACAGGGATATTCCACGGTAGTGCTGGGGGCATGAGCTCAGGACACACATGGCACTGAGGGACACCAGAGCGGTCCTACCAAATCCCGTTAGGTAAGCCTGGGTTAGTGATTCCACGCTGCGAGACACTGGCTAGCAGATCCGTCACGTTCCCACTACATCAAAGGAAAGTGCAGCACTGCCCCCCCCCCCTCCAACACCCACTCTTTCTCGCCATGAGGATCTGCAATTGACGGTCCAAAGGGAAAAAGAGTGCACGGCAAAAAGAGAGGGAGCTCTCTAAACACCCTCCACCATGGCAGCAAAACTTGGCTTAAAAAAAAAAAAAAAAAAAAAAAAAAAAAAAAAAATCAGCGATTCTATCCATTCCTTTCCTCAAGCTGTTGCCCAAGACTATGAGACAGTTCTAACACAGCTGGAGATCACCTGCACATCTTCACAGTCAGGTGAAAACCTTGTACTGTATCTCCGCACTATCAACATTTCAGAGCTAAGAACACACAGCCATGTTTTTATCTTGTCAACCATGCATTTAGGAGTTTATTCAAAGCGGTCTGGTGGGATGTTATGAGCTCAGGCTTCGTAAAATTTCTTTAAACCTATTGTAGAGCATGTAAAACAGGAGTTTTTGTGGTTTTTCAGCGAAAGGTAGGTGTTTACGTGACAGCAGCAACATGCTCCGCAAATAGATTTCAGGTCATTTAAAAATATGCACTGCCTATCACATGCGTAGTGATCTTTATTTAGAAGCTGTCATTTCCAAATTCTGACTTGAGTTTGGGAACGTGGAAAGCCAAAGGGCCACTTACTCAAAGATAAACTCCTCAAAGCAATAAGGTTCTCTTCTTCCACACGTCAAACCCGACATGATGACACCCTAAGTGCTTTGAAGACCATACTTCATAAACATTAGGGGGAGCTTTTATGATGATTCTGACAAAAATTGTAAAAGCATGTTTCATTTGTCAATACAGATAATCACAAAGACATAGAAGCCAAGAGAGCACACAATCCTCCCCTATCATCGTCATTATCTTTCTCAGTTTTACACACCAAAAGCTCAAAGTTTAAAAACAGAAGAAGTATGAATCATTACATGTAGACTCTTCACATTATCTAATGCTTCTGCAAATCTCCAGGCACTGACAGGGAAACACTCATCCTGATAAAGACAATTAGTGTGCTTATTGCAGTTAAGTGACCAGATTATGGTCTGCTTTCTAAAAGTAACTCGTTTTCTTTAATGTCATCATGTTAATAAGCAACATGGTTTTCATAATCAGGGTAAGGGATTAAGACAAACTTGATTAACACAGATAGATTTCTGCTGGAGAAATCAGATTTCTTACAAACATGTTGACATGGGTTTCTAACGTGTCCACATGTGCATATTTAAAAGACACAGGACAGAGAAAATATTGTAATATATTTGTAATGAGATGACAGGAGAGATCATTTTAGTTGTGTGATTTCTAAAAGTTAAATCCCGGGTCTGACTAAACCTGAAATTAATTAAGAAGTTTAGTAGATTTCAACAACATCTGTAAAATTCAACTACATATCCACATCTCTCAATACAGAGCCAATCCTCTCACTGTGTCATCAGTCCAAATGCTCTGACCAGAGAAATTATAATAATAGTCCAAGGTGAGGTGTTGTATATATATCACTAATATACTTAAAATATACCAGCTAGTTACCTGCTTTCACCGGATTTCTCTCAATAACTTGTTTTTGTGTGCATGTAAATCTAGACAAGATGGTGAATAATGTTTTCTGCTTCACCTTACATACTTCAAGTTACATACTAATTAGGAACCAGTTCCAAGCATCATGTACAGTAAACACAATGCATTTTTTTTCTCTTTCAAGGAAGGGGCACATCACATAATGATGAAACAGTCTTCGCCAACTGACCTTTTCACTCAGGAAGCCCTGCAGACTCCACATCCTAAAACAGCTATAGGTTTACATAAACATTAGCGTATTCATAGCACACCAGTGACTCTCTGAAGTGGCCGAGTATATGTAACTGAACACAATCCGGCATCTTCACACCAATATCTCGGCTCTTGTGGCGGAGGCGACTTCTCAAGCTTGAACCTCCTAAAATCTGCTGACAATCAGCAACTCCCAACAGCTCCATCATGACTGGACAGCATGTGCAGGAATGTCATGGTCAATGGAAATCAATCTAAACTACTGGGATTGGGGGCGGCAGTGGGGCTGGGGATGGAAGAGAATGAAAGAGAATGTGCCTTTGATCTCGGTGAAAACCGATCCCAGGCCTGCAGATACTGTGGCTGCGGTGGCCAGCAGCAGAGGCAGCAAGCTGACATCAGTGAGAAAGCCAGAGGACTCATGTTCCGTGATCCTTCCACCAAGCCCCGGCTCTTTTTATTGGATAAGTGAGAGAAACGTATATAAAATGACTACCGTTTTATTGAAGACAGGATGAGGGGGAAAATTGGGTGAAAAAAAAAAAAAAAGAAGCAGCCATGGTAAATGAAATGAAAGTGAGGCTTTAAAAGTTTTGGCAGCAAGTACGCAGCCTAACTGCCTGGCCTAATTCATCTGCAGTGAGGGGTAATTTCCTCTCATACAGTCAGCTGGTCTCCATACAGACCTCTTCAAGTTTTTCAGTGTGTACAATGGAATAATTGATAAAATTGACCAGAAAACAAGCCATAAAAAGAGAATTTGGAAAGCATCATACCCAACATTTTCATAAACGGTTCTATTTGTAAACTGAAGAGGGCGAATCATGAGGTAATCGGGATCACGTTTGCTCCACAATGTCACATACCTTTACCCTCTGCAACTTTGGCAGAGGGGAAGCAATGCAATTTTAACATCATTCCGTGATAGAGTTGCGTGTGAATGAAGATCCTTTACACACAGCATGTGGCATCTGCCCCCGACAATCACATCTGCCTCCGAAAGTCGATTCTTATAATAACACAGAACTCACATTTCACAACCTTGCCCTGATGAAATTAACTCAGATGCAACGCAAAGGCACAAACAACCCAGGGCTTTTGGTTTTTCTGCAGCATGTGTGACTGTTTCCTGTATGGAGGCACCAAACCATAGCCAGACTGAGGCTGGTTGTCTTCCCAAGTGTGATACAGAGACATGTGCATGGACAAAACAGGATTAGAGTGGACAGCTGCTGGTGTGCCCTGCGTTTTATGTCTGTCTTGAGAGGAGAAATTTGCAAACGGGACAGACACAGGAAGCCGCCAGAGAGAGACCTGCAGCTGGCCTGAAATTAATACCGTTACAGGGACGACGATATCTGCAACAACACACGCCACCCCTGGACGGTACGATACTAACTCCTCTGCAGGGCAGCCTCTAAGACGTGAGTTTGCCTCTAGGCCTTCTCAGTCATGCTGGGCTAATTAGAGGGCTTACTTGGGTCATGTAGACATGCATCACTTAAGATTTTAACAAGATGAGAAATACTGTATATCTCATGTTAATCTTCTGGAAAGTATGGCAGGCATTTGGTTTCTAAGGGTCACATATGGTTGTCAAGGGGACAGGTGTCAACAATGCTGGTACGTGAGGATAAGTATCGCACTGAGACACAACAAAACAGCAACACGTTACAAACATCGGAAGGGTATATTTAGATTTATATTCTTCCTGAAATGCAGCCTTTTATTCAGCAATTCTTTGATTTGAAATTGATCAAATCTTTATGATTTTACAGGGATGGTTTTCTTATTAAACATTGATATTCCAAACTAAATGTGTTGGACAGCTAAAGTTAATTTTTTAAATTGCTAATACATCAAAGTGCACGCACTTTACCTGAAAATCTAAGTAAGATATAAACAACGCTGTTTTATCCCTGCTCGTATGTCACTATAATAATTCTATCCAAGTGCTCTAAAAGAAGCAATGAAGAAAGACCTATATTGGCAAATGTTCACTTTCTGAAATCTCAAGTAAAGCATTTATTAATTGTTTAGTCTCTAAGATAATAAAAATAGTGATAAATACCGATCATAAGTTATCAGAACCCAAAGCGATATCACAAAAACTTTGTCTAACCAACAGTTCAAACCTAAAAATATTTAATTTTCAATGACTGAAAATGGAGAAAAGCAAGTAAACCCTCACATTACAAGAGCTCAAAACAGTAAATGTGTGAGATTTCAGTACTATTGCAATTCTTTTACAAGCACTGCAACACTTTCGTGCAATTTAATTTCATATTTTTTTTTGCAATTTAATAGTTACTTTGTATGGATTGTGCACATAACTGATAACATCAGTGATTTTCAACATAATAAATAATTTGTTTTAAAAAGGAGAGAGTTTCGTACAACAGACCTTCCAGTCATGTTCTAAGAGTCTGTGAGCAGGTAAAGCAACAGGCCGCCTGCTGTCTTCTGCCTCTAACTCTGTATGAAATCCGAGCAAGATGTGACTGGATGCTGGTAACTTTTACCACAATATGCGGCTTTGCTATGACAGCGTTTACGGTTAGTCATCTAACTTAATCTCTTTTTTTTTTTTTTTTTAAAACTGTGAACCCAGAAATGAACTTGGATTGGAGATTAGCCTGAGCAGGTGCAGCACAAAGTTAAATCTATGCTGTTCTAACATCATCCTCACTGTTTGTTTTTTGCTTTGTTTTCTCATCCCTGATAAAAAAAATCATTCTTGATCTTACTAAATTCATATCCTTCCCTTGCAAAATTAAGAAAGCCTTACACCTTTGTGCTCTTTAATGACTGCACTCACTTAGATGTAGAGATGTCCAACTATGTTTTGGTACTTATTCTCAAAAATGTTACAACAACAGCATTTCATATCACAATGTCGGGAGTTTAATTGATAGATTGACTTGTAAAAAACAACAACAAAAACAAAAAAAAAACAAAAAAAAAGGGCTGGTACTGACCGTTCTGGGCATGGGCGGCGAGAGGGAGCCATTGTTCATGTAGGAGTCGTTGTTCATGTTGCTCATCATGATGTAGCCTGGATAACCCGAGTACGGATGGCCTTTACTGTACATGTCTTGATGTTTTCCTAATAAAAAAAAGGTAGAAAAGAGACAATTTACTGAGCGTTTGCATGAGATTCACAGATATATAAAGCATTCATACTAAAAGGTCAGAACTTCAATGACTTAATCAAGTTATTTTTAATTTTATTATCATCAGCAAAACTCATTTTCTCTTTTAAAAAAAACACATAAACAAATCTTTAAAATGACAAATTCTAACGTTCTTCTGTCCATATTTATCAGCTAAGTAATAATGAGAAAGCCTAACACAAAGTTTGCCCGTCTGTTTTGATGCGGTAATGATATCGCTGTCGATCGCTTTAACCCGTGCCCTATTTTGCCTCAGCCTTTTGTTTGTGCCCTTTCTTCCCGTCTTGGAGAGGAGGGTTGTATTATACAGAGGAACAATGGAGCCCCTCTGTGCCAATTAGCACCAATTAGAAGAACATACAGACTGTGTCAAAACAGGAGACGCCCCAACTGTTCCTCTATGCCTTTGACCTAAGAGGGGGGCTTTATACAAGAGATCTCAATACACGCCACTCGCCACTCAACTGCACAGTGCGTAATAAGGCCGGGGGGGTGGGAGGGTGAGGAAGGGTGGGGGGGTGGGTGGGGGGGGGAGTGTTTGTGGTATTTAGCCTGATGGCAACATGGATCCTGTTGTGAAGAAAGCCAGTGTTTGGTTTGAGGGGATGCTATTGAGGAGTGAAAGGGGAACAAAGAGGAGACACACTCCTCCTCAAAGTCCTAATAATGACATGCAGCAGCGGGGTCAGGCTACAATAGCCAGAGAGCAAGGAGCCCCGAGCGGCAGCAACATGTTGCATGTGACAGTGCAACCGGAGAGCTGGGGAAATGGTTTATTGGGGTAATTGCATAATAAGAAACACAAGAGCCATATAGAAATGTGATTTTGAATTATATTCAATTGTAGCTTGTGCCATGTGTGTCATAATGATCACTCCTAAATTAAGACATGAGCAAAAAGTGCATATTCGTTCCCTAAAGAAAAAGAAAAAAAAAAATTCTCCCCTCAAGTATTCTTTGTTTTCCATTTCTGCAGGCACCCTCATCTATGAGGTATAGCATGAAGGTATAGCATGTTCTGACTAGACTTGGATTAGAAATGATGATCTCTGAACAGCAGAAATAGGGAACAACAGTGCAACAGTGTTGGGGGGAAAACGAGGTGGCGCTTCTTCACACCCTCACCTCAACTTCTCAAGCTATGGCGAATGATTTGGAAATCTGAAGCAGTTGGGTTTTATTGCAGCCTAAAAGGCACGCTGTCCTATAAAGCACGCTGATTTAACAAGCTATTGCTTAAGGCTGTGTCACTTACCATCATCCGGATGGTCTCTGTGTTTTTCGTGATATGAATCTTGCGGTATTTGGGACTGTCTAGCTGCCTGTAAAAGAAGAAGAAAAAAAAAAAGAAAAGAAAAAGAAATGATGGTGAATCAATTAGGAGGGCCTTCAAACACAGTTACACACACAGACATGCTGATACGGTCAGACACCCACAAACACTGTTGGGACAAATGCCGTCCCAGTGTGCAGAACACACTCGTGTGTGTACACACACACACACACACACACACACACACACACACACACACACACCACTATCTATAGAGGGGTGATGGAGCAGCCTGCATCAAAGCTTCAAAAGAACCACTTAATTAAGCTTCATGTCCTTAAGGAGCTTACAAATTAACTTGTTTTCAATACCATAGGTCCACTCTCATTTTCATCTCTCAGTTTAAGCCTCCTTTTAAATTCAAATAAATAGAGTGTATTTGTGTTATAATTTCAAAAGCTTTGTTGTGGAAAGTGAAATAAAATCATCCTATAAAAACAAGGAAATTGTGCAGACAGTTTTCACCCTTAAAAAAAAAAAAAAAAGAAAACTCCTTTGCACTTCGCACATCCATTTTCTTTCTCTTTTCAAATCAGAATTGGGAAGAGGACCTCTTTTTTTTTTTTTTTTTTTTTTTTTTTTTGGTGTTCAGACCCCTCAGGATGGCTTCAAGCTGAGCGAGGGAACTTCACTGGATTCCTAATTAACATTCAGCCTCTGTCTTGTGCGTCTCTAGGACATTTGGTGGTGAAATGTGCATCGTCTCGTTCAGGATGTGCCCAAAATTCAATTAACACTGCGGTTAATGACAAAACAGCCGACTAAACTTTGTGATAGGGAAGCTGCAGCCTGCATCCCGAGGTCAGTGCACGAGTAGATGGATGCAGGAAAGAAAATGAAAAACAAAATTTTACCTGTGACGTTTCATGTACATTTTGTGTCTCTGTGTGTGAGTGTGTGTGTGCTAATAAAATCCCATCTGTGTCACTGGAATATTAAGCGTGAGAATGGATCACTTTGTAATAATTTTAGAAATATTAAAAATGCATCATTAATAATTCTTCCGTAGAGATTTTTAATGCATTCACATACAGATTTATACATTTCACAATTTCTCTGCCATGTCGCCTCTTAATATCTTTAATCTGATCAGATAAGAACAAGCTAAATAAATGTTACTGTAAATGTGTTTTAGTAAAATTCTCAGTCTTAAAAACATGCTAAAATAATTTCTGAGCCAGCCCAAAAATAATATTAGGAATTAGCAGGAATATGAAAATACAAACATCACATCCTGGCAGCAAAATGACTCAATGCTATTTTTTCCTCAGGACTTTTGAGGTAAGTTAATTAATCATCCTGTTTGTCAATAGGTTTTAAGCCACATGTGCTGAACAGATTCATGTGCTGGTGTTTACAGCTGCTGAGGGTTATACCAAAGCAAACACAGCTATTAGCCTGCTTGTCACTGGCAGCACACAAGGCCCCGATTCTTAGGCTTACATCTTAAAATATCTTTTATCCTTTTTCCAATTTAAATTTCACCGACAAATTCATAGACTACTCAGAGGGTCGAGCAAACACTTTAGGCCTTTAGTGTATCCACTCATGAGATTATTGGCTGTTTAGGATGTAATATTTAGAGGAGGCGAAGCTTGTACACCTGGCTCTGCAGACTTGAAGTGGCATCATTAAAGCTATTCATTTTTATGAAAACGAAATACACCCAGCGAGACAGTGGAGGCTGTAAATGCACCTGAAGTCAGCTTGTATTTTATATTAGCCTCAGATACACTTTTATGATATGAGCAGGGGTGTTCAGAGGATGGAGAATAATTTTTAGGCCTGTTTTGTTCATTTTTCATCCATTTTTTTTAAGTAGAAAAACTGTTCAGACAACCTAAGAGTCTCTCATATCAAAGTGCTGACAGCTAAATGAAAAGCAGATATTTTAATGCTGAAAGGGGATAAAATAACTTTGTTTACAGGCCGCTGCAGGCTGCTTCCTCTCTCTGATGGAGTTCAGAGTTGATAACACACCTTCCTCTCTCCCTCATCACTCACCACGAGTGAAAACACACACACACACACACACACACACACACATACATCACTCACATCGTGGCTGTTGCTGTTGGGGCTGCTCTCCGACTCGTTGACCAGAGATGACTTGATGTCCGCCAGGTCTCCCTCTTCCTCCGAGTGGCTGAGCTCGGCGAAGATTTGCTCCTTCTGCGGGTCTCCTTCGTCTTTGAACGGGATCATTTCGTCTGTGGCGCACAGCTCCGGGTCTCCGCCGCCGCCTGATAACTGTGGCATTTTTATTATTTTTTTTTTTTACTCTGTTTGTTTCACCAAGAAAACTAAGGGCAACACACACGCCAGCACTGTCCCAAACTGCAGAGGGAAAATTCCCCACCAAAATCCCCCGAAACCTAGTGGGAAAACGTCCCTCTGTTTAACCGGAGCGTCGACCGCGAGTCGCTTGGAGAGGAAGCGGCGTGCGCAAACACGCTGCCGGTGTGTTTTTAACGGAGCAACAGGAGAAGTGCGGCTTATGTCGGCGTCCTTTTTCACCAGCAAAGTTTAACTAGGAGGACTGAAAGTCAGACCAGAAAAACTTGAGATGTAAAGGGTCAGAATGAATGTCCGGTGCACGCCTCAATGTCATGAGGGAAAACCAAAAAAAAAAAAAAAAGGGAGACAAACCACGAGTTAAAATCTCATCACTTCAGTCAACACACACACACAACCGACCGACGGATATGGTCCTGTAGAAATGTCTCAACGTAAAAAAAGTGCATTTATAAAAGTGAGAACAAATATTTCCTCGGTGGTCCAGTGAAGAGCTGACGCGTCCTTGAAAGTGAAGGAAAAAAAACAGGAGGCTAACAAAACCAAAACACCGTCTGGAGGTGAAAAGGTAACTGATGGATGTGCAACTGGAAGAAAACACAGTTTTAACACTTAGACGAGAAGACAAGCAACGCGGTGGATCGCTTTCATGCTTTAAAAATACATCCTCAGTGATGGTCGGATGAGGAGGGATTAAAGCAAAAGTCATAAAACAATCAAAAAAAGGAAGATAGAGAGGAGAAACGCCGTGGACCGACTTCCCACTGCTCCCGCAGTGCTTCCACAGTGTAATGTAACCAGTGTGTGTATGTGTGTGTTGGTAATGTAGCTGTGCTCCCTCCTCCTCCTCCTCCTCCTCCTCCTCTTTCTCTCTCTCAGTCACTGGGAGGAAGGAGAGATGAAAGGGAAGCCGAGGCTCTGATTGACACCGCACCGATTGACACTCCTCCTGAGAGAGAGATTTATACTCAGCTGCTCACAACAAATGGGCAGACAGGAGAAGAAGAAGAAAAGAAGAAGAAGAAGAGGTGAGGCTGACACACGCACTGAGTGTGATGGGTTAAAACAATCACGATAAATAAAAATGATAATATGATAGAGAAAAAAAGACAAGCTGAAGCTTATTTGGCAGAGGCAGGAGAAGTGGAATTTAATCTAAACGCAAGAATTGGCAATAGCGTTATTCTCAGAAGAAATATCAAAAGAAAAAAACATCAACTGAGGCCACATTAGAAGAAGAAAAAAACATTCTTAGGTCTTTTTTGATTTGTAAAAAAAATGTGTAGATATGGCTATACATGAACATATAGATTTATGTGTTTATTTGTAAAAGCAGGTGTGTGTGTGTGTGTGTGTTTAATCGCATTTTAAATTGCTTTCTATCAGTGTAGGCAATATCAAAGGCATACTTGTGGTTTTCCAAGTTTTTTTTAATTAGTTCTAAAATGTGTGCAAACACAAAAAAGTCTGTCACTCATATTCAGAAAAATAATGCCGCATTATATATATATGAGTAAATATATCTTGCCACAGTGGCGAGATGACAACAGACTGTAATATTATGGTATCGAAATAATTGAAATAACAGGCCAAAGGGTCCTTAAACTCGTGCATGTTACTGACCCCTAAAAAAAATCTCAAGATTTAAGCCTAAAACTCTCATCTGCTATGTTACCTTCAATATGGGAAGACTGGAAAGATGAAACTATATTCATTCATTCATTATCAACCCCCATACATACACATCAAAACAAGAAGCAAGCCAAAACTCAAGTCGTTTGAGTTTTTTTTTTCTTTTTTGTAAAATAACACACACATACACACACACACACACACACACACACACACACACACAGACACACACACACACGTGCTGAATAAATAAATAAAGTAATTAATTAATAATGCAAAGTGTGGAAAAACAGACAGGCAGCGAACATAAGAAAAGAAGAATTGGGGTGTTGGAGTCTCACATATTTCATGAGGAAATAAAGGAAAAAGAGACTAAACACACAGTGGAAGTGGCGTGCTTTCTGTGTCTGTCTGAGCAGCGAGAGATTGCGTGAGAATCAAAGTTGGGATGGGGAGGCAGATCTTTATAAAGCGCGGGGGTGGGGTTAGCGGGGCGGAGCCGCGGCTGCCTTTGATCTTGCAGCGGCTGGCTCTTTCATCCCCGACCCCCCTCCCTCCCACCCACCCCCACCTCCCCTCCTCTCTCTCCCCCCCCACACTCCCTCCTCCCTCTCCCCCCTTCCCTCCCACCTCCTCCTCCTCCTCCTCCCCGCTCTCCCTCGCCTTTGTATGACTAAATTTGGTCCGAGTGTGGAGCCGGGCCAACATTTCCACGTGTGCGTTCATCCCAGCTGAGAGAGAGAGAGGGTGAGAGAGAGAGAGAAAGAGAGAGAGAGAGAGAGAGAGAGAGAGAGAGAGAGAGAGAGAGAGAGAGAGAGAGAGAGAAGGGGTTCTCTTCCGGGTAAGGAGACAGCGGAAAAAAAAAAGATCAAAGGCTTTTGGGGTTTTGGAAGCCGAGTGTGGATTCAAAAGAGCCGAGACTGGCTGCATTCCAGAGTATAGCGGAAAGCGTGCACTCACACACACACTCACACACACTCACACACACACACATACACACACTCACACTCACTCACTCACACACACACACATATACATACATAAGCAAGCACGAGCACGCAAGCGGGATACAGGCACACGCGCACTGAAAGAGAGAGAGAGAGAGAGAGAGAGAGAGAGAGAGAGAGAGAGAGAGAGAGAGAGAGAGAGAGAGAGAGAGAGAGTTAATTAGAAAGATTTCACACAGGCAGACCCGAACAACCAAACCTTTCATTTAAAAAAAACCCTTTAACATTATATTTCTTGTTTCCAGCCAAAAAAAAAAAAAAAAAAAAAAAATCTGTGATACAAGGTGGCTGTTTTCCTTCCCACTCTGTAGAAACTGTCGGTTCATGCCTCATTACAGTACTTCTTTAATTTAATTAGCCGCCACTCTTTCTCTGGCACAATTTGAAATGATGCTACCTACCTACATCCACCACCACCACCCTAAAACCACGCTAATAGGAACAACCTCATTCCCTTGAAATATATTTTCTTCCGTGTCTTTTCCTGTATTCACCTTGGATTCGGTTGAAATCGTAAAATTTGGAGAATGGAGGGAAAAAAAGATTTCTGGTATCATAGGCCTATTAAGATACTAAAAAGAGACAGTGCAGGCCTGCAGGGCCTGAGGTATGAGTGAAGAGATCCAAATGAAGCAGATTAAATAAATCACAGGCCCTGGATGCTTCATGTTTGGTTTTTGGCTTTGGTTTTGGGTTATTAGCATTTTAATATATTATAAAATACAACATATCAGACTTTGTCACGGATAGAATGATAAAATCCTGGACTTATTTCAATCATTGCTGTTTTCTAGCCTTAACCTCAAAGCAATGTTTGGGATCCTGGAGAACAGCTCGAAAAACATACTTCACATTGTTTTATCGTCTTATACTCCACAGCCTTTCCTAATTGAATGAGAATTGCTTATAAACATAATTTTAAATTGATAACATGTTACAGAAAATGACAAAGTACTTGTGTTTAGGGTCTCAGAGATGCTGTGCTGTAAAAATGGTTAAATCTGATGGATTTTCAGATGTGAGATTTGTGTTGACAGTAGTTTTTACGCAGCTCTGCCCCTCCAAAATCCCAAATAAGTCAATTTGAATTTCTGTTATTGGAGTTTTGTAGCAGTATTTTTTATTGGGTGTCTCGCAGGGAGGGCTGGGGTCCAAATTGACCCTGAATATAAGTAACACTGATACTGTATATTCCTTTGTCTGTGAATGAATTTTTGTTCAGTCGTCACAGACAAAAAGACAATAAATAATTAACAATGCTTTATTGTTTTTCCCATATTTTGTCACCTTCATCAAATGTGCAAGACCAGTTTCGGCAATACTCTTTTATATGCTGGGTTTTAACACAGTAAGGTCAAAAGAAAACAAACACAAAAAAAAATACATATTTGAAGGGAAAAAAATGGTCAATTTTGCGATTTTTTTTATTCTTTTTAAACACACACTAGTGGGGTCTGTGGGAATAAAAACAACAAGGAAGTAAAGCTAATGTCAACAAAACGCAAAGATTAATCAAGATGTCATTCCACGTCCGACCAAAGAAATACTGGAAACTAATAACAAAAAATGGGAAACTGAATCATACAAAACAGACACATACTTTTTAAGAAAAAGAGAAGATATTCCAGATACCCCAACAAATCATAAAAGACAACATTTGACTGATGGTATTGAAGGTGAAAATATCAGAGGATTAAGAAGTAAAACAAATCAATGCAGGGAGTCGACTTCATGTTTTTTAACCTGGTATTGATGTTGTTGCACATGTTACATAATGCAGTTCTGCTGGCTAAAAAAATTAGCCACTAAAATAACAAGAAAAACAAATTAAGTACTGAAAACACAAATTAAGAACGATGAAGACTTCAATTTGATTCATTGGCTACATGGAAAAATGTCCAAAATAACCTACATTTTACTGTAATTTCATATTCTGGTCTTGTGCAATTTGTGGAAGCTTTGGGTGAGTGAGAGATTCATTATTTAATGCCCCTCTGCTGCATGATGAGACCACTGCAGAGAAGTCCATCTTCTTGATTAGAGAGCCTGAGAGGAGGGGGTCATTTGTTCACCGGGATACTACAGCGATGTACATATTTCACTGAGCAATATAGATTTTCTTTTTCATTTCTTTAATGAATATTGTCTGCTGCGGTGGAGCAGCAGCTCATCAGTAATAAGCCGGCGTAGATAAAGATGAGGCTTTTGTTTGCTGTGTAACGAGTAGAGTTTAGCGACTTGATGACAAGGCAACAAACGACAGCCTCTCTAATGAAGACGTTGTCAGAACACAGTTTCTCTTGACATCAAAATACAGTATATTCTCCAGCGAGACTCTGTGTATCGCAGCTCCGGTTGTTAAAATAAAAAACCAGGAAAGTTGGAGTGGAGAGAAAAGAGAGATAAGGAAGGAGGGGAGAAGAAGAAAAACAGAGCTACATTAGCATTTCTCTCCTAATGAGTTCATAAGAGTGACCCCTCTGGATCTCACATGAAAAGGAAGATTTCCTGCTGCGCTGTGACCTGAATTCAGTTGTCTCTCACTTTAGATACTACATTTTGCATGTTATATAAGGAAGGAATATATCTATACACACAGCATAATTTATCACCAGCGGATTTCGATTCCTTATCTCCCTCCTTAAAGACCGGTAGTCAATCCGAAGGAGGAAATAAATATATTAATGGTCCACACATCATGGTGAGACACCATGTTGATGAACATAATGCATATTTAGCATATTTTGTTTTATATGATGTTTGTTTCCCCTTCTTATAAAGTTGAGAGAGTATATCAGTTATAGCAGACAATATGAATTGTGTCAAACAAAATGCTCTTTGTTGGAACAGCATTCAGTCAAGGTCCTCTTTAGATCTATTATTGTCTCATCTTTTCTGTTCTATTTTCATTGCAATGCATAATACTTCAAACAAAAAATTACCCTAATTATCTCGAGTTCGCTCATTGTGCCTCGTGTGTACGTGTGTGTTTCTGTGTCTGCGTGTGTTCTGTGTGATGATTTGTCAATATCAGCTCCTAAATTCACTTGCCAGGTGAGCTCAATGGTGAAATCCCTTCTCTGCTGTCTATTCCACCTGCTAGTCATCCATAACAACTTCCTTGATGTAGAAATTATAGCCCTGCGTTCGCTGCCATCTCCAAGAAAACGACAGGAAACAAACATCAAATTATGATGAAAAGAGCTTGCAATTAAAGCTGCAAAAAGACACCATTTATCAAACGTGCAAATCAAAAACCGGGGGAGGTCCAAGGTGAGTGATTATTTGTGCTGTTCTTTGATTGGTGGAAGATGAGTCACTGTCTTGAAGGGGAGGAAAGTGTCTTGGGGGTAAGGTGAAGGAAGAGAGGGGCCGACGTGTGATCTGTTGATTTATGGCAACACTGTCAGGAGGCTGTCTCAGACAAACTGTCATTAAAATGAAATTATCTCCTTGATGGAAAAGGAGGGGGAATTTGTCATGCTATGTATATATTTTGGATGTGTCCAATTTGGAAAGGAGAGGCTGCAGTATGTAAAAAGAAAGCGATGAATCCAAGAATAAAGGCAAGATAACAAACATCACAATTAAAACAATTAAAAATGATTAGCATTTTAACATCTGAAATAATGTACTTGAAAAACAAGTTCCTCAGGAGGATCCACTCCTCACATCGTACAGATTACCAAATCCAATCAGCAGACTCCTCTATTGTCTTACTCACAGAGATAAAGAGTGATTCACGCCAAGCGGCACCAGACTCCACCCTGCTCTCCTCACCAGTCAGTGATGCTGACAGAAGAGAGAGAGATCGGCACTGAGTAAGCTTCTCAGAGAAAGAGAGGGAGAGTTAGGGATCACTTTTCCTCTGAGACTTGGCTCACTCTCACAGGCGAGACGGTATTAACTTACATTCTCCAAACTTCAAAAACCTGAGTGCTTGCATGCCGCCATCATTGCTAGACAACATTGGACAAACATGCACATGCACAGACACAATCTCCTTCTCCTGTCTGGCTTTCCACACTGTTTCAACACACAAGTGTGTCCATAAAGCACCAATAGTTGGAGGTGCTGCCTCGCTGCAGCCAAAAGAAAAATCCTCTGGGGCATATAATATCATGACAGGCAGTCTTTCCCTACTGTGTGTGTACATGCAGCCCCGTCCTGCTGTCACCTGTGAAGACTAATGGGCAGATTAACACTTGGCTGACCCAGGTGCCTTGAGGGAAACTGATGGTGAGGGTGTTTACCTACAAACTTCACCCAGCTGGGACGGCCACCTTCTCTGCAGCGGACTCTCAGTTTGCAGGAATTTACGGAAATCTGCTGAGCTTGCCAATTGGCACCATGGACTTCTATTGTTGATAGGGGCAACTCTGTGTGCTGTACGAAGGGATCACCAAAGTTATTACAATTCATCCTGAGGGATACAAAAGTGTCTGTGCCAACTTTCATCACATTTGTCGAGACTTTTCACTCAAAGCCACAAATGTAAACCTTATGGTGGCGCTAGGGGAAAAGTCAGGGTTCACCAAAGTCATTAGGAGACTGTCTGGGAACCATGAACATCTGTACCAACTTCTCTGCCAATCTATTTAGTAGATGTTAAGATATTTCTCTGGATATGTGAAAGCACTGTAGGAAAAGTTGTGAAGTCAGTAGGCTTCATCGTCAAGGGACCTAAATGTCTGCACCAAATATCATTTGCAATCTGTCAAGTAGTTGTTGAGATATTTCAGTCTAGACCGACAGACCAATATTGCCATAGAGCCACACCTCTAGAGTGACTAAAAAACATTTGTTCCACAGTAAGTGAAAGTTTAGGGGCTTTTCATTCAGTTACGCAGTGGGAAAGGGCAAGTTATAATTGATCAGGTTAGAGAGGCATGACAAGGCTCCTTTTTCATTGTGCAGGGCCTTACATATGTCCAGAGACTGGCCGAGCTTCTCCACCAGCCGTCCTCCACTGCGCGCTGCTGTGTTGTGCTGCATTCTTCAGGTCCAAAGGGGAAGTGGTCCAGTCCTCTCAGCGCACACAGCTACTCCTTTCATCCCACTGTGTTATTGGAGAAAGCATTGAGCGTTGCGTCAGGGCCTGCTGTGTCAGGGTCAGGGGTCAGAGCTGACCTGCTAAGAGGTCGCGGGGCCCCCATCCAGTCTGTAATCAAGCACACAGCACACCTCGCTGACCCCGCTCCTCTGTCTGTGCCCGTCGCCAAGCCTCAGCCCGCCTCGGCTGCCTGAGATCAAACACGGAGCGGCAGTACCTCTGGCCCTGTGTTATCAGCCTGGGTGTCTCATCACATCAACACGCAGGGCTAAACAGTAAACACAGCCAGCCTGGTTTGACTCAATGTGTGTGTGTGTGTGTGTGTGTGTGTGTGTGTGTGTGTGTCTGTGAGTGTGTGTCTGTGAGTGCGGAAGCCTGTGAACATATTTGGAACCTTGTGCGTGACTGCACCTGGATGCGAGAAGGTTAAGATTGTTTAGATTTTATCAATTCTGATTTAGATTCCAGTTCTTATAATATCCGGTTCAGATTGTTGGCATATTATCTGACTAAGAAAAGAAACCAAAATATCTTATATATATTTTTTAAAACTTTATTTTCAGCAAATGGGAGGATGGGTTATTTAGTTTGTTTCCCTAACTAGTAGTTAGTGATGTATTTTGATGTCATTTTCAATTGACATGGAAGCAGCAAACACAGTTCTCTATTCTTGGTTGAAAGTTAAAATTAAGTAAATGTGCCATGCAGAAGTTGAATTTTTGACATTTTTCACTGGTCGAACAAAACTTGTGGCAGCTGTGGTTCAAGAGGTAGAGCATGTTGTCCATTTTTGTTCATTCATTTCATTTGTTTCATTCTTGTGTTGGATGCACTAATTTTACTATTGTGTAGTATGGTGACTTGAGCTGTGACATCAAAAACACTGCATTCTTACATCATGCTACAGTAAATTTTTGTCATGAACGTCCTTTGGTGTGAAATGAAAGTAAGTTCAAACTTTTAAGAGCTTTTAAGAATCAATAAGTGAAATCAAAAAGCACGTTTCTTAATGAATCCTCGCATTTTATACATTTGGGACAGTTCCAATTTAGAGGCAACCCTAGATAGCTTATCACTGTGAATGTGCTTATGTTTTTTTTTTAAGATTAATTTTTGGCCTTTGCCTTTTTTTTAGATAGATCACAGTGAAGATACAGACAGGAAAGGGAAGAGAGGAGAGGCTTGAATCAACTAGAATTAAACAGGGGATGATGCAACCACATAGTATGCATCATAACCACAAGGCCACCGGGACGCCTTGGATCAGTTTGTGCAGTCCCATCACTAGTTGCCATGATGTTTCCCACAGATGGAAAGGGTGTGTGTGTGAAGAGCCCAAGCAAGAAATATTTAACCAGGTTGGTAGTCGACTTCCTCTGCGCACCAGCTTACACTTCTCCAAAGAGAGGCCTGTTAGATACACTCCTTACAGACTGAGTATCCTAGAGGCTTAAATGATCGATTGTTTTTGTCTTGTTTTTTTATGAATACAGATGAGTATTATTGATGTATTTATATTTTCTATGGATGGTATACACATGATGAGTTTACATATGTACATACATGCGTTTTCTTAGTGTATAAATGAATTGGTCAATTATCTGGTTGTTGTATTAACAGAATGTGATATATTTCTTCTTATGACTTAATTTTTCTTACTGCTTATTTGTCTTTTGATGATGTTGTTTTGATGATCTGTATCAGCTGGTTGTTAATCACTAGCAGGTCCCTGGCTGCTGTTTAATAGGGGTCACACCCACATATGTCTCAGAAACGCTGAGGAAAGCCTAGGGCTGAAACGCGTCCGTTTCCTTCTGCTGCTGTGCATTATTAAAAGTGTTACATACTTATTTGCGAGTGCTGACTACTTCATTTGCTATTTTCGTGCCTTTTGGGTCGGCACCCGTTACACTTTGAAGACATTTGAGTTGAGCACGCCAGTTCTCTTGTTTGTTTCACCAGCTTACACCACCAGGATATAACTGTTAAAACCACTGGAGTGTGATACTTACTCCTGCTGATTGATTTCTTCTATTCTCACAAGAGGAAAAGTCCACAATTCCCCGGAGTTGTTACTAGAGAGGAAAGCATTTCCAGACGCAGGCACATGCTGCCAATTTGACGGGTTTAGTTAGGCACCTTGGCTCCACTCCTTTGCTGTATTTAAAAAGCATCAGATGAGTGTTTTTTTTTTTAGGAAGGCTGTGTTTGACTCTGTTTCGGAGTGGGGAAACAACTCATTTCTTTCCTTTGTCTAAGGGTTTTTCCCCCACGTCTCCCAACATGAAGAAATTGTTGCAAATGAGTCACTTCTTCTTGGCAGGCCTCAGGCAAAGGAGAAAAAAGAATGGCCATATTCTTGAGTAGACAAAAGTGATTTACTTATCCTGTCACTGCTTTAATTATTTCTGATTAAAAGTGGTGATTACTAATATTGAAATTTACTTTATGTAATATCTCAAATGACATCAATAAAATCTGTATTATCCTGAACATAGCAAAAAAAAAGTTATTTGTCTTGTTTCACATACACCAACACCCATTTAAAAGTTCTGTCTGGGATTGTGTGTGAGTAATTGTGTGTAGAGACATTGTTCAAAAAGATTTTGGAAAATGTGTGTTGAGGTTTATGTTTGTGTGCATGCATGACTTCATGTGTTGGTAAATGAGTGTGTTATTGTTCTTGTCGGTCTGGGAGTCGAGATCAAAGGCAGACCTCGTCTCTCTATAACTGGCTTTCATTTCTGGACCGACTCTAAAGTGGAAATGTCATATTTTCCCCTCCCAGTTCCTTTGCGCTCCAACATGTGGTTGCAGGTAATATTTCAGGGGTGCTATGTATGCATGTATGTAGTATGGGGGGCCAGGGACATGCAGTCTACTGTAAACCTGTTTTGTCTTGTTGCTAATTTTATTATGCTAAAATGATGTGGCCAAGAGAGCGTTTGAACTCTTGGCCTCAGTCTCACCCAAGTCATGACCCCAATTTGAGCCAAATTTGAAACAGTAAAATCCCAGAGGATGTATAGTGAAGAGGCTGTGCCAAAATCCCTCTTGCCCTGCCTCGCCCTGCCATCTGCTTCATAAAGTGTAGTCATGAAAGGCCTGCGAGAGTGAGATTTAGTGCCACCACACCTTAAAGAAATGCCACATTCTGTAAACATCCATGCTATTTTTTTCCAAATTTCTTTGTGTGCAATTAAAATGTATCAGGAAGGCTTTTTTATTCAGGGTGTGGTGACCTACTGCCCCTGTAGATTTTTCCAGTGTTTGTGCTTTCCCACTGCTGTTAATGTCATTTGTCCTCCTCTGATTTCAGTGCTCCTGTTGACTTGCCTTGGCTTTGACTTGAAGTGATGCTCATAAACAAGGCTCCCCTGTGCATTTCTCTGTTTTCATCTCCGTCCAGTACAGTCGCTGCCTAGACGTTTGATATGTCTGGGAATGCCAATGCTGTTAGGGTCACCTCTTTCAGGCACCACAATGTCAGATGCAAAGACAAAGAGACCGAGAGAGATGAGAGAGAGAACACCCAGATGATGATTTAAGAGAGGCCAATCCTTCGGAGATGACACTGAAAATGTTCACAAATTTCCGTAGACACAAATCCCTCCCACAACACATAAAACATGTGAATGTTTCCTCTCTTTGTAGACTGCCACTGGTCCAGGTTCAGACTTAAAAGGCATTCCGAATCTCTTTATCGAGCCTTTGAGCCCCATTTTTTAAATTGTTCCTTGCTTTAATCCAACAAATTCAAAGACTTTCACATGTTATGAGAATTCCCCTCGTCAATGATAAAACAATTGATATGGAAAAGTCTAGTTCATCAACAAACCTATAAAAGGGGAAGATGTGCAAAACATTTCTAACAAGAGGTACTGTAATTTTATCAGTTACGGTAAATGAAAGTCATTGCAGACACGTGCCTTCCATCATTTCTAGTACTTGAAAAATACATGGTGTATACATCCTGGTATTTAAGACCCAACAGACATCCACTCAGGGAGACATTTTACTAAGATTTCAAGGCTATCTTGAGAGCATCGACATGAGCACCAGAACTATTGACCCTTTGATCGTTATTATGCAGTCTGGATGCAGAGTTTCAGCAGAATAACTTGGCCAAAGACAGAACAGCAAAACATTCTCATATTGCTCAGAAAGAAAGAAAACAGTTCTCCATGTTTGCATTGATTTCAGTGTTCTCACTGGCCAAACCGCCTGAATGGAGACATTATTAGTTATAGTACAGCCAATACTATAACCATGCCGGACAATGTTGGCAACCCAGCATGTGTGTTGGAGCATTGAATGTGTGTTTTAGGCACCCTGCGTGCTGCTTGGCTTCGGTGCATTAACAGATCAAGCCAGATGCTCAGTGTGATCTGTCATAGGGGATCGGGCTGGATCACAGTGGGGGAAAATGAAAATAATCTTGCTCCAACACGACATCGCACAACTGTTTCTCCTCAATGATACGAGAAATTACTGAATGAGAAGAAGAAGAAAAAAAAAAACAAAAGGAAACAATGTGTGTTGTGGTTGTTTGATGGTGAGAGAGTGATGGGTGGGGGAGTCTTTGTTCTTGCAATTAAGATCAAATGTAATGATTTCAGAGACAAAAACACATTTTCAACACATGCCATCATCAAGACGAGGAGTGAAAGTCTCCTGGAAAGTCCAATTAAAACACACCTTTTTGATGTATAATTGAAATTGGTTAATATATAATATATCCATTCGGTCGAGCATGATCATTTCAAGAAGTTAAGTTTAATCTTTTGACACTGTAAAATGATTCAAAATTGTTTAAATGAAAAAAAAAACACAGAGACGTAAACATAAACCTTTTGTATTTGTTGAATCTGGAATCTCATACTCTATCTAATTTATATTGATGCTTATAATGTATGATCGCACTCCTACTTGTGCAACCAAAAGTGATTGAATGTTGTGCTGTCATGCAAAAACAGACAAAAAGGGCATATTGATGTTTTAAGATTTTTGAAAAGTGAGAGAACTCGCATTTGTGAGCGTAGTGAAAAGATGCTCCCCAAAAACAAAGCCCCCTTCCAAACACACCCTTCCTATTTTGAGCAGATGACACTGCCTTAGCATACATTACACATGCATATTATCTTCACTAATCACGCTACTTGTGAGCCTGATTGCAGTGTTGCTTAAGACGGGGTGAGCAGGGGGCTCCTTTGTGCTGGAGCTAATGATGTCCCTTTGTGATAGGGCTGGGTGTGAGGGTTGAGGACACTGGTATAGACTCCGAAGAGCTGCTGTGTGGGTCTTAGTGTGACTGGCAGCTGCAGTAATCCGCCCTTTGTGTCTTCAACAGGGCCCCACTGAGCTCCCCTGACAGGGACCGATGTTCCCAACTCTACCAGACAGCCCAGATGGGCCGAGTGACACGGAGGGAGAGAAGAAGGGAGGGAGAAGGAGAGTATCGAGAAAGAGAGGGAGAGACAACAGTAAGTTAAGAAGAGGAGAGCAAAGTAAAAGGGAAAAAATGGGGCTAAAAGGAAAAACCTGAGAGGAAAATCTAAAGGAGAAAGCGTGGAGGAATGGGGGTCTGTTCCTGAAAGCCGCGTGACAGCTCTGTTGCTGCTAAGACAGGATGGGCTCGGTGGCTTCGGATCAGGGCTAGTTTGTTTGCCCAGCATTTGTTTTTTGTTCCTTTGCGGTCACCCTGAAGCATGCCCAAGTAAGCGATCCGATTGGTCGAGACATTCTGGGCGCAGCACAATTAAAATCCATGGTCGCACACGATTACAGCAATACACACACTCTCTCGCCTTCTTTCTGTCACACACAAGTGTTTATTTACATTCAGTGGCCTTGTCGTGACGTCTGACAGGACTAGAATTTCTCTGTTGCTGCTTGTGGTTTGTGTTTGTCTCATCTCATTACTCTTGGTGATGTAGCGTGTGGGTTTCCTCTATGGCTTTACATGTTTAATATAAGTGAAGGCTCGCACAATATGCTCCTGTAACGCTTTTTTTTTTTACGTCTGCCATGACCACATCCTGCTCCACAGCATCACAAGAAATCATCGATAGGACCATGTCTCTTGTGAAAATGTATCATTTAGAAACACACGATATTTTGTGTGATTTTCTTAACAATACTGGAGTTTTCAGTACAGGAAGACAAGTGATTTAATGTAGTTCAGCAAAAAGTAAGTGTCGATGTTTGTAGTACAGGACTGCAACTAAAGCACATTTTCTTGATGATTGATCATTTTGTCTATAAAAAGTCAGAAAATAATGAAAAATGCCTGTTATAATTTCTTGAAGTCCAAGGTGTTGTCTTCAAATGTTTTGTTTTGTCTGATTAACAGTCCAAAGATATTCAGTTTACTATCATGTATGACACATAAAAGCTTCAAATTCTCAGATATGAGAAGCTGCAACCAGCAAATTTTCCTCAAAATATGACTAAAATGATTATTCAATTATTAAAATGGTTGTCAAATTAATTGATTAGTCAGTTGACAGAAATTGATCGACTAATTGTTGCAGCTCTAGTGTGTAGTATTTTGCTTTGCTGATAGCAGTGTGGATTTATGTCCTGCTTAGTACACTGACATTGTTAGTACTCAAACATGACTTTTCCCTAACCTTAAGAAAATTATTTCAGTAGTTTTTAAGCATACTTTTGTTGCCACAAGTGGATATTGTAAACAATTGAAAACACTGTCATGGATCATTTTGCTGATATTTTATATCACTAAAAAAAGCTGAAGAAAAGCAATTATATACCCCCCAAATATATTTTTCAAAGTCAAAATAGTTGCATATAAATGTAACCCATATAGGAGATAAGAATTTTTTAAAAATTACAATCAAAAGCTGATTCCTGACTTTACATTTTGATTTCAAAATGTAAACCAAGTGATGGAGAAGAGGACGGTTTTACTTCATGAGATGGGTGGAGTGGTGGGATTCTCTAAAAATCTGTAATGGTCTTATCAGTTGGAGTTTTTATGTACACCTGCTGGTACCTGAAGCCACCAGTTACTGTCTTCCACAAAACAAATGTAATGGGATTTTGATATACATTGTCACATACAGTATATATACCGACAGTTAACATTAATTATTGTCATAAGTATTGTCGGCAAGAATGACACTATTACAATACAACCAACATTTTCTTTTAATGAAATTTCAAGTGCATTGATATACTGTAACCAGTTACCAAACCAAAAGACATTTTATTTGGAAAAAATATATTTGTTATTGATCTATAATTTAACATCAGGGATTTGAAATGTTTTCTTCTTTGTTTCTCCAGTTTTTCTGTATAATCTTATTACAAAAAAAATTGCTCTATACTTAAGTGTCCTGTCTAATGGCTGAGTCTTTTAAGACTTCCAAGGTATCATTGTGTGTATTCCCATAGTGAGTAGAGAACAGAAGCTTTATAAACAATGCTGTTGTCATACTGGCTGTATAGTGTGGTACAATAAGTAAAAAAAGTGTTGGAACCAGGTTAAACACAGCCTGTTTCATTATGTTACATCAGTATTTGCTCCGGGTTCTCTGTTAAGAAATGTTTAGTGAGTCACTCAACTGAGTGCCTCATAATATATGTAATTATTTTTAAAACAATTATACAAACTGAGATTTATCACTGACCTAAGCTCTCCCTAGTAAGTGGAGTCAAATTAGTCAAACAAAGCAAGAATAAAGCAGTTTGTAGGATTTTATGTTGATTTGTCATTTTAATGATGTAGGCTACTTTGTAATATTTTAGGATTATTATTATATTTTAGGATATTTATGTAAAATACAACCAAAATGTTAAGAAGTAGGCATATAAAAGAAGGCTTTTGATTGATTTTCACCATAAAAGTTAATATGAAGAGTCCTTTTTGTTTTATGTAATTTTCAAAAAGCAAGTCTTTCCCATTTGTGTTGCTTGGTAATCATTAGCAGTCAGTTGTACTGTATGTGCAGAATCTGTTAGAAATGTGTTTAAAATCCCAAGGGGCTGTTCACTGGTCCCTAATGACAATCAATAAGTGGTCTAAAGATGTCGGTCAGCAAGCAGAGCACAACAGAGTCAAAGACTAGTTCAAATAAACCTCCCAGTGGAAACAACAATAAAGGCTTAATAACGAACTCATACCCACAATCCTGTACCATGATATTATCTGCTCTTACTGCAACCAAGATGACAGGTCTTTGATTTTAGTGTGAATGAGCTCTTCACTTGAGACTTCAAACAAAACACAAAGCAACAGGGATTTGAGAGTGATAGAAATCCCATTGATCTTCCGCTTTCTTCTTAATTTATATTTAACCATTGGCTTGGCACCAAAAAAGATTGTGTTTATGGCCTCCTAAAATCCATCATTAATTTCTTACTGCTAAACCAAGACCAAACAATGTCGTAAATAATGTTAATCGCAGATGAAACTGTGTGATTTCACCATCAACATTTCCTCAAACAGCAGCATATTTACCCCAGCTCCCACAACAAGCTGTTGAGCCTTAAAGTCTTGGTGCTACACTGCAAGTAGGAGAAGTAATTGTCTACATTGAATTGCATGAGCTCAAATGGGAACTTGCTCAGATGTGTTTGGAAACTAATTGGGAGACAGAAACAGCAAACAGCTTTAGTGAACAGAGTTGGGTCACTGTAAATTCAAACAACATAAATTTCAGTTTAAATAATACTAAATGCATCCGTTCAGACAAGTATGTTTGTATGGTGGTGGTAAATGAATGAATGAATTAAACAATCTAGTCAAACCGAATGTTTTCTCAAACAGGAGGTGCTAACCAATTTAAGTCACAATACAACTGCATTTTGGGAGAATTTCACTTCCTTAAAGGTATACTATGCAGGATTTTTCTAAAAAAATAAATAAATACAAAGGTAATCCCTCTCAATCAATCACAACTAGAAGTGTGTGGTAGTGTATTTAACTGCAGAGACCCTGCCCTCTGCCTGTATTTTCTTATTATTCTGCTGTGTTTCGGACGTTTGTGGGCGTCAACCTTTGGACGTGGACCCTGGGTGTGTGGCCCCCAGCCAATAACAGCGCGCAGGGTGTGAGGTCAGGACAAGTAGTGTAGTGACCAGGTTACATCGCTTGCTCTGTCTCTCTCCTCTGCTCTGCTCTATGTCTCTGTGTCATGAATTTATGAAGAGCTGCAGGTCTGTGTGTTTGTTTGACCGAGGGAGAGGCTGAGCTACACGCACGCAGAGCAGAGAGGCCACAGCGGACAGGATGAAGCTCTGCATTTACACAAAATTCGGCAATGTGGCACCTTCCCGCAGGGTTGTGTGTTGGGCAGGTTTATTTGTACTTTAGAACGTAACCGCCATTAAACAATCAGATAATAACGTTTTATTTATCTGATTCATGGCTTTGTTCTCGCCAGCGCTGCTCCCTCTCTCTATCATGGAGCCGGGGAGGAGGGGCCAACATTGAATGCTGTGTGTTTACAAACAGCAACCAACAAATCCTGCATAGTATACCTTTAATTAATGAAGCAAAGACCAAAATTTATGACAGTGGGCTCGACACACAGACCATTTGTGGCAACAACCATGTGTGAGCATGGCCATACAGACACTTAATGTAGTATTAAGAGAATTGTGTCTAGTTTTGGACAATGCAAAGCCAAACACATGAGCATGTACGGGCTCTGGCGAACATTTAAAATTTACATCATACAGACCATCAAGGCTATGTGGACACAAAATAAAATTTGCACTATAGATGCAAATTTGGACAGGTGGAAGACACTATATGTTATTTTCGTAAAACTCACAAAAACAACATTTTGAAGAACGGATCAATGTAAACACACTACCTGTTATAGTCAACTCAAATTCTTCAAGGGGTCATGAATTTTACAATTCACTTAACTGAGTGACATTTTTAGACGAGCCAACAATTTAGACTCTTACCCTTGTGTTCATTCATACGTACACTCAGGCCTGTGTTTGATGACAGATGTTTTAAATGAAGGGCAGAAAGTGAACCAAATCGGATGCACTTGGTCTGTAGATTTCCCGGTTTGGGAGCGGATTAGAAACTGGAGAGCTGCACATCCATCTTTCTATCTCTGTCTAATTGGCATGTCATAATTGTGACTCCACAAAGCCCAGTGAAGTCAGGACACTGACTGGATGTCTAAAAGTAGGTGTCTTTGCACGCCACGCTCTCCGGTCTGCAATTTCGGTGAAGAAATATGGTGTTTGAGGCCTGTGATTCAATAGTTCTGGAAACCAGAAAGCTCAGATCGGGGTTACAATTGAACATAATTAATGCCTATCACCATTCAGTAACTCACTTTGCCTTTTCCTTGAACTAGAAACATTATGTACATATGGGAAGATCTGAAGACAACCAACTGCAAGACTACAAACAAGCAGCAAGAGCTGACATCCACAGCACAGAAAAGTGGTATATACTGTAACTGTAAAGGGTGCAGCTAAACTTTCCAGGGAGTTTATGCTAGTTTCACATAAGTCATATTTGAGCTGAGTCTCAAGTGCTGCTTCATGAACATGATGAAATGGCCTTTTAAAGTACTCTCAGAGGAGCCAACACTTCAAGGGCTTCTTAGAACCCGTACCACTGCCTTGTATCACCCTGGGAGAGGCAGAGAAAAGAGGGCCAAAGAGAAATAGAAAGAGAACGCAAGAGACAGCGAGCAAGAGGGAGAACGCTCTAAAACCAAAATGCAAAAAAATCATAGGGGCTGAGATGAGCAGAGAGAAAGAAACTCGAAATGAAAGAGAGCTGAGCCCAAAAAAAAACTTTATTCTGAGCTGATCCTCTGATCAGATGAGATAAGAGCACAGTAAGTTCACTCTCTGCTTGCAGCTGAGTTCAGGCATTTCTTTTTCCAACTTACTGAATATAGGACTAAAAGGAGGACCAGAGGAAGAAGAAGGCAAGAGCAGCATGAGCGTGCCCACTAGCTTTTAGTCAGGAAGCCTAATGAGTTCCTGTGGGATGGGGGCTGGCTGTCAATCATCCTCATTCTTCTCCAACACTATGCCGTGTCGTCCTGTACATGCCGAACCAAGGGGCATGAAATAATTAGAGATGGCCAACCAGCCACAGTGTGACTCGGTTGTCTGGCAGCAGGAGGAAGTCACAGCTTGTCTCTCTCATGTGAGGGGACATTTGAATTTATTGGATTGCGGTGTTGGAAGACACTGTACCCGCCTTCACGACAACGCTTAAATGTGACAATGAGGTAATAGTGTTACAGCATGTTGCGTAATGTCGCCATGATTCCTGACTTATTGTGAGGGCGATGAAAGAAAAAAATGGTGAGCAATGGATACAGCGTATGATGAAAGGGAGCCCCTGCTGATAGGGCAGCTGTGAGCCTCTTTTTAAATACAAGATGGCAGAGAATGAGAAGGAAAAGAGGGAGAAATGGATGAATTGAGAGAAATATATCAGGCTTACTGTTCAGCTGATTTTTCTTAAAAAGAGAGATGCCACTGAGCGCATGGGGGGATGCTGTACATACAGCTTCACGCCTACAATGAAATATTTATCAGTCGTCATCTATACAGTCACCCAAAGCGTGCAAGGGTTGATTATATGGAGCATGCAACCAATTAACATTTCTGTACCATCCACATTTGGGCTTAACCTTGTTTTTTGGCCATAAACGCAAACAAGGAGACACACACAGGAGAAGAGGGAGCTATGGGAGGGGGCGGGGGGGCCAAAACAAAATGAGCCATGTACACAACAAAACAAGAAGAGGATTTAGTAGCATCTGCATGTGAATAGATCCTGCCCAACATCGGCAGCAGCAGTAAGGGCTTTATGTAATTGCTGATGAACAGTGTCATAGAAGTAGCAGATTGGGGGAGGGAAAGCTTAGAGGGTCATGTGACAAGAACTATCTTTATGTTGAAAGCAGTGTTTGAGCCGTATGACTATGCAAATCTAAATTTAACTGTAATACCTTCTCAGACGATTCACGAGCCGCTCAGTAGCAAAAGGTAAAGACAAAGCGTGGGTGTGGTCTTTGCAGAGGCTGTGATGTGTGCTTACCCTTACATATGGTATAAATACACTGTCTAAGTCCTGTTATTTGCAGTTTATATTGCTGTGATTCATCCAGAATCCCAGGCTGAGTGAGCAGCCAGCAAGCCACAAAGGTTAATGGATGGCTTTTTCATTAATTTAGCCCCCCTCACGCACTGCTAACATTCCTGCCTGTTAGCTAACCTGCTTTCCGTACCTCCCCACAAGTCTTGACACGGAGTAAAAACACCCATGGTCCAAGGTTAATTACGTGTCCATCTCTGAACAATAACACAGCATTGTATCTCCTTTGGTTTGTGTAAAAAGTTGGCAGTGAAGGCAGGAGTGTCTGTGCCAGGGGTGGTGGGATGGGCATCGGCTCAGGGGACGGAGTGTGAGGGTGTAGAGAGCAGCCAAGGTTGACCTACGAGGCGGGGCAGGAGAATTGGCCCGGGATCTGAGGCAGTGGTGTGAGGACGCTGGGGAGCTGCTCTATCTATGGGCATCGAGCCAGCTGTGATCCACTGTATTTCCCCAGTCTGACAGGCTAGTAACAGGCTGATGCAAAGAGGAGAGGAGAGGAGAGGAGAGGAGAGGAGAGGAGAGAGTATTTAACGTTAGAGAGACAGAGAAGTCAAAGAGAAAAGAGTTGTGAACGGTAGAGATGAAGAGAGAGAGGAAATTAACAATGAATGAAACACAAAGGAATTGTATTGAATGAAACTGCCCCTAATTGCTCATCCCTCATTTCAGATTGACTGACCATGACCTTAGCTGAGTTCTGAGAAAATTACCACAGGAATCAGAATTTACACTTTTTTGTTCCCTGCCTGACCAAGTATCGTTATCGGGATGTCGTTGGCTATTAATGACTGCTTGGTCATACATGAGCAGCAGATGACAACTACTATCCTGACTTAACGTCTCTATGCAGTTCCCAACATGTTACACTAGTGTTTCAGTTTATTAACTAGTTTTGATGGACACTCCTTTGCCTTCTTGCGAAATTGACAGTGTTGCGCAGTAGTTTCGCTACAAGTAGTGTAAATTGTAGCGTTAATAAGTAATTGTAAATTGTAAGTAGCAGCGTTACTAGTTTAACTACATTTCTCAGTAGCGTCGTGGTAGTGTTGCTGTTTTCTGAATCAAATAGCTTTTCAGTAGCAAAGCCCTTTTACTGATCAAGTAGTGCGGCAGCATCCATACAAGCTACATTTTCCCAAGCATTTCTGAAGCTCAAGCGCAGTGAAGCTTTCTGCTGTGGTCTGAAAGAAAACAGCTAAGGATCAGTATGTGACACCACTGCAATACATGGACCTGTATGTGTAGCCAACAGAGGCACTTCCATATGACAGTGACATCGCTTACCAATCCTTGGGCTGATGCCAACGATGTCTCTGCAGCAGAGGAATACAGAGTCCGTCGCAACACCCACACTTGTAGTCTTGAGCACTTCAGTGTGCACTCAGGTAGTAGTCAGGTGTGTCCCACATTTGAAATATACAAACACACACTATATTTAACCCACACTGATGCACACTTCTCCTAAGACCACTTCATATTCAGAGCTAAGTGTTGTTTGTTTGTTCTGTGGGTTCTTCAATAACGACACTGTAGTCTACCTTGAATGAGATTGTTCTTTATGAATGTTACTTCAGTTAGTCACATGTTTACAGGAGACACTGTCTGCACCCGTGCAGTTCACCTAACTCACACAGACAATCCCTCTCTCTGCGCATGCTCCATCTGATAGGCATACAAATGAGAATAGGCAAATCACTATTTGCTCCTCTCATTACATCTCCCTTTCTTAAAATAAGAGTATTATATTATGAAAATAACTTTTTTCAACTCAACTTTGACTCTTGTTCAACTATAGTAATACTTAATGAGAGATTAGAACATTATAACCTTACAACCAAGCAAGTGTCCTTAAAGCTGTTCAATGAGTCTCTCAGGTGGCTTCACATCTTGAGGATCTTTTGAGGGTTTGTTCTTGAACTCGAGCTGGTGCCTCAGGTGATGGATTCCCAAGTGTGTGTTGAGGTTGTTCAGCAGTATCAGTCCTCTGATCTGCTGTGGCTGGTCCCATGAGAAGATCTCAACGAGTCCATCTCAGAACAGTAGTGTCTTCTGTCTGAATGGTGTATTACCTTGGTTGGATTTCACTGAAAACAGTTGCCCATGTGCTTGTTTTGTCTTTAATCCTCACATGGTCACCAGTTTGAAGTTCAGGTAGGGTCTGTGGTCATAATAGAACTTCTGCTTTGTTCCTTGAACCTCTTCACCTTCTCCCTCTCCTTTGTTTTCAGCAGGTTCTCCTGGATGGGTAGGTTTGATCTCAGGCAACGTCCCGAAAGGAACCAGCGCAAGGGCGTTGTGCTGGTGACATACCACACTAAAGCGGTGCTGTGCAGTACACAAGCAGGCTCTGGTAGAAGTCGGTTCCACTTTCCTTTGCCTTGAGCATCAGCCTCTTCACTGTCTGGACTGACTTTTCCACTAAACCATTAGACTGTGGGTGTAAGGACTTGACGTTGTGTGCATAAAATTACATTCTTCCACAAAGTGTTGGAAACTCGTGTTGGAAAATTGTGGTCCATTGTCTGTGAAGACCTTGCTTGGCACACCATGTCTGGAGAATATGGCATTTATGACTGTTACCATGGCCTCTGCTGTTGTAGTGTGAAGGCTACAGACCTCTGGATACAGGGAATAGTAGTCTGTAACCACAATGTAGTCTTTCCCTTCAGAAACAAATAGGTCAGCGCTTACCTTCTGATGTCTGGCACTGGTTGTGGCTTTAGTGGCTCAGCAGGATTGCTTGCTTGATGTTTCAGGCATGTCATGCAGTTTGACACCTCATTTGTCACATCTTGATTGATCCATGGCCAGTACGTCACTTCACCCTCCATGGATCTTCTTGAGCATTTCTTTAGCAGACTCTTCAGGATGAGTATTTTATTTCCCTAGTAGATGATGTCTTCTACCACTGACAGTTCTGCTCTGCAGTCCCAGTACTCTCTGATGTCAGGTGGGCAGTAGCTTCATGTTGGGCCATCCATCTGTGATGGTTTTGCTCAGTCTTCTTAGAGTTTCATCTTTGTTTGTCTCGGTTTTTATGACATCCATCTTCACATCTGCCTCAGGCAGTGCACTTGTGATCATTTCCACACAAGTATTCACATCGTCAATCATCTTGGTGTTTGCTGGCTCCTTCACGTCAACAGCTCTGGACGACATGTCGACTGTGTAAATCAGCTTACCCAGGGTGTACATCACATTCAGTGTGTAGCGTTGCAGCCGGATCATCTTTCTTTAGATTTTCAGTACAGTCATTGAGTGGGTTTTGGGACAACGCAATCAGTGGCTTATGGTCGGTTTCAATAATGATTGCCTGTCTTGACATGAACTGGTGGAATCTTTTACAGGCATATGTTATGCTGAGTAGTTCTTTTTCAATTTGTGTGTGTCACGTCTCCACATCTGTCATTGAGGGAGATGCGTTTGTGATTGGTTGCCAGTCATCATACTACTGCGGAAGAAAAGCTTCGAGCCCACTCTGTGATGGATCTGATGAAATCTTCATGGGTCTCGTTGGGCCATAAAACCTCAGAGCTGGTTCATCTGTGAGCAGCTTCTTCAGGTCACTCCATGACTTCTCATGGCCATTTTTTTTTCAATTAGCTGTCTCAGGGGTGCCATCCTTTTGGAGAGGTTGGGTATGAACTTTCTCATGTAATTTATCATTCCATTAAACCTCTGTATGTTGTTCTTGCATTGTGGCCTTGGCATGTTTTCAATTGCTGACACTTTTCTGGGATCTGGTCTCACGCCCTCACTGCTCAGGATGTCTCCCACAAATGTCAGTTCTTTCACTTTGAGCTGGCATCTCTCTTTATTCAGCTTCAAGTTGGCTTTTCTTTTTGCTTCTAGGACATTTTTCAGTCTCTCATCATGTTCAGCTTTCATGCTGCTCCATACTATGATGTCATCCACTCATGTGGCCACTCCTTCCAGGTGCTCAAAGATCATGTGAATTGTCTTGTGAGACACATCAGGCGCTGACGCGATGCTGAATGGCAATCGAGGGAATCTGTATCTGCCAAATGGACTGTTAGATGTGTAACATAACTTCCCAAAATCCTGATGATGCATTTAGCTTGCTGAAGTACATTGCATTTGCGAACTGTGACCTTATTTCTTCTCTTATAGGATGTCTGAAGTCTTATCTCCTTATTGCTCTGTTCAGATTTTTTGGATCCATGCAGACTCTGGGCTGTCCATTCTTTTTGTCCACAGCGACAAGGGAACTCACCCACTCGGTCGGCTCATCAATCTTTTCAATCACTTTCAGGCTTTCCAACCTCCAACCCTGCTTACAGTGACTTCTGAAGAGCAAATGGCACTTTTCAACATGGGAGAATGACTGATGGCACTCTTTTATCCACCTTGATTGTGTGTTCCCCAGGAAGACAGCTAACACCCTGGAATAGGTCACTGTATTCTTTCATGAGTTCATTGTAGTCTGTATCTCCTTCACTTTCTACAACGAGCACTCTCATTACTGAGTTTAGTCTCTCACAGGCAAGTAAATATAGTATGGCCTGCACATCCTTTGGCACCACTATGAATGTAAGTGTGTGCTCTCTTGTTCCTGTGTGGAACTTTCATCATGCATTTTCCTTTCACAGGTATTGCTGCTCCTGAGTACCCTCTAACTTTCACTTTTGTTGCATGCAGTTTAGTTCTCAGTCTAATTTAATGGAGTTTGAGCTATGGTGTCCAGCTTCATTGCAATATGTATATGCATATGTATATTCACTTTCAGAGTCATTATCAAGTCCTTTTTTTCTGTTTTGTTTTTTGTCACTACATCCACATAGAATTACTCAGTGTCACGTGTTAAATGGTTTACCACGTGCTGGACATCTTTTGGAAGGATGCTGTGTACCACATCAACCACGTCTTTCCTTGTATGTTTCTGTTTGCTAGTTTCGTTCCATTTTTCACCTCAGAGGCAGCGCTCTTCTTTTTGACTGCTCTGTGTGCATCCTTTCTCACTGCATCCACGTTGCAGCTCTCACTGAGCAGTTATTTTGCTTATGTTTTCACAGTCTCTACTGCTCTACAAAGTGTTATTGCTCTTTCCAGGTCCAAATCTTGCTCCCTCGATGGCTTCTCCCTTACAGTATTATCTGGAATCCCGCACACAAGTCTGCTCTTTATCAACGAGTCTTTCAGCCCCCCAAATTCACACGTCTTGCTTCTGTTCCTCAGCTCAGCCACATATTGATCAATTGTCCCGTTTTCTGTACACGTGAAGAATCTGTGGCTCTAAAATGTCACATTTCTTTCAGGTATACAGTAGGTGTCAAACTTCTCAATTATTTTACCCAGCTTCATCTTGTCTGCATCAGCATAAAACGCAAAGTTATTATAAACTTGCAATGCTTCATCACCCACAAAATGGAAGAATGCTGACACTTTTATTTTTTCACTCTTCTTGTCAGCATCGATTGCAGCTTGGTGCGACACAAAACATTGCCTAAATCTTGGATGGATGTAATCCTTCCATTTTCACTTCGTGAGGTCCTCTTTGTCCCATGGTAAGTAGGCTAACGATGTCCTCTGCTGCTGGATAGCTTACATTGCTAGCATGATCCAACATGGAGGCTAGTCTTCTTTGCTAACTAAAGTCGTCTTTTCTCTCCACATCCATTTTCTGTTTTGTTTTCCACCCTGTTTTGTTTGTTCTGTGGGTTCTTAAATTACAACACCGCAGTCTAACTTGAAAGAGATTGTTCATATACGTTACTTCAGTTAACCACATGTTTAAAGGAGACACTGTCTGTGCCCATGCAGCTCACCTAACACACAGGCGACCCCCTCTCTGCGCATGCTCCATCTGATAGGCGCACAAATGAGAATAGGCAAATCACTATTTGTTCTTGTCATTACAAAGTGTACCACACATTTCGCTGCGGTGCATTGCGCACACCAGTCCAGTTGTTGCCGGTAGCGTGCGTATAGGCTGGTGTTAGGACCGACAATAATCAACAGACAAAAAGAAGTTGAAGTTTATAAGTCGTTGAGCTTGAATGTTATTATTAATATACAAACGCTAAATTATGACAGAACTCCCACAGATGGTTATCACCAAATATTAACAATTAATCTGTTCTTCTTGATGGGAGACTGATAACATTAATATTGCATATTTGACTGACATTGTCAAGATAAATATTAAATATCATGCATGGGGGGGAGGGCAGAGGAAATGTTTAGATTCCTCTAAAATATTATTTTTGTAGTTTTTAATTTTGACCAGCAGAGGATACAACAAAAATGCAAGTCTCTACAAACCAAAGTATGTTGGTTAGTCAAAATTATTTGCTTGAAATTTATGTAGATATAGCTACTAGTACAGTACAGTACAGTACATAATAATAATAATAATAATAATAATGATAATAATAATAATAATAATAATAATAATAATAATAATAATAATAATAATAGAATACAACATATAAAAGTAGCTTCGATGTAACAATCTACTTTAGCCAGGTTACTGTAGCTTAGCTTGCTACATTTCTCTGGGGCATAGCTTCAGTGTAGTGGAGCTTCATTTAATGTAGAGTAAATGGTAGCTTAGCTCACTACACTTTCCAAGTAGCTTGCCCAACACTGGAAATTGACAGCTTTAGGCTGTATCCAGACAGACAACAGCACTGCATGAAAAAAATGCAGCTCTCTCAAAGTGGACTTCCTGGATTGTATTTCATCTCTCAGTAGTACCTGAGGCAACACGCCCCCACCACCGCAGCCGCTTGCGTTGTTTTAATGCAGGGCTGATTTCAGTCTGAACACCTGCTTAGGCTGTGCTCAAACAACAGCACTGTATGAAAGAAAACCCAGGATCATCCACCAAAAAAAGTTATACCAGTGCAGTGCAACTTCAACAACTGTAATAGAGAATCAACTACATGCAAGCACACATTTGTAGTAGATTACTTTGTAAGGTGAACAGTTCATACTGTTTATCTGAAGAGCACCTAAATGGGGGATAAAAAAGTTTGTTGACGTGATAACTAACCAGAATTGTCCTTCCTTGTAGTTCATCTTTATAGTATTATACACTGTGTTTTGGCATCTGGTATGAAAATAGTATCCTATTGTCTCACTGGTAGCTGAATAAGAGGCTTAAAAATCCTGTTTTTGTTCTTATTACGCTTTTCATTTTAGAAAATTAAAGTGTTACAATAAGTGTTCATGAATAAACTACCTTATGAATGAGGTCCCCACACCGGGTCTCGAACTGGAGTCTCCCAGATCATGGATGACTGTGCTGACTACTGAGCTAAAACTTTACTCATCGCCTCATTGCAGACGGACCTCTACCTATTTACACACCCATAACACCGAGACAGCACAGCGTGTAATGTGTAGAGAAGAACTTCAAAGGCGATTCTTGATTAGCACTTTTCATTTATTTCCAATTTTTTACAACCTAACTTTGTGGAAATGAGAAGGGGAACAACAAATTATTGAGAGTCCCTTGGGAGCACTTTGCCTGTGTCAGTAGCTCAGCTTTATGTCTGGGGAACACCCCCAACTCCAGGAGTGATGTCCAAATTAGGAAATGTGCATCATGTAGCAGGTGGATGTGACTCCCCTCATTGAGACCTGCTGATAGACGTAACAGCAGAGCAGAGGAGAGAGACTGAGATAGCGATGTAATCGACCTGCGCGCTGGTATTTTTTCTTCATGAAAACAAATAATTTTTAAAATATTTTTATTTATATTCGGGCCCATCCCAAGTATCCCATATTTCTAAGTCTTAAAAGTGATGATAAGTAAAATGGTAGCTTATTTAGGATGACTTTATAAAAAAAATAGATACAGTGTTGTTCCCTTGTGGTAAATGATGTCCACCCTACTTTCTCATAGAGGATACAATGATGGGTTCTAAAACTGTCACCTGTAATAAATCTAAGAGAATTGTGATACACAGCATCAAGGGGTTGAGGGTATATGCAGCAGCATGCATGTAAATTACATCTACATAGTCAAGTACTGATAAAAATGTTGCTGTACAATCTGCTTTTTAGTCATTTCCTCAACATGAGTTTTAAAAGATAATTTTCATCTAACCGGACACCCAGGTATGTATAACATGGGACTTTTTTTAATTTGAGCCCCAGATATTGTAGTGACAGTAAAACTTAGAGGATTTTTTATTTGGAAAAATTTAATCAGGGCCTTTCAAACAGCCAAAAAATCTGACTTTAAAAAATGCGTCATCAGCACAACAATGAATAGAGCTGTTACTAACCAATGAGTCCAGGTCATTTATACACAATGCAAACAGGATAGGACCAAGTATTGAGCCCTGTGGCACCCCTTTTGTAACTTCAAGGAAGTCAGATTGATGACCAACCGCAACTATTGCTTGAGTTCTGCCAGTAAGATAATTGTGAAACCAGCATTTGTGTCAAAACCAATTAATCTAAGTCTATCCAAAAGAACAGTGTGATTCACTGTGTCAAATGCTTTGGACAAATCAATGAACAGGGAAATATAACATATTCCTATCCAGAGAACAAATTATATCATTTACTACCTTACATGCTGCTCTCAAGGGCTATGTCCAGGTCTGAAACCAGACTGATGGTGGTTTAAAATGCAGTGCTCAGGTAGACAGTGACACATTTCATTATTGATGAGCTTTTCTAAGATTTTAGCTAAACATGACAGTTTGGAGATTGGGCAGTTATTTGTATCGCTGGTGTCACTGCCTTTATGCAGAGGCAGTACATGTGCTGCTTTCCACACTTTAGGAATAAATTGTGTGGTAAAGGATAAGCTATAATAGGTGCAGCCAGTAGTAAAAGTCTTGCATTCAAGAGGTCTGCTCTTGTAGTCTTTTTTGGGTTAATTGAGGCCATCAAATGGCCTCAAAAGGCATCAAATATCTCCTTAACAGAGAACTATCTAAGGGAAAATCTTTCACCAAAAGGGCTATTTCTATTACAATTGCTCCCATCCTTGACTGAGGCATTTGTAGATAGATTTGGATTTTCAAACAGGTGACCAGAACAGATAAAATGACTATTAAAAATGTCACAGATTTGTTCTTTTTCTGAGATGAGGACAGAATGTAGAGAAAGATGCTTGGGTTGGGAGTAAGCATGACCACGATTTAGTGACTTAATTGTTTTCCAAAATTTTGCTGGATTAATACAACAATTGGACAGGGTATCAACAAAATAACATGACTTAGCATTTCTAATTGCCCTGACACGTTTGTTTCTCAACTATCTAAAGATCTGCTAATCCATAGAGGACTTTGAGCCTCATGTTTTGCCCATGCTGCATACCTTAACCTTAGCATCTCTGAGATTTCAGGTGTGAACCAAGGATTCGATCTATTTTTTACCCTGTATTTCTTAAAGGCAGCATGTTTATTTGCTAAGGAGTTAAAAGCACCTGTGAAATGGCTTAGGGCTAATCCAGGGTCAGGAATAGCACATAACCTTGTAAAATCACTGAGAAAAAAAATCACAAAGAAAAGCCTGCTCAGCAAGATGTTTAAAGTCTCTTTATAATAATATATGGTGGAATCTTTTTTTGTCTGGAATTTCTAATGCAGAAAATTGACATAACACAATCTACTACACTTTGTCTCCATCACCTGGAGGAATAGCCCTTACATGTGAACATACTGCAGCTCACATCATCTCTTCCCCTAAACCACCAACTCTCTTTATTTATTTTTTTAGCTTTTCTCCACTTTTCTCTCTCTTTCCAATTTCCCCTCTCGTTTCCTTCTCCCTTCTCTTCTCTCGTCTTTTCCCCCATTTCTCTATTTCTCTCTCCCTTTCTCCTCGGCCTCTGCTGTCCCCAGGGGGTATGAGACAGGCTAGGAGACTAGCTGTATGTGCCGCTGTCATGGCCTGAGCTCCCTAGTTGAGGATCCTTTGATGGTGTTGATGGTGTTGGGGATTATTCATCCTGTTCGTTGGGCCATATACCACTGTCACACAGCACCAGCACCAGCATCACATGCATATACAGACACATACACATGCAGGCACACTCTTGAAAAATAACTGCAATATTTTCTACTCAGAATTTTTTTTACTTTTTACACTGCCAGACTTTGATGTTGTTGTTGTTGAGATAGTGTAAAGTTCTGTAGTATTGATGATTCACAGCACATCAAGCTGATGCAATCATCGTTTACTTCATTTCAGACTTACCATAATACAAGAAGGTAGTGTGGAGTTATGTTTTTTTTCTCTCTTTTTTGTTATTTTTGTGAAAACTTAGCAGCAAAAGCCTCATGGTACCAAGAATTTTTAGTTACTACCACAATGTTTAGCTACATCTACACATTTGTGGAAGTCTTCAAATTAATACCAACACCAATCTATACACTGAGGTTAACAGTTTATTTTTTTGCTTCACAGTGTCAGAGCAATGTTGTGGGTCAAGGATGACGACAAAGTTATACTAGTAGTGTGCAACGTTTTCAAATAAATGACAAATTTTATAGTATATACTGTATATAGGACAAAAGATTTTGGACATGTGTCCATGTTCAGTGACCTCCATTACTATTTTGGAAACTCAGCCCTGCACTGCACGTACTATCAAACATGTATGATATTTACAAACCAGCATCTTTTTTACCGAAAGGTAGATTGATGTCCATATTATTACTTACTGATAAACACCGGACTGCTCAAGCCCTAATGAGATCAAAGATGAGATAATGTCATTTATCATTTATTTTATCATTTTTGATACTCATCCTTAACTCATCATCTACTGTGGGTCTAGCTTGAGTGCATTTATGACAGAGACAAAAGAAAGAGAGAGTTTTCAAGTTTTTGAGCTGAACGTGAATCAGTTAAAATTTATAAGAACAAAGGATTCATTATGAAGCATGCTTACTGATATCTGAAAAGAAAGTTTGGGCCTAATGCACTTTCATCTACATCAGTTTTTATGAATGTGTCAACACACGCATATGTTTACATTATGGCAGACGGAAGCTAGCACTCTAAAAGTGTAGTTAAGCCTCAAAACAGACAGTAGCAATACAGAAATATTTCACTGTGCAAAAATAATTTCTTCAAGTCATTCAGCATTCTCCAGTTCCAACTTTTCAACTGTGAGGATTTGCTGCATTTCTTTATCGTATGTGATAGTAAATAGTGAATTTCCTTTGATTTTGGACTATTGGTTGGACAAAACAAACAACCACCTTAAACCCTAAAATGTGACATTTTCAGAAACCTTCGCTATCCTCTGACATCTTCTGGACTAAATGATTAGTTGATTAATTGAAAAAAAAAATGTTGTCAGATTATTTGATATTAAAAAGAAATGTAAGTTGCAGTCAGTAGTCATAACAACTTGCATATACAGGGAGAAAATATTCATGTTAACTTTTATTTTACTCTAAGTAAAGATAATCATAAAATCCATTTGGTGTTCAAATCTGCTGAAAATTATTGTGGCTTTCAAAATGTTTCGTTTCTTTTCTTCAGATAATAGGCCGAGAATCAGAAAGAACCATAATCAATAAGCAGAATCAGAATCAAAATTGATGAAATCTAAATTATATCTCTGCTGTTCTTATACTATATGTCTGAGAGGGGAACCATACCATTGCTGCACTTCTCTTCACTCAGACAAATGCTAGGGCTGCTGCTTAGTTCTGGTCAAAGATGAGTCTTCTGTGTGTAAATGTGTGTGTGTGCTGACAGTAGGGTGGGTCTGCTGGCAAACTGAAGCCTAGTTCTCACCCAAACTCCTGTGTGCCAATCTTGAGGACTCTTTTTTTTTTTTTTTTGTTCTTTTCTTTCAGAGTCCCTGGAGGAATTTGGGAGCATCTCCTTAATGATCCTGAATGGTGCAGCAGTGGCAGTATGTGGGCTGCTCGTGGGTAGGCGATGTGAGATAGAGCGGCAGAGCTCCACAGCACCTCATTAGGCCCAGGACTCCCGAGCTGGAGCCACATTAAAGAGCAGCCATGCCTTTCAACATGTGCCGGCTGGTCTCCCTTCCTCTTTCCCCACTGCTGGAGCAAGTCTCTCACATTTCAGATGCATCCACACATACACAAAATGTAAGGGGGAGAAGGAATGATATAATGCAGTGAGGGGAAGATGAGAACAAGGGAGAAGGCAGGAGAAAAAGAGGAGGCAAATTAATCTTGACTGTTATGGTGTTTGCTTTTACTGTTTTGAGTTTTACAAGGCGGGCTGCAACTTGTAGGATGAAAACTGAGATCTTACCCATACCTGTGGCCAATGAAGCTCAAATTTAAATCAAAATGTACAATAAAAAGTGACATCAGGAAAACAATGACGGCAGTGACGGATCCTCACTTATATCCTGACTTTCGGCGCCGACGCTCCCTTGCGTGTGCCAGCCAGGCAGGGATCACAATAATCCACTAAAGCCCTCCACCTCTTCACACACTCAACAGAAGTGGAGGGAGCTCCTCCTCCCTCTATGAAGTTTGGCTTTGGCAGCTTCATGAGGTCAACCCCGTTGTTATCATTGTCATATTGATGAAACACTCGGCTGGCAATCGGTTCGCAGCCCGCCCATATTTCAGTTGACAACCCGGCTCGCCTTTAAAAGGAGAGAGATTAAGTTGCTCCCTCCGCAAGAGCATAGAAAGAGTAAAAGGGTGTTTGCCGAGGATTGGTATTCAAATTGCTGTGGGAATTTTTGCATGCATATGTTTGCTATCTGTGTTTACGATTTAGACGGGTTTCGCTGTAAACAAGCAATCATGAGAGAGCTGTTTGGGTGATGTGATAAAACGCACACATCTCTTTTAAGTGCTGGAATCAATATCTCGTATAATCATAAACATGAGGGCATTAGAGAGTGATGTTCTTCTTTGGTTGGAAGGACATACACTATGTCATATTAATGCAGTTTAATTCAATTAGTTCTTTGCTGGGCGTGCCATGGAAGCCCAGAGGGATATTTTGTTGATGGTATGCAGTGAGCAGAAAATGTGAGCCGAGAGAGGATTGCCAGTTAATATGATGATATGATGGGAACATTTGGTGCCATAACAAGCAACAAACTGAAAAGTTTTAATTAAGGGCAAAACAAGTCTGCGATCTTTCACACAAAAAGCTGGCTACAGTGAGGAGAGAGAAACTCCAAGATTTCATAATGGGATGAAAAAGGTTTTTAGATGGAAGTAAAAACTAAAATCACGCTCTCAGTCTGTGTGTCTGTTTCTCTGACTTACGAACAAAGAACAAATTTTAAGGATGAAACTCTCCGTGCAAGCAAATTTAAGAAAAAACAGCCATTGTCACCAAAACGAACAATGTTTTAAAAATACGAGAGAGCCAAAAGGTTTTTCCCTCACGAGTGAGTCCCTGTCACGAGTGACACAAGCAGTTATTTTCCTATTTTCACTGTATTTCATTTAAATTTCCATTCTGTGTCTTAGAAATGAATATTTGATCTTTTCCCCCTGAACCTGTCACCAATGGGCCTTTGAAGCTACGAGACACTGCATTGTGTTTGTGACACTGCGGGATATACAGGAGAAAAAGATCAAACTCCTCTGCAGAGAGAGAACATGAAAAGGTAAACACTGTGTCCTGGCGGTTTACCTGTTTAGAGGTCCTCTTTGTTTCAAATGTTCTGACCACAAATGTTTTGGGGCAACAGTCTTGTACAATGTTTGCTTTTCTGGAAATGATTGTCTTGCTTTAATGTTTTCTTTTTTTTTTTTTTTTTTTTTTTACATGGACTGTTTGTTCTGTGAATGCTGCTGTAGTTAGCAGAAAAACTTTCTCTCTGAGATGTTCACTTTTTTATTGCATTCTGGTGACTTTTCTTCAGTGTGTTTTTTAGGTTTGTATGTTCGTGTATGTGCATGCATGTGTGTGCTTGTATGTGTATGTGTGAAGCAGCAGCAGCACTGGAGGTCTGTGCACTAGCAACTTGTGGAAATCCCCTACCTGAGATCAAATGGAAAAAAAGATATATGGCCTCTCACTGCTTTCCAATTAATACTTCACCTGTGTCTAAGATAAGATGAAAAGTGATAACAACAGAGATGGGGACAGATGGGTTGGAAGAAAGAGTGAAACAGAGATGGAATGAGTTTAATAGGTGTTTTGGAAATCTTGGATTTGCTCTCATGTTGATCAGCACACTCCAACATAACAAGTGTGGAGAAAATATATACTCGAAGGTGTGTAACAAAAATGTTGATTCTATGCTCCAGATTATAGGTCTCTGTAAAAATAGAGAAAAACATGATAAGCATGGTCTCATAAAAAAGTGGAAATTGAGCACCCTAGTTAGTCATAATTGGCTAATTTTGTTTGTAAGGTCATGATAGCACTTAAAGCCTCTCTGGATCCCTTCCCGCAGAAATGCAACATGCAACACAGGCAGCCCTTTTGTGTGCCAGCGAGCACTGATGTGCTTTCTGTTTCCATGCCAACTCACTTTCATCTTTCATCTTTCTTACCAGCTCATCCTACGCTTCAGATGAATTAGGTTTGTTACAAATTCTTTTGAAGTGCACACACAACCCCCCTATACCACCCCACTTCAGCGAAACAAAACAAAAACACTGAGGAGCTACAAATGTAAGCCAGTAATCTTGCTCGTTTCGGCTCCTTGGCTAACCAATGGCACCACGGACAGGATATTTCCACTTCATTTCAATTTGGAATACGTCCCTCGCTCCTTCTACCTCTTGGCTTCCATTTTCTGCTGTTGTGAGCTGCTCTGCGCCACACAATTCATTTCCATTATGGAGACGGTCGCTGAGAGGGTTGCATTGTGGGTTGGTAATGATCTTCAATTACACTGATGCCAGTACCTAAGGGGTAAAAGGAAGGTGGGGGTCTCTTAAGGATCAAAGGTTTAGACCTGAAGAGGACTTCTGTGTCCTTGCAGATGCATTTTCTCAAGATGCTCCACTGAATTCTGCCTCTGGACACAAAAAGGCAATTTCCAGCCTTGGGCTGTGTGTGTCAGTAATAGAGGTGCTGGAAAATGTGGTATTGGCTGGAGCCCTGGCCTTTGAGATATCAACGATAAACACATCAACTTTGGTTTCTTCTGTTCCTCATCTTTTTTAAATTTAATTTTGAGCTCGAAGTTAATAATATTAAAGCTGCAATAATCAATATTTTTATCTTAAAGGTGCAATATATGACATTCAGGCACGCTAGATGTCAGCAAACAACTATTTGCTATGTAAAGATATAGTAGAGTAATCACGTCCTTAGCAGAGAATGAAGTCACACGCCCTCTGTGAGTGTTGTTATTCGAACTTCACTGTTCTTTGTTTTGGAAGCTGGTCCAGACGCACATTAGTGCATGTGATTGTGCATGTTAGTGCATGTGACAGTGCAAGTTAGTTCATTTGAGTCCCTCCTTGTCCTCCCTGCGACCGTCTTTAACATGGTGGCTAGGTCACAAAGTTTCCCATATTACAGCTAAACAGTACACTAAAATATGTTTCTGAAAACATTGCAACAGGCAATGCAGTTAACAGAATCTTGATCCATATTTGATCAGTACCGCCTAGTTTGACAGTTTGATCTGAGTTTCATGAGTCGTGTGTTCAGATGCCTTTTTTCCCCCCCAGCTTTATTGAGTAAATGACGCGCACATTTGTCTTGCTCTGAGCTGCTGTTGCTCTAGTGCAACATCTAGTGGGGCTGAACGTCACACATTGCACTTTTAAAGTTACAGGAAACTTTCATTTTGTGTTGATTTTGGCGGCCCCTGTGGACAAAAGCAGTTGTGTTTTCCCAGAATGAAAACTGCATTTCCCATGAGCACCACCGCCTCGCGTCGTAAAGATCTTGATCTGGCTAGATCATACATTTGTTTTGGAAGCGAGAGAAAGAAAGACGCAACTTATTTTTAGTACTATTTTTCTTTTATTAAGCACAGCTGATGCAGGATGCATAGGGATGAGGTAATGTATCAGTTTGTGGCTATGTAAGATTAATAATTGTAATAATTGTAATTGTATTGATTGAAAATAATTGTAATTGTAAGACAGAGCTAAACGGAGAGTGAATATTGGACTTACATTTGTTGGATGGCCAGAACCACAAATCCAAATGAATGCTAATGTTGCTTTGCGTATGCTGGATGCATAAATAATTGACTTGTTTCCTAACATGTTCGCCATGAAAACTTCGTAACAATGTTGTGTTTACAGCTTGTTCCCCTGCCCCCAAGTGGCCAAAAAATGTTTTTTAGCATACACACATCAGCCTTAAAGCTTTGTTATCCAGAACCTGATTAAGAGTAATTTAGAAACTCTACACATGTTGTTCATAGACCGTTGTAAATTTACAGCATCATAAAAGATAATTCAGTTCAAGAATCAAAATGTGAAACTTCAGTGGCTCCAACTGATCAAATCTGCCTTTGAACCAGTGAAAAACTTGTGGAAAACAATTAAAATAGCAATTAAGAGCCACATACCAATAACTATATTTTATGTCAGTTCAAATAGGAAATCTATTGCCAAAAATCCAAAGAACTCTCACAGTCCCTTTTCCTGCATTAATCATTTTGAGCTTAGTCTTTACAGAGCTATACAGTATGTCAACCGCCTTTCTGATTACAGTGACTGTCTCAGTTGACATGATGTCTCAAAAAAATAGACAAATGCTTATTTGAAAAGTCAATTCAGCCATATTATAAATTGAATCCAAACTAATTTCAAACACAAAGACACAATTTTGCTCTCCCCCAAGACATATACTGTATAGTAAGTCTCATATTGAGCTTTTCACCTCATCAAACTTTGCAACAGTCTTAGCTGCAATATTTGTCCCTGGTGACATCAAACGTGCTTCAAACTATCTCAGTGTCCTTTTGAAGTTCTCTCAACTCAAGAAGAAAATAGAGAAATAAATAAAATGCTATCTGGAGTTTCACACCCAGTGTATCTGGACTTGAAGGTTCTGATTTCTTTTCTTGAGAGAAAACAGAGAAGATGCCAGCTTTGAACAACTGGAGTTTAGGAGAGAAGTGAGCGAAAGTTTTCGGGTTATTTGTGAGGTTGATCTCTTAGTGAGAAAAAAGTGGGAAAAAAAGGGACTCGAAGAAAAAAAATCAGACTGTCAGATACTTGGAGAAGAAATATTTTGTTATCTTTCAACTCATGCAGGTCAACAAGAATCACAGCGCACACTGTTAAAAAACATTTACAGTCTCCCAGCCAGAGATACTTCAATCTGTTCATCAATGTGAAATGCAAATGTTGGCAGAGCAGTTTGCATCTTGGTTGTCATTATTGTCTGTGATTTATCCTACCCATGATGCTTAGCGTTTTAGCCTCTAATTATTTTCCTATCTGCTTTAAAACACTGACAGGATATGGACACAAGGGTGAAGCAATCAACATGAGAGAGGAGAGATATAAAACGTCACGGTGATGCCACTGCCAAAGCACGTCAAAACGCAAACAAAGGAGATGCATGTAAACCAGCAAGATGCATGTAGACCATGTTGTCAAAAGATCAGCTCATTTAATGCTTGATTATGCCTGGTAGTTTGCGACGAAAATTAGAGACACTAAAATTCCTTGGTCAGCCTTTCAAAACTGGGATGCTGTGGTAATTTACTTGATTGGAATACAATTTTGAGGTTCAATTAATTCCAAGCTGATTTAGAATACATTACAGGAAGACTGATTTATTTAGGTTAAGCTTCCATTGGTGCCGTGCGGAAGAGTAAGGAGGCTTTAACAGAATGATATTTCATAGTGCAGAAGTGAAAAATATTCAAGCCCGTTGAAAAGGCGTTAAAGGAGCATGAAAGGAGCCAAGGGTGATACTATACCCCTACAACATTTGGTTAATTGGAGATTGGTCACGGGCTGTAATATTTGACTGTAATCTGAAAGGCCTGTGAAAGCAGGAGTGTGCAGTGAGAGAGAGAGAGAGAGATCAGCACAAGCTGTGAGGAGCAGCCAGTGATAAGATTAAACCCATTCACATCCCATAATGAAAAAATGAGCAGCACTAGCTCCTTTTTATCAGCCTCATTTCTTACATCGTCGCTCCTCTAGGTTGTTTTCATGTAAATAACTAAATAAGAGACTCTACAACAAATGCAACAATACCCTTCTCCCTTGCAAAACATGCAATAACATACATTCAATATGGTGTCGAATACCAGGAGGAATCAGAGGTGGAGAAATAACAGCATAAATATCAGCCCTGGCCTTATTTTCTCCCTGTTCCTCCACGTAACCAAACTGACTCATTATGAACTTCAAAGACACAGATAGGAGTTTTAATTAAGAGAAATGCTGCGGAGCAGTGGAGATAAGTAACATCCCCCTCCCCCATTTTCCCCTGCTCCCCCCTCGCCACCCCCTACATCCCCACCCCTCAGTGCTCAGACAACATCATTAGGACAGTGTAGAGGCTGGTGGTGTGCACCAGCCCGCCATCGTCCCACCGCATGAAACCAAAAGCGCCGTGTGGTTTCAGTGTGGTAATCCTCACATCACAGGTCTTTTGTACTGATGTGGAGTGACACTGTGCATGTTTCAGTATACACATGCAAACATAAACACGGGATTATCTGGCACCAGCAGAAGCAGCAGTGCCACCGTTTCCACCGGTGCTATCAGTCAGCTGTGCTATACGTGAAACAGAACCAAGAGGCTTGGAAAGCAGAAAGGTGCATTGTTTCCCAGAGAATCATCCTTTTTTTTTTACTCTTGTTCAGATTATGTAACTCTGTAAAGGTCATTTTTCCCTCTTGCACAGCTCATCCATAAAACCAAAGCAATTTCTTTAAACAGAGAGGGGTGATAAGGTCAGATCACTGATATTTTAGCCTGTGGAAAGTTAATTTTAAAACATTTTAGACCTTACAGTTCTCAGTATCAAGCTACCACTGATACCATATCATAAGAATGAGAGTAGAGCTGAAACGATTATATATATTTGCTGGTTTTCAAGTCTTCAATGATAATAAAATCAATACAGTTGAGTTTTGAACTGCTGGTTTGACAACACAAGCAATTTAAAGTTGTCATCTTGAGCTTTGGGACCCACTAATAAATTGATTAATGGAGAAAATAATGATCATGAAAATCATTGTTAGTTGCAGCCACAAATGAAAACATCGCCTACATGTATCATAATAGTAATAAAATAATAGTTTTACTTATTGATTATACGCAACTGCAATATTTTGCTCAATCTCATTTTGACTCTCTACTTTTATAAAATGATTATTTAATTCTGTAGACAGCAATGCTTTGTCAAATGTGAATTTGCATGTAATTTTCAAAACATAAAAGATATAATATATACAGTACAAAGATGTACAACTGGATTCATATTTGCTCTTACAACTGTGTCTTTCATTGCTAATGTTTAAAAACTTTGTTTTGAATAAATCCAATCCTGGTGATTCTCATGTTGTCGGATCATTTGAAGGAAACGCTCAAAGTTGAGACGCCGTCAAACTGGAGGGGTTCATAAAAGCCTTTTTAAAACCCGTTGGATAATGTCAAAATGCATTGTCATCAAACTAAAATCTGGGCTGTTTGTCTTAGCTTCTGAAAAAAGAAACTGTAAGAAAAAGAAACTGAGAACAATTTGTATTTGTACTTCAAACATAAAACTTTCGTTTAAACAAGCGGGTCAGTTAAAAACCATAAAGTTAAATGACTCGTAATAATGAGGAAACTAAACATGTCATGACATTACTTAAATTGTTTTTTTACACTTAATTAGCCAACGATTAAAACTAATCTTACATCACACTATCTACCATGCCAAACCAGGTGAGCTCTGCCAATGCTCACATCTCAGGTGGATCTCCTCCTGCCTGAGTAGACTGGGTGAGCTCTCAGACCGCCCACACACCCCCAGGCCCGCTGTGCGGCGGAGATCAGTAGCAGCAGAGAGAAATCTGGCCCCCCTGGGGGAATGCCTGATGTCGGAGAGATTAATTGCAGACTACGGAGCTGCAGCATGCTGGGAGCACACATCGCTTGCAGGCTCAAATATATTCATCTGCGTGCGCACACACAAACACACACAAGCCCAATCTCCCTCTCCCCCTTACAGGCAGGATCCATCAGCATGTTGAATCCCAGATGAACATCAACCCCCCCCCAGAGGTGCTGCTCCTTTGTCTCCAGGTAGCGCTGCCTGGCGCTCTGCCCACCGCCTCCCGCTTTCATGTGGGCAAGGGAATTATCTTCCCTTTTGTGTGTGTGCGTGTGCAAGTGTTGGTGTGTATGGTTTGCACTAGAGTGCGACGCCTTCACAGGTACTAGCTTTCATATCTGTTTTCTGTCCTGGCAACAGGCCAGCCAGCCAACCTCACAGGTGGCTGGCTGGCCTGTTTTCCCGGAGGCTCCTGAGCAAGGCAGCACTGCGGCTGAGGCTGCAGCCAGCTGACGATTACGAGAGAAGCAGTCAGAGGAGGGACATAACTCTCAGGTTGCTACACTCTAGTTAGCGGTAAAGGGTTAGGAAGCGGTTTGCCATGTGTGTGTAGTGTGTGTACATGTGTACATGTGCAGTAAATCAGAGGTTTTTCCATGTATACAATGTGCCCCTGAATCTAAAAGAGTTTTCCTGTGTGCTCATGCATGGCTGTGTGTGTTTGCGTTTCCCCCATGTTTAGTTTTATTTGTACAAGGAGAAAAATTGAAGGTACAAACCCACAGTGTGCCTCGCTGCTTATTTTGGGGAAACATAACAACTGGTATTTCCCACTCTTCAAAGAAAGCTGTATAATACTCGGTTTTGCTGTCTTCTGAGCGTGCTTTGTGGAGATCCCCACTGTGAATCCAGCTTAAATGCTTTTCCATCCCGCAAAACTCCTCTCTGAGCACAGCGGCTGACTGAACCTTGAAGATGGCTATAGAGTCTCAGCTAACTTTTCACAACAAAGATCATCAGGAGCTTTGGTATTACTATTAGATGTGTGTGCTCATGTTTGTGTGTGTGTGTGTGTGTGTAAAGACTCGTCATCAGGGGCTTTAGTGTTATCTTTGGTGCTGTTACGTTTTTTTGAGTCTAGCTCTCTCCGACTGTGTGTGTGTGGTGGCACTAGTGGTGGAGATGTGGAGGCGGCTGCAGTCTCACCACTTTTAATTACCCTATAAACTAGTTCAGGTGATTCATCAGTTGCTCAGGCAAAAGAAGAAGAAGAAAATGCCTTTACTGCCAAGAAAATTGCTGTTTTTGATAAAACCATTCCATGTTAATTGTTGTGAGATTGTTTATACATATATATATCTCTATCTATCATAATCATGACTTAACCTTTAAAATCACGTGTTGGCTAACTGCATGTTAACAAGACGAAAACTACTGAGCTGCCAATTCAGTCTTTCCTGGCAGTGTGTGTGACTCACCACAGCTCCTCTCACTGAAGTCTTTACTGGAATCCAGCGAAGCAAATCCTTGTTCTGACCTAAGCAATCAGTAAAATCAGCACCTGTAGGCCCCAAGAACTGGTTCTGTGCACTGCATTTAGTGTGTGTGTGTGTGTGTGTGTGTGTGTGTATGCAGTTTCTCCCTGATGTCCCAGTCCCAAAGCAGTGCAGGTATGTTTATGCTGCAGCAGAGTGGGCCTGCAGGATAAGCAGCAGGTGGCCTCTGTCTCTAGTGACTACAGCTGGGTCCCGTTTGTTGATACTGGGCTGCAGGAGGAGGAGAGGCCAGCTCAATATTCCTCCACTCTCAATCCAGCCTCTCAAACTCCAAATCCTGACATGAAAAATGTCAATGTTTGCAGGAAGGGTGTCTACATGAATATAATATCTTTCAGAATTAATTTCTGGATTCAGAGTTGCAGGAGGTTGGTTTTGGTTATTCAGATAAAGATGTCTACTCAGAGTGTATGTATAGCAAACTAGTGCTGAAAGTTTTAGTCGTTTGATTGATTTTGTCGATTGACACAAAATTTCATAACTGCCAAATATTTGTAGGTTTTAGCTTCTCAAATGGAGTGGTGGAAAGTAGTTGTACTTTACTTAAGGAACATTTTTAGGTACTTGAATATTTCCATTTTCTGCTACTTTATACTCATTTCAGAGGGAAATGTTTACTTTTGGCTACAGAACATTTCTTCTGACAGCTATACTTACATGATACTTTGCAGATTTAACATACAAAACATATAATATCATTAAACCGAAATGTGGCATTGTTAAAGATTAAACTGCCCAACAGTAAAACAATGTTGTTGAAATGAGCTCCACTTTTGCCAGCTCCATCTCCACAGCACAATGCTGTTTACTTGTTAAAGCCATCAGTAATAAGAGCCAATAGTATAATATATAATAATGTAATACAAACAGGGTCCTTTTGATACTTTAAGTAGATTTTCTTGATAATACTTTTCTGCTTTTACCTCAGTAAATAGTAGAGTATTTTTACTTTGTAAAGGATGCACATATGTCTTTGGTGGGGTTTTTTTGGTGGTACATTTTTTTCATCTTTGTAAACTGAATATGTTTTGGATTTGGACTGTTGGTTGGCAAAATAGGCGATTTAAAAACATCTTCTTGGTGGAAAGTGTGAAGGACATTTTTCACCATTTTCAATTTTTAAAAAAAAATTATGACGTCTTCGCACATCTTTCATCTGTCTCCCCACGGCACTGTGGACTGTTAAAATGATGAATAAACCATATGAAATAAACCAGAGCACAAAACTCCAAGCATATAAAAACAAAATAAGCGTATTACTGGTCTTGATCTTACATCCATCCAGGAGAAATTGCCAAATAATGCAAAACAGATCCAATTCGTGTTTTGGCAACCAAAAACACTGTACCTTCTCCATGATAGTTTATGATGGTTTGATTTAAAGAAAAAATCAATTTTTAGATTCTGTAATATCACATAGGATACGAAAAGCTGGATGCCTCATCACTTCAATGCCTAAAGTCAATATTTCTTCCAAAATAGAAGTCCATTCTCCCACCCCCCCAGTTCCCTTTGATGTGTGGGTGTCTGGGTCTTACATCAGACATCAGGGTCAAAGCCTGAAAAGGCAAGTCAATTTACAGACAGACATCAGAGGGAGAGGCTTCTCCTGCACAGGTAGGGCCAAGAGAGCCAGGGCTGCAGCCTCGCAACCTCCTCATCTGTCAAATTTGAATGGAACAGACAGCTCGGACAGCTCGGATAAAGCAGGTTCATTGTTGGGTTTGTTGCACACATCGATTTACGAGCAGGAGCGCAAACACTTGAGTCCTGAAGCGTGGGTTGACTAAGGTGGTGTGTCCACCAGCAGCCATAAAGGTTTGTATGTCGGCACATCAAAGCCTCAAGAGAGCATGGTCCAAGCCAGTAAACTGCTTCATGGTATTAGCAATTTAGCCATGTGCCTTTATCTTCACGGCTCTTAAATATCACTGAGCTCATTCAGAGAGACATGAGAGGGATGACAGGAAGTGAGAGCTCACTATAGCAGCGGCTACTGGTCCAGGAGTGGCTGATTTCTAACTTGATGTAGCATAAGCTACATTACACGAATAAAGCAAATCTTGTTTAGACGCCTGCGGGTGTACTGGAATTTGAGTTTGACCAAAGTTAAGATTTAACTTTTCTGTTTTGATCTGCATGAGGAGTATTCTTTCCACTGTAAGCGAGAAAAAAAAATTTTGTTTTACTTTGAACTGCGTTGAAGTCAAATGTAATATACGTCTTTGTATGTGGAGTTGTCAGACATCAAATAAATGCAGAAGCTAGTAATAATACTTTTTTTTTTTTTCAAATCAGCTCCAGTAGAGTGTTTTAATCTGAACCCCACAGGAATGGAAGCTGTTTCAGAGAATTAATTACTTTGACTGTTTAAAAAAATATTTAATTTCTTGACCAAAGCTTGTTCAAAATATTAAATGAGAATGCACGAAATCGCTGAAATGTTTGGCAAGATTTAATTTCAGTGCACAAGAAAACTCAATCACACACCCCGAGTTAAACGTGCAGCATTTCATATTGCTGTATTCATTCATAATTTGTTGATGCAGCCAAAATGAGACTGCATTAACATTTCATCGATTATGAGCATACATGTCTCTTATTTTGAGTAAACTCTTGTGTGGAATTTTAATGTTTGACCTGACCTCTGTGTGATGCAGATTACATTATACTCAGGAGAGCAACATATCCACCACCAAAAGGCAACACCTCAAAGCCAAAAACAACTCTCCCTGCAATATAATGATCTACTGTAGCAAGTACACATCAAATACAAACATGGATGAAAGACAGAGGCAAAGCACCTCCAACACAGCTCCTGTATGTGCCATTACATGCAGCAGAATTCATTAAGCTGAGTATGTGAAGAGAGATAAAGGCCCCTGTACTGGGGGATTTCCCCCTGCTAGCAAACTGTCTGAACATGACTGCCAGTGTCTTTGAATACTGTACAAATGCATGGCTGAGGGCGTATTCTCATCAGGCCTTAGATCCCAGATCCTGTCTTCTTTCCACACACAGATGGAAGTTCCTTCTTTTTCTGTCCTTTTTTTTTTCTAACTTGCATGCTAGTTAAACGGTACATACAGCGATTGAAATATGCCTTTGATAAGGCTGAAAAATTGATTTATGGCCGTACTTTTATCATCACTCACTCATAACCCGCTGCCCCCAAGCACTCTATCCTGTGGAGAGGTTTTTGGGGAGGAAACCACCTGCTTTGATTTATAACCCTCACGGATTGAAAGTTGTAGTCTGGACTGCAGTGTATGAAATCCTTGACATCTCTTCTAAGTTCAGTCGCGCTGCTAGTCTGCGAGCAGTCCAGACTTTGAGCCTGATGGTCTAAATTATGAGTTAGACTTGAATATTGACAGTTTCCTTGGCTAAAATCTACAAAGGAGACAACTGGTAAGAATTAAAAACAATGTGTGATGCACAGTAAGGTGGCAAATGGGTTAAATAGGACCAATTAAAAAAATCTATAAACTGAATCTTTATACTATAGGGCGGGTGAAAAAGAAGCGTGCCACAAAGGGATAAATCAACATGATCTTCTCACCATCTGAGGGCACACATGTAGCTATATAAGCCAGGAGGTTTAACTACAAAACATAAATGTTTCAGAAATTATGGCTACAGTATATCCCACAGAGGAATTCCTGCTGTTTTGTTCAAACAGATGCAAGCTGACTGAGAGTGACTGTCCAGACTCCTGAATCGCTCCGACATTTAGGAATGAGACAAGTTGTATGTTGAGATTTGTGAAAGTGGCTGTGAATTTAGTTTCAACTTGTATTTGTATGCATAGGATGTATTTTCATATCATATATGAAGGGTGTTAATGATGATCCAATAAAAATGTCTATCTTTTTTCATTGTAGCTCAACTGGAAATAAATCTGTTGCCAGTGAGAAATGTGCTGCAAAATCAGGATATTTTACAGCAAACCAGACATGCGCATATCTATATTATGTACTATGAGTAAACACACACTTTTCCTGTACTTTCGATGCATGCAGAGGTGCAGACATGTGCATTTATTTACAGTATATGTGTGTATGTGTCTGCATGGACTCATAGATGCTATATAACTGTATCAATATCTGTGATTTCTCTCTTTGCATGTTTAAAAAAATATTGTCTGGACTTTTTTGCCTTTATTCAATAGTTTGCAGCATAAAGGAGAGATGGGAGAAAAAGATAAGGAATGACATGTAACGTCACCAAATCATTTTCACAGCTGCTATTATTATGGCTACTGATGTTGTTATTGTTGCCATTATAACTGTTATGCTTTCATGTATTACCTACTAATTATAGTTTTTTAATTTATACTGTGTTGTGAAGTCAACAGTTGTCTGTAACACGGTGTTACAGATGGGACTTCCTCCAGTGAAACACATTGGCAATAACCTCGACCGGGGCTTCCGATACTCTGCGATCTGCATTGGAAATGCTGTTTGTCTCCTAGGGCTACAGGCCCTCCTCCATTGTTTCACGGCTATCTTGACACCCACTCACCAGAATGGAGGCATGCCGCAATGAACCCTGGGATCTGTGATCCTGCCACCGATAGGCACAGCAGTGCCACAGATTCCATTAAGCTCCAAATTAAAGCAGGCACATCAAAGAGCCTGTGAGGAGGCAGCATGGAGATGTGACAGGGAGAGGGGGAACGAAAATGAGTGAGGGGAGAATAAAGAAAAAAAAAAAAAGAAGCCTCATTTACGCAATCCCCAAATGTGACAGAGCCTAATCCAAATCAATATCTATGAGTGGTAGAGTGTTGTTACAATGCTAGCGTGGAACATATTAGCAGAAGATGAAAGCATCAAAGTGGTTAGCTAGATGAAATTATGTCTTTTATATCACAAGAATAATTGGAAAAATCTAGGAGAGCTGGCATACATTTTCGCTAACATGCAAATGTTCTTATATACGACCGTCCACATTTGAACTGGGAGCAGTAGCTTTCTTTGGCCCGAGAGACATTTCACAGCCGAAGCTTCGATGACACCTGACTGACAGCTCAAAGAAGACTGTTCTCCCACTTTACCAGCCAAAGCAAACAGACATTAAGTGCAATAACATCAACAAAATCACTTGACTGAAAGACACACCCACATTCCCACACAAACACAGTTTTTGACAGCAGACCGAAACAGCTATACAATGCTATTAGCTTTGACTAGAAGAACTACAGTACATCCATTTGCATTTACAGTACATGTTATCCATCTCAGAAGTCTACATTTTTTCATTCAATATCTGAGAGGCTTTATCTGTGTCCTCCATGCAGAGGGTAGAGTCAGGAGGGACCACTGGGATCATATTGTCTCTAAAGATAATCTCTATTTATTTTTCTGTCCAGGGTGGAAAATTTGCAACAAATCTCTTGGGTTTCTGTAAGTGTTTTATCACTTAGAGATTCTCCTTGAGATGTTACTCGTGATTGGGGAATGGGAAGGACTCTACCGTCCGTATAATTCCCAAGGCCTGTCTAGGAGCCTCCGCTCTGCAAACACCACCCATGGAGCCTCGGAGCACTCTATAAGCATCTCTCTATGATTTCGAAAAGCAGAAGAAGAGCAAAAGAGGGGTATTGGACAGGAGGAGAGGGGAGTGGGGGGGTGGGTTTGCGGCCCCACAGCAGTCTGCCTGATTGCATCGCCACACAAGCGTGCCTTCAAAGCCTTCCCCTCCCCACCGCCCAGTTTGACCAGATAAGGGCCCCCTCATGCTGTGGTTCAGCTAGGGGACAGGAAGACACACGGAGGGGTCAACGGTAGTGCCATCTGCTCCCCATGTACAACAAATACAGTACGTCTACATCAACAAACTGCTTCACTGTCCAAACACATACCCTGTCCTGCATATGGACTGGCTCTGCAGTCTGTAGCTTTGATCACTCTATAGGCTGTATATTGAAGCATATACTGTGTAATACATCCAGGATGTTTACTTCATACAAGTTTCATGAGGACAATACTGATTGAGTCAATATGTTTGTTCCCTTATTTTGTGCCTCAAACAAATACTGGTGGACGGTTCTCAAGCAGCAGAGAAGGCAGGCCGCTGCCAGCAGGCTGCCTGAATATACAGTGTTAATGATCTGTATTAATGGCATGCTGATAGGTCAGCTACCCGTGACATCACATTCCTGTGTGTCGCTAAGTGCCATGACAGTGACTGACAGCGGGTACAACACAAAAGAAGTCTCATTCTTGGCATGAAGGGCACGTAGGAATGCAATTCAATCTGCAAGTAACAATTCTAAAAATGGAGGACGGTGTATAATTTGCCTTGCGGCATTTTTGGATAAGCATGCCAACCCCGACCCCACACCGCCACAACACAGACACAACTATCTACACTCCCATAGTTCCTGACTGGTTCCACAACCTCTGAGTCTACATATCAAGCAGTGTCAGCAGCTGTCACAGAGGTCATATCATGTTGCACACAGACAGCTAGACCAGTGCCTCTAGGTTTACTGCTCAGTAAGGCACCTTTTCATTTTTTGCTTTCCTTTATACCTTCTTAATACGTCTATCTGTCCTTTGCTTTTATTCACCCTTACCTTCTACGTGTCATGATCGGGATGTTGGCTCCAGTGCTCCCTACACACCCCTGTAGCTAACACATTATCAAGCCAATCAGGAGATAATAACAGTCATCTGGATCTATGCTTAATTAAGTACTTTCCAGTACGCTCTAACAGCACACCTCTATTTCCCCTATCCTCAATCTGCCACCGCAAAACTCCTCTCTCATGACTTCACCTGAAAAGGTGCTTTCCACTTTTCAGCGTGTAAGACCTGAGGGAGTTTGCCTCTTAACAGCCAGGGCCCCCCAGAATCAGTGATCGCACTAAAAACTTCAATTACATCTGTGGTTCCAACAATTTGATGAATGAATGGTTTACTTGCCAAGACAAAAAGGAGGTAGCTGGATACAGTCACCACACTGGGTAATAAAAACGAGGAATATCAAAGTGTTTAGTCAGTTTAAAGACAAGCATGAACTCCAGCGTATAGTATGAGCTGTTCCCCAAGCACCAATCTCTGCAGTGAGTGAAACTGTCATGTGGGGCCTTGACAAGGAGCCAAAGAAAACAGAATCAGCTTTGCATAAAGGAGAAAAGTTACACAATAGAACCTGTAATACCTGGTCAAACAAACCTGTGATTGATGCATTTCAGACAATGGAATAGTTCAAGAGTGAAAAGGATCATGGGACTGTGACCAAATAGTCTTTAGATCATTTTTCTGGGAGAGGCCTAGATGCGGTCCAGGCTTTGCCCAATGATTATCATGTTTTGTTTGGAAAACCCTGCTTTACATTACAACTAATGGAAAACAAATTGCCTGAGCATGTTGTCCCCTCAAACTGAGGAATTCCCTAATCCAAATCCACAACCGATAGTAAGAGAGAGACAGCTTTAAACCTCAGAACTTCCTCTGTTTGGTTTGGCGTGGGGGGATAATGACAAGGAAGATCGAGCGTTATAGGCCTGTCTCTTGGCATGGGCACGGGAACCCCCAAAAAATGAATAAGTCAAATTATAATCCATGACACCACAAGGAGATGAGATGAAGAAACACTAAAGAGGGCCAAGCATATGGCTGCAAGAGAGACTGAGCGAACGAGAGGAAGAGAATCAGAGAAACTGAGAGACCACATACAGGCAGGAGTAGAACAATGAGGCTCTTTCATTGGGGCTCGATGAAGAAGGGAAGATGAGAGGGAAGACGATGGATGAGGGTGAAGTGTCAGAGCAGCTTTCACATTCGGTAGAGATCCTGGACCCTGAGACACAGCTGAATTAATGTCAGGCATGGATTTGGAAGCAATGTATCTGCAATCTTGCAAATTTTTTGATGTGGTGAACATATGTGCGCGGATTGATGACGAAATTACTCTGACTGTGTATATGCCTATGTATTCATACACGTGCAGGAGTTTGTGTGTGTATGTGTGTGTGTGTGTGTGTGTGTTTGTGCGTGCGTATGGTGAAAGGGTGGGGCATTGAACAGAGGCCCCTCTAGCCCAGACTTGAAAAGGCATTCTTTCATCATTGCTAATCTCCCAAACATAAACATGAGAACATCCACACAGTCTCTCTCTCTGAGGGCCAAGGGGTGACCCTCCCATGACTGGAGTTGAGGGACTGCACGAGTACAAGACTGTGCGTGCTTTGGGCTGTCTGACTGTTTGTGTTAGGGAGAGTCGCATCGACTATCAATCAACATCAGTTTTATAACAGTTGTTTGTGATCGCGTTTTGAGTTTGTGAGCATGCGAGAAAGAGCGTGTGTGTGTGTGTGTGTTTATGAGTGAGAAGGATGCGTGTGTTCCTGTGCTGCTGCGTAAATCAGGCTCCAAACCAGGGCGCGACTTGACATGTGAGACAGTTTCATCCCCGACAACCGACAATTAGTTATTTTTCCACAATAACCGTGTAAACCATAATTGTATGTGGTTTCAACAGGAAAAATTATGTCAAAAGCACATAAGTCTCAGATATGAGGACAAAGGGAGATATGATATCTGTGTCTGGAAATCGAGAAACCGTATTCCAAGAAGCAAATTGGTCGCTGTGCCCAACCAAAGTGGGAGAAATGGAAACTGAATCACTTGGGAATGGCTGTCAGGTTACAGGGAGCTGGGAGGGCCAGGATATGAACTAGCACAAGGTGGCACTGGGCGTACTCCTCTCTATAATAGGGACACTTATTTCTTAGGCCTGTATGGCTGGCATGAAATAAGCTCAACTCACATGACACACATACGCCTGCGTATACACACACATACTGTACATCCAGGCTCATACACAGCACCATTCCCTGTGTACAAGCCAAAGCTGTTTTTGCACAGCATTTAAGAGATAAGGCCAGTGAGTTAATACAGACGTACTGCCATAATCCAGTTTCTCCCCCCCCCCCCCCACCCTTCTGACTCTCATCCCCCTCTCTGCTCTCCTCTAACAGCTTCTCTGCGCTTCAGCTGCGTATCTGTGACAGATTAGGGCAGATCACCAAGGATTACCTCCACCAGACACAGACTCTACACGCTGACCATAGACACCCCCTCTACTCCCCCACAGGGAGAGAGAGAGAGAAGGAGAGAGCCAGATTTAAATTTAATATTGAATAGCTGAATTTATTGATCATGTGTTGGAAGGTGTTACTTCTCAATGTTTACAAAAGTAAAAAATACCTCAGAGGATGATCATATTGGCTTTAGTGACAAGTCTGTGCACTCTTCACATCCTATCAATGCACTGCTAGGAGGGTGCATGATGCCCCGGTACCTGTCGTTCCTTCAGGATGCTGTTGCAGAATGAATATAGGTCAGACCTTGTTTTTGTTGTTATTTGCCTTTGATTGCTGGATAAAAGGTGTCTACAGTCCCTGTTACTTGTTAATGATCACCCTTTACTAAGAACATGAGCAGCGCTCAGTACCCAAAGCCAAATATCTGACAGAGAAATCATTACTTTATTGTCTTTGTTCCAGACTCAACAACTTCATTTTCGTGTAGCGTACATCTCAGCATCACCCAGTGGTCTGTTTTCAGTACTACAGCACACCCTGGAAGAGGAAAGCTGGAAACATGCAGTGAAGGGTTTATCTCATGGATTTGATGTGAGTGTGAGATAAACTGAAACTGATATCTTACCACTTTCAAATGTGTTGCTTTTGGGCATTTTAAGGGCAACTTTTTACATTTGAAATGAATTTAAAAGGAGGGAAACTTTCTGCCCAACTTTTGGAAGTTGTTCAGTGTTACAGTCCAGAGAGAATATTTTACCAATTTCCATTAGAAGACAGCCTGAATAAATTAGCAACATCCTTTATCCTTCTTCATCTAGCTACAGCACTTGACAGCAGTGATGTTGTTTATGATCAATTATATATGGATTTAATTAATATGTATATATAATATGTATATATTAAATACAGCTGAGTTTTTATACAACTAAGTTTTTATTAATAGTTTTTGTAAAGACACTTCTTATCCTCAAAATACCTTCTCATATGTTATTAAATTGAACCAAGCTGATCAAACAGAATATTTCAGTGTTATTAACATTATGGAATGGTAAATTATTTTATGGGCCAAGTCAGATTTGGATTAGATGCAGCAGTCCTGATCCAAGACTGATGTTTAACAACTCATTTTGAAAATGCTTTAAATGAAAAATATTACATAAATGCAATTGAATAGCAAAGGAGCCCTTACTGACTCTTTAATCAGCGCTTCGATGCCTGGAAACAAAAAGGTGTGTGCATGTGTATGTGTGTGAGTGATGGAGCAGGTGTGTGCGAAATAGGCAGATAGGGGGGGGGGGAGCGGGAGGGGACTGAGACCCCACCTGGACTCAGAACAAGCGGGGGACCAACTGGGGGGCGCGGACACTACACAACACACACTACAAAGGGCTGGCGGGGCGAGGTGCACGAACGCCATAACACAGCCAAAGTCCCATTGTTCTATACCCGTTTCATCTCTCCTCCTTCTCTCCAAATATTTGGAGGAACGCTCTGAATAACATACTGGTACTGAGAATATTGCACTCTGTATATTGTTGAAAGGAACTTAGGCAGTCTGAGTTTTTCGCTCTTCAAAGACGTTTGCTTTGTTTTGTTTGGGTTTTGTTTGCTCCTGTATTTGAATTGTGTACCATGATTTCGTGGATATCTCATTGTTCCAGGATTTGAGATTGTTGGACAGAGAAGCACCCACTGGCTCATTTATTTTCATTGCATCATGTGACTCATTGTAATTGCAACACACTGGGAACGTAGACTGAAATGAGGCAAAAAATAACAACTGGCTCCTGCTTCCCACTGCCACTACTGGGGAGCTGTTTGTGAGAGAAGTTTCATTCTCCTTCATCATTAGAGTTGCAATAAGACTGTTCATATATAGACTTCCAGGGTGCACATTTCCATTCCCGAGCCAATGGGAAGTCAATGATTAAAAATACAAGACCGCAGCTTTGCATCAGAGTTCAAAAACATAGAGGCCAAAGTGTGGAGCTGTGCTATTAATCATGTGATCAGTGGGGGATGAGCATGAAACTCGGCAATGCAGGTTTACAGCATCGTCTTATAGGGCCGTTTGATGGCGCTTTCCTGGGGACCCCAACATTGATTGGGCCCTGAGGGTGCCCTGAGGCGCTGCCCCGTCGCCAGGGCCTGAGTGACAGCTCTAATGAAGCCTGCCATCATCGGGCAAGGGACCGCTCCAGAGCAGGCACTGAACTTCAATCGGCCTATGTGACGTCCAAAGAGTTTTGATTTCTCAGCAGTGATGAGGGGGTAAAAAGGAGACCCCTGTGGGAGACAGGCAGCCCCAGCCTGCCTTTGAATATTTCTCCGTTTACCGCATGTCAGTTCTCGGTGTTGGAGACGCACAGAAGAGAGACGTAGGGGGGTGGCTGTGGTGAATTTTTCATAAGCAAAAAGAAAAAAAAAAAAAAAAGAGAGAAGGGCCCCCACAGTCCCATGGGATTAGGTTTGGATGCTGTCATATGAATGCAGACTTTGTCATTCTGTGACGCTGTCATTGAGCCAGTTTACAATTACAACTGTTTTTCAAGCAAAGTTTTGGTTATGTGCTGGTGCGTTTTACTTGATGAGAGAAAAACATGTCAGGTAACTTTAGTTTTCGTCGTAGTTTAGTAAGGACAGACGGAGAAGTTGCAACTATCAGTGTTCTCTCCAGCTTACTCTCTCTCAAACACACCCCTTCTCCCTGCGATGGAGGGATGTTGAAGAGCAGTGGAACCTCAGAAGACTCATCCTCACTTTGTTCTATTATTCACCATCTCTGGCTTCAGAACTCTCTAGGATCTCCATGGGGTTACACTCTCTATCCTGATGGAAAGACTCATGTGCCGCTGAGAGCCTGTTTACTCCCCGGCCCCGGCCTCACGGTCCACTGGAGTATACAACCAGTCCCTTCACTTCCATGCTCACATCAGGGCCATCAAAAATAAATCAAAAACAGACTGGTGCAAGCCATTTGTTAATCTCATGTTCGCTGGCGCTTTTTGAAACCATTTGATGAATCAAAAAGCGACATTTCGGAGATTGGCAGCCCTCTTAAATCTACCAGCGATGATGACGTTCCGGCTAACGTCACAGAAACAATTTACCCTGCTTCACACCATCTTCCTTTTGTTCTTTTCAGTCAGCACAGATCTTTACATCTTCACCCCATATGATACAATATGATCCCCTCTCAGAATGCTCATTTGTACCAGCATAAATAGTTATTTGAAAGATAAAAGCAAACATGTTTGTTTTTTGTTTGTGTTTTTTCGTCTTCTCAACTCCCCAAAGGCATTTATGAGCACTTTGGTAATAAGGACCAGAGAAGGATTTAGCTGGAGAAGAGGAGCAGAGGATGCTTTGATGTACTCTTAGATTAAGTGAAGTCTACAGCGATGTCTACAAAAATACATGCTGCGTACACATTGAGCTCGGCTAGACAGATTCCTCTCTGCTGGCCCTTCCTCTCTGGTCCCAAACCACCGCAGCATGAAAGACAGACTGTATGCTCCATGGTAGCAGGAGACTTGTATGGACCTTGTCGACAGCTTCAGATGAACAATTCCCTACAGAAACACAAACTGGGGAGATTTTTTTTTTTTTTTTTTTTTACACCAACTTGTTTTTTTCCCCAACCCAGAAATTTCCCCCAACAAAAAAATCTAAACTTTTAAAAGACTGGGTTCAGAGTTGCTTTGATTTTTGATACATTGCTCTGCTTAAAAGAGATTTAGCAACTAGGCAATGCTCAGAAGACGAGCATTGCCCAAGCGACTCGACACAGTGCCAATGCTTGAGTCAGAGGAAGACAGAACAGGAGGAAAAAAAAGAGAATGATTTTGTAACTTGTTATGAAACAGTCGGCATTTTCAATTCTAAGATTTATCTTAAATTTTAAACATTGGTTTCAGTGTGATGAGCTATTCAGCCAGAGGCTACGAAAAGTCTAAAATCTAACCTTTTCATATTTTATGTATTCTAATCACTTGCAAACTAGTTAGTAAGCAGAAAGCGAGAAGAGCCGGCCAGTGGATTTGGTGAGGATGTGTGGTTCTTAGTAATAATATACAGTAAGCAGGTTTACAAATCAGCAAGCAGGCATTTTCTTAAGAAAACATTCCTTGGCACAGTGTGACTGCTATGATTCCCTCTATGCCGTGCAATTTGTATTTGTTTAGGGTGTTAATGAAAGGTTGCATGAATAATTTAACATAAACAAAGCATGTGATTCCAAATTAACTGCAGCTCTGCAAACACATGAAGCAGCCCCACTGTTTGTGGTAGAGATTCTGGTGATCTGATGCTGACCTCTACTGGACGGCTCTGCTGCTGAATGTATGATTGTTACCAGAACAGCTTCACAATAACCACCACATGCTGTTCGTACTACTATAAATATATGAAAATCTCATGTTGTGATTACATTTTAGTTAATGATTTATTGGTATTTATTTTATGACAGTTAATTATACTTGTATCATAATTGTACATGTAAACAAAACCAACCATCATCTTATTATAGTCCAATTTATACTGTATTTTTGACAATGATACTGATATCGATATTTTAGAGTTTAGAAAATCAAAGAAGCACCTCAACCCCCATCATCAAATTTATGCTTTTCTGATGATGGCTTGATCACTGGATGATGTAATTATCCTATAGGATGCCTTGTATGATGTGTGAAAATGTATATAAAGTTGTTTTCAACACATTATTCCTGTTTGGCCCTTGATGAAGGCATAAACTAAAACATTTGATTGCAATGATTGAGATTATGAAAGTCTGTGTATGATCCTCCTCCTTTAAGCTGTTTAGAAAATCACCTAATGATATAGCAACAAACATTTCTGAGGATCCCTTAAATTTATCAATTCATTGTAACCAAAGTATTTACTGACAGGTACATTGTACAGTTGAAAAATAAACTTTTTAGTATTTTCTGGTAGATTAACTATCTACTGTTTCTACATTATCCTAAACATATATTTGGCATTTCTGTACTACAGTTTCTTGTTTCTTATTGTATGACATATATGCCACTGCAATTTATCTCCAATAAGTTAATATTGGCATATAGCTGTACTTTATATTCACAGTTGTATTCACTTATTAGTTTTTACAAAGTCTTTGTGTACAATTTTATGCTGTGCTTTCCAGTGTGGCTACAACTATCAATTCTTATGAATTATACAGGTTATTTTCTTGATTAATCAATTATAAAATATTGCTTTTTTTAATTAAATATAAAAATAAGAAAAAAATGAAAAATGGCCAAGTTGTCATCTTCAAATGTCTTGTTTTGTTGGACCAATAGTGCAAGACCCAAAGATTTTCAATTTACAACAGAGGAAAGCAGCAACTCTTCACATTTGAGAAACTAGAATCAGCAAATTTGTCTAATTACTAAAATGGTTAATCGGTTATCAAAAAAGTTTCTGATTACTTTCAATCAGCTAATCATTTCAGCTGTACTTTCCGGTAAATTCCAAATGATGAAGTATTTATGTGTGAGTTGATGAACACTCTAAGAGTCTAAGAGCTTTGTCACTTCAATGCAATGTCAGTTAAATATTAAAATTAATTTATTAACCTCCCTTCCTACCATTTACATACAAAACAGGCCCTTGCTTCCAATCATAATAAACTTAAGTGATTCATTCCCCTCTCTCACTCTCACTGAAACACACACACACACACACGCACACACACACAACTGTAGTGTCCATTTGCCCCAAACCTCCAACTCTATTCACAACAAAACGAACCTCTTCCCTTTTGTGCCGCCCTACAAGTTGAGGAAGGCCCACTTCCCTTTTCCTCCCAAGTTTTAAAGTCCCCCCACATGCACCCACCCACCACACTGCCAACCCACCCAGCTCAATTAACACTGCGGGTCCAAGGGTGTGAATTATTTAGAGATGAATTATTAATAAATAATAACAAAGGGGCTCGGGGGAGACGCGGCCCGGTCAATTAGGAGAGAAGGGAAAAGTGAAGATGAGCAGTGGGGGGTTGGAGGCAGGGGATCTGCAGCTGATCTGATCTGCGCCTCATCATTATCACCACCCGTCAGACACAATTACCTCAGCTCTGCGCTCTCAAGCACTTCAAACAACAGCCTTACACTTTCTACTGCCTCTGCTCAGCTAACACACACACACACACACACATAAAAATGCACAATACACATTCTCAGCTATATCACAGGTTTGGATATTAATCTATGTTGTAACGTGGGCACATAAAAAAATACAAATTTGTGAAAGGCAGGTATCCGATAAAACTGTATATAAGGACACCTCAAAAAAAAAGTTCAGGTCAACACAGACAAACTGAAATTTTGACCTGATGAAAAGTCCGTCCTATACTTGCTGAGACATTTCACTCAAAGCCACAAATGTCAACTTCATGATGGCACCAGAGAAAAACATCAGGGGATCAACAAAGTCAGAATGACTCATCATCCAGAAACCATGAATGCTTTCACCAAAATGTTGTGCTGATCCATCATGTGGATGTTGAGATATTTCACAGGATAAGTGAAAACCCTCACCTGCTGGTGTCACTAGAAGACAAGTCAGGTGATCACCTAAGTCATTAGGATCCGTCCTCTGGGCATCATGGATATCTGTACAAAATTTCATGGCAATCCATCCAATAGTTGCCAAGATATTTCACTAAAGGCAAAAAAGTTCACCTGATGGTGGCACCAGAGGAAAAGTCAGGGGATCAACGGTACGATTCATCCTCTGGGAATCATGAATGTCTGAACAAAATGTCATGTCAATCAGTCCAATAGGTGTTGTGATTTTCAGTTTTTCACCAATGTGGTGGACTGACAGATCGACTGACAGGTCGACAATGCCATCCATAGAGCCATGTCGCTAGCATTGCTAAAAAATGGATGGCTACTATCCAAATACCACAGGAGACCTCATCCTGTACTGTTGTTGAGACATCTGATGAGGTGACTTTGAACACACTAAGTAACATACTGTAGGTACAGTATACTGTAGGTGAACATGTATATGAGTATTACAGCATTTTGTATTTCTCTCTATGTGTTTCATCCTGTCTAATTACCTAAGATGGATTTGACTTGTCATGGTTCATCTATAATTTTTCACATGCCTTTGATATTCAGCCTGCAGATGTTAAAAATTCATGGTTAACTCGTCTCTGAGCCTGTGTCTGTCTGTGTGAGTAGCACAATCTCATAACATTAAATCCAGGAGGTTGGATTTAATCTGATATGTAGAGCTGCAACAATTAGTTGAATAATCGATTAGTCGATCAACAGGAAAGTAATCGGCAACTATTTTGATAATTAACCATTTTAGTCTTTTTTAAGCAAAAATGCAGAAAATGTGCTGCTTTCAACTTCTCAGATGTGATGATTCAATGCTTTTCTTTGTGATAAATGACAGTAAACTGAATATCTTTGGGTTTTGGACTGTTGATTGGACAAAACAAAATATTTGAAGACTTCACCTTTGACTCCTTTGAAATTGTAACATGAATATTTCACTATTTACTGATGCTTTATTGACCAAGAAATTAATCAACAAATCAAGAGAATAATCAGCAGATAATGAAAATAATTGTTAGCTGCAGTCCTAGTGATATGCAGATAAAATTCCATGAAGTGTTTGTCAAAACTGGTATTTGAAATATTATGACTAAAATTCAAAACTTAAATTAGTTTGAAACACATCATCCTTTTGTAGCTTGTAATATATTTGGAGCTCACAACATGCTCCTTAAGATGTAAGATATGTTTTGACAATGAGCTGTGTGTATGTGTGTGATATCAATAAAGCATGACTGTTACTACACAGTCACTTGGTCAACCTGGTATTTCAGGTATTGTTACATCATTTCAATGTCACTAAAATATATCATTTGCCGAACGTGTGACTGTTTGATACCACAAGATGGTGCCAGATATCCACAAGGTGCAAGTCGTATTACGAGAGTACTGTAGGGCTGCTCTTTCAACCTTTCCACTAATTTAAACCACAAAACTTCAAAAATATGGCTTTATACTATATTTTGATTTTATCTTATATATGTGTGTTCAGTACCTCTATAGTAGATGTACAGAGTGCTTATTTCTGTAATATCTTTCATCATTATCATTGTGCATATGATTTTGTTATGCTAATTGAAGGGCACAAGGTGGCAGTGTAATCACAAGTTCATGAGGGTGAGGCTTGTGCCATTAAAAATAATTGATGTATTAATTTAGCAGATTAAGGATTGTCTGTTGAACAATAAAGGCCAACCACATGATAAAGGGAAAATGACAAACTCACCAATCAAGCTGTTTGTCTCAGTCTGCTGTCAATCCCAGCAACCCAGGGAGTCCATAAAGCTGTAAAGACATCCAACCTGCAATATAGATATTTGATTCTTAATCTTTATAATCCATTTAGAATTATAATTTGATTGACACTTAAGTCTACAGAAAAACCATACACAGTGAAATAATTTAGATTTAAAGAGTTCTGTCATCACAGATATAGATTTACTGCATGCATCACCTTGCTATTCAATAATTAACTTGCACATAAATCTCTGTGCAAGCAGATTTTGTTATTCAAGTATAGCTTTTCTCATTGGCCTAAAGCTCACTAGCCAACTCATTAGAAAAAGAAACTTGGCACACTTCCCAAAAATAACTTTGGCTGGACAGCTGAACGCAGTCTTACTCAGTCAGCCTGTGGCCAATATGAGGATAAATCTGGCATGGGGGTGATGGATAATGGCTGACCAGAAAAAAGAAAAACAACAGTAACTGGGCAGAACATCTTGTCTGCAGTTTCATTAGTTTGTCTCTATCAAGGCTAGCTTGCATGTGGTGACTGACGCTCATTAATACTAATAAGACACTGTTGTTTAGACATTATTTTGTTATATACTCACTTTTCCCTTTAAATAAAAAATGATACACAAATGTAAGTTTGTAAAAGAATTGGTTAGTTTCCAAAAAGAAAAAATCTAACCTCCCTGCCAGGAGAGTATTGATTGCATCCAGCCTTTCATTCATCGCTCTCCTTCTTCGTCTCTCTGGGAGTATTGATGACTTTCAGCAGCTTTACAGGACTCAGTACACTGGTCTGTGGAGTATGGCATAAGGACAGAAATCAGACAAGTGAACAACAGCTCTTATGAATTATCACCCTCACCTTTGTTTTAGAGAGGTATTTTTTTTAGCCTAGGTAGACTCAGAGGAATATTCTTATTATAGTCTTACTTTGCACCAGTGCATTGTGGTACAACTACTCCTTTCGGTCCCTTATGAGGGTTTACAGAAACACAGGTTTACAAATAATTACTTCCCAAAACAACATACATTAATAACAATAGATTATATTGCAGTATTCTGTATGTATGATAAGTTACACAAAAGTATACATAATTATGTGTACAAGAGTGTATTATCTTAAATGTCCACTGTATGATGACTGGTCATACTTTGGAATAAGACATTAGCAAATTACTCCTTTATTGATCACACAGCTGAGAGTTCATTGATTAGTGTGGAGGCAAAGAACTAATAAGTCTATACCCATGAATCAGGGAAGGTTTGTATAAAAAAATTCAAGTCACCAATCAGACTGACTAAATGTAATGATGCATACACTCTCTGCTAATGAAAATATTTGTTTGCATGCTATAATCAATTTCAAATCATTTGAAAACTTTTTTCTCCATCTCTCATACGCTTAAATCATACACATAAGCACAGATACAGGCACTTACATCTTAGTACAATCAATCAAATATTTAAATAGTTATACAAGTAAAATAATAGTTATACAAGAAAGCTTCATTAATACACAGATGATGTTTTGGACTTTGTGTAACAATCAATTCAGCTCCTTTTGACACACACTTAGAGATAAATTTTACTCTATGAACTCATTCTTGAGTGTTAAGTACGGTAAGGTCAGTCTAGTTCCTCCAAGGTGAGGTCCAGGGACCAATAGGGGTCTTTGAGGGAGGAATAGTTACTTTTCTTTAACATATGATCTGCAGTAGGACCATAAAACAATGACTCATGAATGTTTTGATCACAGAGATCACTTTCCCATTGAGTGATGTAAGTCTCCATCTAAATCATATCAGCATCTTCAGATTTAGGTCCCATGGACAACTTTTTTTTGAGATATTATACTTTGTTGTGTCTTGCACGTTTTTAATTTCAAAAGGGCCCCAAAACAAAGCATAAGACGTTACTGTCTGACAGGTTTTAGTATAAAGCTTGTGAACAGCAGTTATCAGACAAGAGACTGAGAAGTGAACTTGGCAAGAAAGAAGCCAAAATCTTTTTCTTTGTCTGTTTTTTATGTTCTATAAAGATGCTTCTAGGACTTATTGTTTTGGTTTCACAGTCCACAACTTTCTTTTTGGTTCTGTCTTAATAGTCTCATCAACCTTATTTCCAGCAGCAGACAAAGTGATCGACAAGCTGGTGAACACAGTGGAGCATTTAGCAGCTAAAAATATTCAACCTTGGAAGTTGGTGGAGACCACAACAGAGCTAAAAGGTGAATACATTTTCTACTGACATTCATTCATCAAGTTGCCAGAAACACTCAAAATGAATACCGTGTTGCTCTGTCTGCTGGATGTGTATTTGTTTGCTAACATGTCTGCCACAACTAACGTTACTTTACTAGGTGATAATATGTCAGTTGTTTTTTCTCCTTTTAATACAGACCCTAGTTGGCCAAAAAATCCATTAGGCCTCTCAAGCCTCTAAATTCAACTGATTTCATCGTGAAGTGGAAACAGTGTAGTCTATCTTACCATGTTTTTCTGTTTGGCTAGTGAATCACCCATTTTAGACATCTGGTGCTAATTTTCTCAACAAATGTATATGAAAATTCAAGCTGACGTAACGTTTGAGTGCATTCAGACACAAGACACAACTTACTTTGGTTGAATGCAGGTAAATTATTTCTGTTTCTTCCCGGCTATCTGAAACGTTGCACTTGGGCCTGCTTCCACTGGCGGCTGTACTGCAATAGTATGTGCTAAATGTTGACAGTTTTCTTAAATCATGTATTTTGTGTGTTTAAACCATAGACTGTATAAAAATAATGTACGTAAACACCGTGATGTCACCCATCAGTGTGTGTAGTCGTACTTTCAAGCCTCGAGTTTGGCATTTTGACCGTTGCCATCTTAGATTTTTGGAGCCAGAAGTGATGAGAAGTGACTATATTTGGACAAAAGGGTGGAGCTGACCGTAACGCCTGGGACACACTGGATGCGTGAGCAGCACGTGTGCGTGTGTGTCGCTGAACTGCTGCGTCTCTCACGCTTGCAGCGTCCACACTGGAAGCGGTTCAGCAACGCACACGCACTGCTGAAGCTCACGCATCCAGTGTGTCCCAGACGCAACACTAGCTGATAGCTTGGTTAGCAAAGTGCATTTACAGTCTATGGTTATCTGTGATAATGCTAATGGTAATGCTAATTTTCGCTAGCGAAAAATGGGCTTAAGACCATTAAAACAAAATGTACTTACTGGAAAAACTGAACGCCCTGAACTCCTTAGAGGGTCTTTTAGTACAACCAAACACTGACCAAGACTTTTTAGGTGACCAAAATGTTACAGTTAACTTTTATGAACTGAAAACACACTGAATAACGACAGCTACGGCCATGGCTATGCCTACACTTTGTGAATCTGGGGTTATGACACGTTTACGTTAACTAATCAACGTCGTCGCCGTCATAGCGACTTGTTAATCACAGCATAGCCACGCCCTAAAGCATACCCTGCTTTATTATTAACTAGTAATTCAGACCATAACCTCATTAGAGAGTGTTTAGTGAGGTAATAAATTAAGTGAGAAGTAGGGTCATTTTCTCATAGACTTCCACACAATCAGACTTCTTTTTGGAGCCAGTGGTGTAGCCCCCAACTGGCCATTACAGAGAATGCAGGTTTAATACTCCTATAGGATTTTGATTATTTATAATCCTACAGGATTTACTATAAATAATTATAATCATATAATGCTACAGGGTTATAGGTTTGTTTGTCTTATTTAAAATCTTATATACTTTTTAATTTAATTTATTGCTTCTTAAAGAAATCTGGATTGTCCTGTACCTATCATTTCTAGATATAGCATTTTTTAAATTGTGACAGACTGGCTCAGGAGTGTGATAAGAGGGGAGTCCACACTAGAGTATACTTTAAAAAAATATAATGTATTAAAAGTAAAGCTAACAAAACAAGGTGTTTAGAACAAAGTGCAAAACCAAAAATCAAGTCAAGTCAATTTAATTTATATAGCGTCAAATCACAACAGAAGTTATCTCAGGGCACTTCACATCGGTCTAGACCGTACTCTTTAATTTACAGAGACCCAACATTCCCCCATGAGCAAGCACTTGGCAACAGCAGCAAGGAAAAACTCCCCTTTAACAGGAAGAAACCTTGAGCAGAACCAAGCTCTAGGTGGGCAGCCATCTGCCTGGACTGGTTGGGTAGAGAAAGAGGGAAGGGGAGAGAGAGACACAGACAGCAACAACAATAATAACAATAACAACAACAATAATAATAGTATACGCCTAATAATAATAGCAGTAGCAGTGGGCAAAAATGACTAATAATAGCAGCAGCAATGAGGCATCAGCAGTTGGTCCGCAGCCAAAGGTCTCCTGCGAGATGACAAAGCACAAAACTACAGGGAAAATGCCAAGTTAGTAACATGCATGAATGGTACATGAATGTGTACAGATGGAGAGGGGGAGGAAGAGAGAGGAGCTCAGTGCATCATGGGAAGTCCCTCGGCAGTCTAGGCCTAGCGGCATAACTAGGGGCTGGTCCAAGACAAGCCTGGGACAGCCCTAACTGTAAGCTTTAATAAAAAGGGAAGTTTTTAGCCTAGTCTTAAACATAGAGAGGGTGTCTGCCCCCTGGACCCAAACCAGAAGATGGTTCCACAGGAGATGAGCCTGATAGCTGAAGGCTTTCCCTCCTATTCCACTTTTGGAGACTCTAGGAACCACAAGTAAGCCTGCATTCTGGGAACACAATGTTCTAGTGGGGTAATAGGGTACTATGAGCTCTTTTAGATATAACGTTGCTTGACCATTAAGGGCTTTGAAGGTGAGGAGAGCGATTTTAAATTCTATTCTGGATTTTACAGGAAGCCAGTGCAGCAAGGCTAAAATGGGAGAAATCTCTTGAAATTTTCTCTTTTTCTAGTTTTTAGTCAGTACACATGCAGCAGCATTCTGGACCAGCTGGAGTTTTTAGAGACTTGTTAGGGCAGCCTGATAATAAGAAATTGTAATAATCCAGCCTAGAAGTAACAAATGTGTGCAGTAGTTTTTCTGCATGTTTTTGAGACAGGATGTGCCTGATTTTTGCAATATTATATAAGTGAAAAAAGGCAGTTCATGAAATATGTTTTATGTGGGAGTCAGAGGACATATCCTGATCAACGATAACACCCAGATTCCTTACAGTGGTGCTGGAGGCCAGGGCAATGCCATCCAGAGTAGCTCTATCATTAGACAATGTGTTTCTAAGGTGTTTAGGGCCAAACATGATAACTTTAGTTTTGTCTGAGTTTAGTAGCAGACAACTGCAGGTCACCCAAGTCTTCATGTCCTTAAGGACTGCTTGGACTGATTGGTTTCATCTGGCTTCAGTGATATATATATGTTTGGATGTCATCTGCATAACAATGAAAATGTATGGAGTGTTTCCTAATAATATTACCTAAAGGAAGCATATATAAGGTGAATAGTACTGGTCCAAGCACAGAACCTTGTGGAACTCTGTGTCTAATTTTTGCATGCATGGAGGATTCATTGTTAACGTGTACAAACTGAAACTGATATGATAAATAGGACTTAAACCAGCTTAATGCAGTTCCTTTAATGCCATGTGATGGTCAATTGTGTCAAATGCAGCACTAAGATCTAACAAGACAAGTACAGAGATAAGTCCTTAGTCTGATGCAACTAGGAGGTCATTTGTAACTTTCACTAGTGCTGTCTCTGTGCTATGATGCGCTCAAAGTTCTTACTGAAAATCCTCAAATAAACTATTGGTATGTAGAAAGTCACACAACTGTTTGGCGACTGCTTTCTCAAGGATCTTTGGGAGAAAGAGGAAGTTAGATATAGGTCTATTGTTGGGTTAGGGTTAGGGTTAATCCTAACCCCTGAATCAAGAGTAGGTTTTTTAAGAAGAGGTTTAATTACAGCTACTTTAAAGGACTGTGGTACATAGCCTGTTAATAAAGGCAGATTGATCATATCTAGTAAAGAAGTACTAACTAAGGGTAAAACTTCCTTAGGCAGCCTAGTTGGGATGGGGTCTTAGAGACAGGTTGATGGTTTAGATGAAGAAATTGCTGAAGTTAGTTCAGGAAGGTTGATTGGAGAAAAGCAGTCCAAATATATAACAGGTTTTACAGCTGTTTCTAAGGTTCCTGTGATTGGTCATAAATGCCTGTGAAAAGAAAAGAAAAGAAAAGATGATGCAGAGTGGATGTCAGCAGGAGAACGAGAGAGAGAGTGACCACATGGACTAGCTTTTATAACTTGGCAGGCACAGAGGAACCATATTACACTGACGACCCTCCAGCCATCCACTGTCAGCAAATATCCAGAAGACAGGCTCCAAGGCAGTGGGAGAGGCGTCACATGAATAAATGTGGTATAAGCAGAAATACACTCAAACAATAAATCAGTAACCTTACTTTAATATAACAAAATCTTTACAGAAACTATAAAAAAAAATAATATCTAATACTCAATCCATCCAAAGAAAAAAAGAACATTTCAAACTCCATCTTGACACCTGGGGAGAGGTCATGAAAGAGACACATGGAGGGAATATTGGGTCTTTATTAGGCTACTACTTATTACATTAAGCAAGTTATATGGTTACCATGTAAGATATAACAGAAGTTATAGCTACTGTTTTACCATTTAGCACACCTTTGGACAGCTAATCACCGAACCAGGGAGTATTGTCAGTGGTGGACTCCAGCTGTCTGAAGGACAGGGGCGACAAAATATAAAGGGCACCTGATACAATCAATAGACCTCCATCAGCAGAGAATGATGCATGTTTGGTAAAAAGGCTACAACCCCAATTAAGACTAACATTTTATAGGGTGGTTCAGACCATACTCTTCATTTGACAATGTTTTTCTCCCATACATTGCACCCTACAGGGCACCTTTGGGACACTGTTTTTTATTCATTAAAAGGGGACTCATCATGGCATCATGTTTTCACACATGTGGGGACACCTAGAGGGCACTTAATTGTGGGGGGGGGGGGGGGGGGGGGGGAGGGTTTCATTGAAAGGGCACCCAATTCTGCACTTCAGTATTTTAGACTTAGGGTACCTAAATGGCACTTCCTTTTTTATTTATTTTTTTTCTCAGCAGAAGGGAACCCACACAGAACCTCACCTCATTACAACAGCAATTCATAGGGCAGTACATTACATCCTCTTCAGGTGCAGTGTGTAGACTTAAGTGGCATCTAGCGGAACAGACTTGGCAGCCCAATATTCATAAGTATATTTTATTTGCTATATAGTCACCTTAAAATAATGCTGCCTTCAAATGGGGTCATGTTTACCATGTTCATGATAAGAACGATATGAACACTCCCCTCTTGTGGTATTCACGACTTTGGAAGTGGAAATTTTCTGAAATCTCAGAGTTCACAAGCTGTGACGTGTAGGTCGTGGAAGTTCATTTTTTGGTGGATGGTAAGTTAATATATTGTAATTTTAGTCATATAGAGTTTTTCTTAGTAATTTTATAATACACCCAGACTCTCTAGCTATATTTAGTAATGGTTAATTTATATATATATTTATGTATGTATATATATATATATTTATATATATATATATGTCATCTTTGTCGCCTCCGCATGGCGTTGAAATACAAAGCAAGTCAACATTTCTTGGAAAGAGGCGAAGAATGACAAGAGAACAATGAGGAGTCTTTTGGTGTCCATGCAGCCTAGCAGTGTTCTCACAACTTAACCATTTGAATGCCAAGCATATCGTGTACACAACCTCCCATGTCGTAACCACAAGCTCACGAGTTCCGTTTGAAGGCAGCACACGAATCATTGTTTTTCTTGCCTTAGAATGAGCCCTTTATATCAACATATGGGGTGGGTCCTCTTCCACGGAGCCCGCCATGTTGCACAGCCATGTTTCTACAGTAGCCCAGAACAGAGAAACCAAACTTTGGCTCCAGAGAGGGCCTTTTGCGTTTTTTGTGAGTTTCGCAGCCATCTTAGCTCTCCTCCAACATACTTGGAGGGGGAGGGGGAGGGTAATTGGCTTGGGTGCAATCAACAAACTCAGCACTAGATGCCACTAAATCCTACACACTGCACCTTTAAAGGGCAATCATATTTTCTTGCTTGTGGGGGTACTTTACAGGGCATTATCGCACTTTCTTCCACTGAAAGGGCACCAATAATGGGGACACTTCATTCCAGACTGTCATATATATATGTACTATAGGGCCCTTCATCCTGATATACCCATAAGACAGGCATTCATAACTTTGGTATGTTTTCTGCTTTGTGCAGGCACCTTAGTAGGCATTTAAACATGTTTGCTCATCTGTGTGGGCACTTGTGCTGTATTTTTTGTCCTCGGGTGCTTGGTTGCAATGTCTATTTTCACTCACCAGGTCTGAACAGCAGAAGTCAGTTGTTTGAAGTTCCCTGCTGGCTGATTCATGCAAAGCAGATCAACGACAAGAAAAAAGGGGGAGACAAAAGAAGCGGAGTGCTTGTTTTGAGGAGGAAATGGTATGCAGCTCGGGCTAGGCTCTGGGCTGCGCCTCCCTCTGTCCCGCAGCCGTCGTCTCGTCTGTTGATATTTACACAGACAGCAGCCAGTTTGCGCCTGGTTTATCGGGCTCCGACGCACACGCATATCGGAAGTATCTTCACCCGGAATGCTTCAACCATACGGCTAACACGGTTTAACTGACGGCTGACGATGGCTTCGGTTCGGATGGTCGGCAAAGTTGCGTCGAGACTTTTGGGAAGTCTTCAGCCTCTTCACTGCACTCTCAAAAGTACTCGTCCGGCTACATTTCTTCAAAAGGTAAATTAATATTTTGGCAATCGTGCAATTCGTCGTTAGATAACTATACAGTATACTATACAGCAGTTTTAGGCTGACGGGCTTTGCCTGGTGAACTAATTTCCTGCTTTTTCGAACATAACACACTGTACTTTGGTGTATTTGGTCGGTTTGAATAGCTAACTTCAGACCATTTTTCGCACTGCTGAAAGAGGGCATTTTTTCTACCTATTCTCTGTAACAGCAGCCTAGTTTTCTAACCCCAGTTTCTAAAATCTCACATAAACCTGATATTGTTGTTTTTATTTGAAGCTAAATGTTGGAGAAGTGCTTGAACATGGTAAAAAAAAAATCCACACTCCCTCTGTCTGTTTAGAGGTATTCATGGGTGTGGAGAAGGGTGTCTGTTTCTGTCACTATAGCTCTATGTTTGTGTCCTGTAATTTTCACTAAGGATCAACTGAAAAACACATTAATTATTCAAGTGCATTACCCAACTCTACTGTGGTTTAGGTAGGCTAAACATGACTACATGACTTATCATTACAACATTATCTCATCACTAACTCCTGTTACTCCTGTGGGGATGCTGTTCAGTCAGCCATTTGGAGGGAGCGACCATGATTAAGTTGCTAATTATACTTCTAAAGTTTAAGCAGAGACTTGCCTTGCTCTACACAATCCCTGCACACATCACCAGCATTGCTATACTGTGCAGCCTTCAGCAAGTTCAGGATAAAGATCAATATCTTATGGTATCCTATGTCAGTATTGTGCATCATCAGATCTGTTTCTATTACTTCGTTACTAAAGATACAAGGCAAATGTCTTTCTGCACAAATCAATAAATGCATATATGCTTGTGTGAATGTATTGCAGGTGGGAAAATCTACATAAGGTGACTCCCAAATTGTGTCAGAGCATTATCATGAGGTTCTTGTGGTGTGGCTTGACTAAAAATTTTTATTGATGAGTAGTTAAATGGGTCAGTTTAAATGACCAATTTTCTTTATTTATGATCAATTTTATCATGCATGGCAAGAAATAGCAGAGGTCAGCTAAATCCTGAGCAGCACGATCCCCACTGGATGCCTCAATTGCCTGCTAGTGCAGAGAGAACAGGGTATATTTGCCATGACAGTTTTGCAAATATCGAGTGGACATTGGCGTACACTTTGAGGGGAGGAAAAAAAAAATCTAGATGGGTCATGACTCACGCCTGCATGGAAGACTGACTAAGATGAGTTCTATTTTTAGGCTGGACCATATATAAAATAGGAGCTGCAGTTTTCTTCTTTTCAAATGGCATAAGCAAACCTATACGTACCCTCTGAGCAGTAGACCCTTGTTAGACACATAAAAAAACACCCCAAACATGAAAAATGCTCATTATGTCCCACACACATTGTCATGTTCCCACGCAAACTGAGCTAAAGACGCTGCTTTTATGTTGTGCATTTTATGTGGATGTTTGTGGAATATCGCATTAAAACAGTCAAAAAAGGGCTGATTCAGTGCCTGTTTAATTCCGTGAATCCAGAAGCTGGGAGAGTCTTCCTAGTGACCTCCTCTGCACACAAAATGTTAGTTTTAGATATTTGACAAAATACTAGTAAGTGCAGTGTCCACAATCAGTTTTGACCGGTTTGAATTGTGCCTTCACAGATCTGGTTAACTTGCCAATCCTTGCCACTTCACTGGTTTGATACCTGCCTTTTAAAACAGCAGCTATAATCCAGTGTGAGCAATATTGGGCTGTGTGAGCAGCTGATGGCAGGAGCTGGTTAGAAGTGAGATATGTTCTTGTGTCGGTAGCCAAGGCAATTCTCCTATGTCATATTTCTTTTATAAAATTATAAAATGAGCCAATTACGCCCACTGAGAGTTCACAGGAGATAAAGCGCTCTAACATCTGCAGTAATTTTTGTGCTGCCTTGAGCAAAAGATTGCAAAGGCAAACACTTAAAGCAGATAAAGTATAGAGAGTTTTGATTTTATGCCAGTAAGTGGTGGTGCTGTTGATAATTTGTTTCTTTTGTACAGTCAATGCTGTAATGATATACCGTTAAACATAAAATGAGGGTGCTTGAAATATGAAGCAGGGCAAGAGAGCTAAAAGAAATTTGACTGACCTGTAGTAGATCAAAGTGAATAGAGGATGCATTGTGAGATAAAAGAAAAAGTATGTCATTTTGAGAAATACATTTATTTGTAATTTTTGTCCTGAGTCATATGAGAGAATTTATATCAATTTCATCTTTGTGCATCCAGTATGAGGTTCAGTACTAAATTAATGAGGTTTGACAGGATGAAGGTGGGGAAACTACTATTTATGTCCAAAGCTGTCTTATACACAGTATGTGCTGTGTATTGAGCATATGCAATACCTCTTAAAAATGGGATGTCATAGTTTCAGGAGCAGTTATAACTTTGGGCCCTTTCTGCAAACCGCTTGGCAAGATGGCTGCACTCATGATATTAAAACTTCTGCTCTCATTGTGGGGTTGCCAGGTAGGTGACTATGTGGGAATCAAACAAGACACAACATGTGAATAAGAAAGCTTTAGAGTTTTTCCAGTTTTGACAGAGCTAGGATAGCAGTTCCTCCTACTTCCAGTTTTTGTTTAAAGACAAGGCAAGGCAGCTTTATTTATATAGCACCTTTCAAACACAGGCAATTCAAAGTGCATTACATATGGCGATGAAAACACATGTTGTTTTGGAGCAGGTTAAACATGCTCCGGACATACTGTACCTTTTGGACTTTGATGCACAGAGACAGTTGATGTGGATCATTTAATTTGTCTGTGTTTGATGGCAAACATGCTTATTTCCCAATATATAACTATTCCTTCAAGCAATGAGGTGGGTTTCCACACAGGAATCAATAAAAGGAAATAGTTTTTCTGTTATTGCCTGTCTTTTGCATTTATATTTGGTACTGCGAGTGTGCTGAAATAATAAGAACATTTTATGTCCCAAATAGAGAAAAATATCTGCTATTCCAGAGCAATGGTAAACCACAGAATGTCAAGACAGCTGCGACAATCATCACTTTGTCACTGAAAGGGTTGACATATTTGTCTGACAGCTCGTTCCATCTGCTGTCTTGCACCTTTCATCATCTGGACTGGCATTACACTGTAAGATGGAAGAGGTTTCATTCTAGCAAGGCCTGCCTATTTCCCAGAGTCAATCATAACCATGCCAGGTAGTTTTTTATTAGGACAGCATCCACAGAAATAGAATAGACTGAACTCCCAGAAGAAACACATGGATATAGCCTAACCCACGGGGAGTCTTTCAGACTTGTGTTTCACTCAGTAGATATCAAGGTCTTGAACTGTGGACCAGTGCTGCTCAATAAAGAAAATTCTTCAACAGAGCAACAGTACAGTGAAATACGATTTAAATCTTAATCCGCCCAACAAGAAAAACTCTGCATTCTTCCTGCTATCTCAAGCAAAAGTTACAGACAGCTCCTCCTCAGAAATTGAAAATTAAGCAAACCCCACAGCAGACTGAGAAATGTAAATGTTTGTGTCACATGATCTGCAATTGACCGCTGACTATGACAAAGTAGGAACAGCTGAGGAAGCCATAATGAAAAATGTGTCGTTTGCTCACAGATTTAAATGTATAACAGAACTAATAAATGAAGACAAACCAGTCATCCCTTCTATATTTTCCACATTATTCCTGCTCTAGCTCAGCACCATGCTAGATGAATGAGTCTATACCTGTCCACAGGGTTTTCATCTGTTAATTTACAAGAACCCACAACAGCATCGCTTCCCTTCCATCAACTCACCATCTCCACCCATCTAATTTGCATATAGAGATAACAATAATGCTTATTAACACCAGGTAATCCAATGTAATAATTCAGATAACATATCCAGATCCAGGTCGCATGTTAATACCAGGGGCCAGATGCATGAAACTCTGCGTAGAATCATGACTAAAATTGTATGTATGCACAAAGCCAGAAATATGCATACGCATTCTTTTCGTCAGATTTATAAAGCCGTGCGTATGCATGGTTCAGTTTTATGAATCTCAGTCACTGGGGAACTGGGCGCACGTGCACGAGCCTCTTTTCCAGCCCTGAACCAGCCATTTTCATATCAATTTGCCTGCTGCCCACCAGTCTGTACAGCTGCCAATGAAACAAATGGGAAAGAAGAAGTGCACTTTCACAGATTGTGTTGCAACGGCAAGGTTCTCCAACAGCCAGAATAGCTTTCATTACACGCAGCTGTGCGAGCTTTTATAGCGTCCATATCATTCATTTATCACATGGACCTGTAAACCTTCATCGGCGGTGTTATCAACGATTCGTTTGTAGCACTCATATCTAAACTGACTTAACAAGGTGTGACACAACTAAGGATAAAATAAAAAGATTATTAAGAGCAAAATAAAATATTGACTTCTGTGTAAATTAAAATAATGATAAAATTAAACACAAAAGTAATTAATCAGTGTTAACCTAAAATGTGCTTTTGATTGGTATTTTACAAATACCTGTGTAAATGCCAAAAAAAAAAAAAAAATCACATAGTCAGTGCAGCTGGTTATCAACCTAAATAAACAATGTTTTACTAAAAGATTCCGTTTCTCACCTTATAGTTCATCTCCACCTCATCGCATCACCCTCAGATCGCTTAGGAAAAACATGTGTACGCCTAGTGCTGGGCGATATGACCAAAATCTCATATCACGATATAGGTCATTTCATATCCTGATAACGATACATATCACGATATAGCACATTTTCTGTAAATTCAATGAATAATTATTTTATATAAAGTGACCACATGGAAAGGCCTATTTCTTATCACATTTTACATGAATCCTCCTGCTGATGCTAAGATGCTGGTCTAAAATGCATCTTGCATTTATCCCATTTATAATTGGTTAATTTAAATTGATAGACTAAGCTGTAAATAACATTTGTGACAACTGGGTTTAGGAAAAATACTGATTTGTTTGGTAGCAAACAGCCCACTTAAAACGGGATTTAATTAGACTGCACCCCCATTCATCTAAGCTTTAAACAGGCACATCACATAACAACATAGACATTCAAGACAGCAAAATTCTACTATATGGTTTATAATTAGAGAAATATATTTTTACGTTGTTTTAGACACTCACCAATGGCTAAATAAAGACGGTGGCCAAAACACTGTAAGCATGTCCAGTCATTCAGCTGAAGTGCAAGGACGTTGTTCGTGGCATTATCTGTGGTGGCACAGACTAGGTGTTCCTCACGCAGACCTCACAACTCGAGAGCTTCCCTGAGACCTCTGGCTATCATTTCTCCCCCGTGGTCATCTGGGAAATAGCCTGTCTGTAAACACCGACTGCAGAGTGTCTCGGATGAAGAGTATAGTCAAACTCATATATGGATGTGTCGTTCAGCTCGTCCACATATCTGTAGTTATAGCATAGTTAAACACCTTGTGGATTTCCTCCTCTACTTTGGCCCGGCACTCTTGATATAAATGAGGCAACTCAACTTGAGTGAAGTGTTTTCGGCTTGGCATTGTGTACCTTGCGTTGAATATTCGCACCAACTCACTAAACCCCCGTTTCTCAACCATGTAAATTGGGGCCATTTCTTTGCAGATGTAGGTCGCAATTCATCTCCGTGAATCTTTGCTATATGGTGTGCCGCAGGCAAAAGCTTCTTGCAATGTCTCAGTCTGGGGTTTCTTAAGCACTCTGCTGTACTTTCGTGGCTCTCATCCGTAGACTCTTCCCGTACTCTTTGATATGACTTTTGCGTAGGTGGTAAAAGAGGTTAGTGGTGTTTGAGTTTGACGAGGGGACCGGTCTGCGGCATAATTTGCAAAATTAGTTTTCTGGTCCGTGTCAGACTTTTCATACCCAAACCACGTCCATACGACAGAACTAGCCCCTTTCTTAGGTACGAGCTCCACAACTCCTGTGCACACTCCTCCATGTTTGTTTATGTTGTCTTGCCTTCGTCCTTTGCCTTTGCCTTACATCCGACTGTGCGGAAGAATGCAAAGCGTCATCAAATGACGAAAGATATTGCCGTAAAGAGTGTGATTTGTGACACCACGATATAAACGATATAACATAAAATGAAACGATATACGTTTTTCTATCGTCAAACGATATATATCATCATATCGCACAGCCCTATGTACGCCTGGTCTAAAGTAGGTCTGAGGTGCGCACATTCTGTGTTTATAAATACCACTTTATGTGCGGGAAATGGCGTATGCATGGTTTTTGTGCATACACATCGTTTATGCATCTGGCCTCAGATGTTAATGGACACTTGGTTCTCAGTCTTTCATAAATGTTTAAAATGATGTTAATAAACTGATAGTCAACACAACATAACTAAACAGTTACATAAATTATATTTGATCTGTTACCTGTTTGTTCTACGTCAGCAGTCACAGAGATATTTAAATATGTTGCAGTGTGCTTGAGCAAAGTCATTATTGATCCCATGAACACATATGCAAAGACATTTCAGTTTATTACCCTTGTGGTTGAGATAGATACATAAGTAAGTCAAATGCTGCCTTGTCAACAACAGGTTTGACACAGGTCAGACCAAAAATGTGATGTTGAATTCTTCAAATTAAACAACTATTACAACCATAGAGCCACAAGATATTTACACAAAGCCTTTTGGCAAAGGAATGTTTTAATATGCGTGATAATAATGAAACTGAAACAGTGTTTTAGTGATAAAAATCCCACTCTAACCCTGTTAAGGTTCATAGCACTGTAGTGTGATAAGAAGTAGTGAGAGTATAAACTTCAACGTGGCAAAAAAACAGCCTGACAATATAACTGTCAAACAACACAATTGCATGTATTTTGAAAACCTTTCCTTACTCAAGTTCAAGTTCAAGATCTTAATCCTACAAACTAGTTATTCATTGAGTGCACTTCTTGTCCCAACCTTGCAATGATGCATTGTTTGACTATGTGTGACTAAAGGGGAAATATGATTCATCCAAGTTGGCAGAAGAAATGTTTTTGTGGCAGTTTTGCATTTTAATTCAGGAAGGGAAGTTGTTATTTTGCTTTGGAAGTTGCTCCATTTAAATATGCCTGTTTTGAATCTTTGCACCACATGAATTCCTCAATCAGTGTCCCGCCTTTTTGTTCCCTCCTTTCAGTATTCAGCCCCCTCTTTGTGTTACGCTCTGCTGCAGAGTAAAGTACTGTCTGCCGACTGAAGATTGATTGTCTCAGTGTGTTGCGAGTCAGTAATAAATATGGCGACTTGTGATGAACAATGATTTACTGTCTTAACAAAAGTTGTACTCTCACAAGTGCAGTATAAATAAATAAAAGTCCCACCTCTGCCTGCACCACCCATCCTGGCTGCAGTAAAGTCACAGATCAGAAGTTCTTTCAAACAGACAATTATCTTCATCTCATGGCAGAATAACTACTGTATTTAGAAAGCTTTCAGGCTCTACTTATCAAAATTGCTTGACTAAAGGCCATCCTCACATTCCTGGCATGCATTAAATAAATTAAATCTGGCTCATTTTTTAGGGTAATATATCCATGGTTTTTGTTTTTTTATCCTCACATCTCTATCCAGGTGTTTTTTCCCCCCTGGTTTATTTCTCATCTTCCTGAATTTACATGATGCTGTGGCATACTCAAACAAACTTTGTCTTTCCAATACCTTCATGCCATTGTCCTGCAGTCATCTCCATCCCCCTGTATTTTGTCTTTGCCCTCCTAACTCGACTGGACCATTATCTGGATAACAGAAGACAAATGCTTCAATGCAAATCATTTTCATGATAGGCTGCTGGCTGTTCTTAGCCATTATGGCAGCAGGCAGGAAGTAATTCAATTTCTCCTCTTGGCAACCTTCGTCTTTCACCCCTTTAGGACGTTTATCACACTCTTACATTTCCCATTCGTCCTGCTTCGAGTCATGCCAGCAAGATACTGTAAAGCCATTCTGTTAGGATCACATTTGCGGAAAAGTCGCCTCCTCCTTGCTTAATGGTATCAAACCGTTGACGAAGGTGGGAGCAGAAATCTTTAGGAAGTGTAGATGCAACAGGCCATGGCTCAGTTGTGACAGAATTCATAATGGAGCAACCTGCAGGGAAAAAAACGAGGCTGCTTGTCACCATGATAACCCTGATCATTGCTCGAGCAGGAAGCCCCGGGCTGCTTTACTGCGGAGGAGGGCGATGGCAGTTTGTCACCATATTGCTCAGTTTTCACTCCATGTCTTCTCTCTCTCTCTCTCTCTCTTCCTTTAGCTTGTTGGCATGGCATAAATAAGAAATGCATAGCTTAAGGGGTAAATATACCTTCAGCTGATTGTTTTGAATGATGAGGAGCAGGCGTGCTGCATTTTCCCTGCAGCTCCAAAACTGCCTCCCAAAATTTGCGAAGGGCAATGAGATAGACAGCGACCCCTCTGAATATTGATTAATTGTGTAATCGGGAAATTTGCTTTATTTTGATAATAATCAGACAAATGCTCAGTTTAGAAGCTGTGGTGATGTTAGTCATCATGTGATAGGGCCCTCTCCTATCCGCAGGCTATATGAGTATCTTGTGACGAGATTGCATGTTACGTGTGTGTTTGTCGTGTATGGGCTTGTTCAGGCGGTTCAGTCTTTAACCCATTATCTGTTATCTATGATCTATGGGTGTGTCAGTTTCCTTTCATGGGAGTAACCCCCATGGAAAATTAGATTATATGTAGCTCAGAGGTTGGACACTTGATTAATTATGTTCAGTGCTATTCCAGTAATGGATAGTTTTATAACAGTGTCAGAGCTGAGCTTTTCTTGCTTTTATGTGCAAGTCTTGTAATGTCTGTGTTCCTCACATCAGGTGAAAATATTAACTAATGCACAAAATTTCAGTTAAAATTATCAGTAAAAAGGAATAGGAACTGAAACTTAAAATCAGGGTTGCCACACATTTTTAACAATACATTTTCAAAACATTTCCACAATATTTTACCCCATTTCCATGACTTTAGTTAAGTAGTTTAAAATAGGTAGGCCTATGAAGCAATCATAGGGTGTAACAATGAGGCTCTTGCTCCAGTCTGATATGTCCTAAGACAGGAAAACAAGCAGTGTAGCAAAAATGTGGCATGGAGCCACTTCACCACATGCCAGAGTCTTTTGAATCCAGTGCTAGAGCCAGTGGTCTCATGAAACAGAGTGTCCACTCTATCTGAGGTGGGATCAAAAACCCTGGAGTGACCAGAGAGAAATCACAGAATGCTTGTACTCTCTCAAGAAATCATCACATACTGACTCCTGCACTTGATTTGCAGCGACAAGGGTTTTCAGAATTGCTTCATTTTCTGCACACACTGCTCTTTGTTTGCAAGCATTTGTCTCGGATCTAGGCATTGCATGCTGCTAACAAGGGGGTATTGCACAGGTGTCTTGTTAACAAGCTTGAGCAGGAGTGAAGTGAGGAAAGTATTACAGTCCATTTTTATCTCATGCATCTGCTTTTCTGAGATATTCTTCTGACTTTTCAGTTTGCTGAGTGCTGTCTCTGCTGCAAACCCAATGTCCAACTTAGAAGCATCGTTGTGTTCGCTTGCTTGATAAAAAGGCACCTGAAGGATTTTGTTAGGCCTAATTGAGGTAGCCTCTTTCATTTTCTTCTCCATGATGAAACAGTCCATGAGCCCTGCAGACAGAATAAAGCGTAAGACAAAAAATATTTAGTGATTGCTGACTAGCTCATCATAGGTCATTATAACATTATTCCAGTCATGTTATTACATCATTTTTCTTGTGAGAAAATTAAGCTATTAAAGGCCCAGTCCTTAATCTGAGTTTACTGGCTCCTTTGGTAACTGTCTTAACCACAAATATTTGTTCAAGATTACTTTTTCATGGGATAAAATACATTAAAAATATTGATACAATGACGGACAATGTGTGATAGCTTAAACTGATTTTTCTGTGTGCATTGTTTATAATCACTGGAGCAAAATTGGATATTATTGCCAAAGATATTTATGATGGGATTTCATTTGAAAGGTGCACTATGAAAGATTTGGCCAGAAATTTAGTTTAGAACATTCAAAAATTAACAAAAAATTTTAACAGAATGTAAAGAAACAGTTTTGACGTTATGTCAAAGATGTCTATGTATTGTGTTGTAGAGATATCTACTGAAGTTAGCATGCTAACCAGTCTGTCCCGTCCCGTAATACCACTTTACACCTCAAGGGTGATAGTGAGTCACTAAGATGAAGAAGTATCGCTGCCCCAAACAACCGGCCAGCAATGGTGGATATAAATAAGGATATAAACACACAATTTATCAATATTATACTTATTTTAAAGATGGCATTACTTCTGGGTTAAATGTCAGACCTTTCATTACAGTATTTTACATTCATCAGTTCTACAGCTGAACTAAATTGTTGATAGCCATTTCAATTTAGTGAAATGGCAATAGTATTATGTTTGAAGACTTTTTTAATGAGTATCATCTGATTAGTATTGGTTGAAAAAGTACAGAATGGGGACATAATTACCTTTGATGAGCTTGTACTCATGTATGGTAGCATTGACTTATCAGTTTGATATTGGACAAGGGAGGGAGTGACTTGCTTGGCTATGCTCTGGAATATTGATGTTGTCACTGGAAAAAATGAATCTGCACAGGCCTTCTTGACTTCCTGGAAAGATTTGATCTTTGGCTCTGGTAATTCTCCTCTTGAGACTGCATCGATGTAGTTTATCACACGAGGCCACAGCATCAGTCCTCTCTCACAAACGTTCACACTTTCAACCTGTCAGTGTTGGCAGAATTTAAGCATGGGTGTGTTGCACCCTGTGACTTTTATGAAGTCTTCTCTGTGTGCAGGGATGTTTTTAAAGAGCCAATACTGCATGGAGAGGGTATGGTCCACTTCCCATCAGCTTGCCCTGTATCCATCCTGGAATGCATTATGGAGAGTGTGCAGTCTGCATGAGCATGAGCAGATATTTTTTGACTTGGACAAGCTCAGATTGAAGTAAATCAAAAACACACACAATTTACATTAGGCCCGTCCATTGACAACTGCAGAAGGTTCTTCATTCTGGTTTCAGAGAGCATATTTTGCATCCACTCTAAGATGTCCTGAGCAGTTGCTAGGAACTAGGAACTCCGAGCCTACATACCAGGTTTCCACCTGCCCCCCCCCAACATCTGGATGTGCAGATCCATCCGTTTGAGTGTGAAAGCTTTGTGCAGGCTTTCATCGAACATCATTACGTAACCAGTCTGTCCGGACACCTCACCGACAACAAGCAGTTTTTAGGGCGCAATTCCAAATGTGGAGAGGAGCACACACTTCATTTCCCCACAACTAAATTTGGCCACTATTCTGCTGTTGGGAAACATAGTTCTGAAAAGCTCACCTGTGTTAGCACATGAGCTGTACGAATAATGTGAGTCCATCGTCTTCAGCGCCCACATCACTTCTGCCAATAGCAGATCATTGGATGTGGCAATGGATTTGTTGAGCGTTGGTTGAAGTTGTCTTGCACCTACACCAAATACCCGAAGAACTATTAACATTCCCATCAACGTCAGCTGTACTTTGTGTTTATTAGTAAATGTGACAATATTAGAAGATGTTAGCATGCTAACATGTTTGTAGAAATCGTTTGCTAATCATCAATATATTAACTGTAATTGTGAGAATGTTAGGAGAGTGATGTTAGCATTAAGCTCAATACACTGCTGTACCTAAGTAAGTACAGCCTCACAGGGCTGCTAGCATGGCTGTAGACTCTTAGTCTTGTTAACACTTTACTTATTTTGCTTTTCAATGCTCGAAACTTAACGCTAGAAATTATCCTTCACATAACACTCCTCCCCCTAAATATGTATAGATTTTGCTCACTATAAATATAGAAAATATTGCTGTAAAATTGTTCTTTAATATAGTTGTTCTACTCTCTCTTATTTCTGTAATAGCACTTTTAACTGCTGCATGTGCTGTTGATGGAGAGAACCAAAGGGGTCAGTATTTATAATGCAGTGTGTCACAGGCAGTAATAACTCAGGATCAGGAGTATGGCATTGGAAATGGACTGTGATTCATCACAGAGGTCTCAAGCTGCATTATGTGCCACAGTAGCCAGGTGCTGTTGATTTACAACGGTATTGGTACGTGTGCACATAGCATATAACTAAATGGCCTGGAGTCAGTCAGCTGTTGAATTGACTCTGGTCAATGATCTTACATACACATACACACACACATACACACACACACACACACACACACACACACACACACACACTCCTATTCAGTAAAGAGACAAATAGTCTGGCCTCTCCCTTGATACTTAGCTCCAGATCTGCTGTTTTCCTAATAGGGCACCAATGTGCACAGTGCAAATGTTGCTCGACTCACTCCACTGTTAAACTGCTTCCGACATGAATCGTTTGTTAATGACAGTGACATGGCATAAGCATTTTATTCCCCGCCAACACTGTATTTTGGCAGCCAGCGCTTGCACCACTCTGTTTAATGAAGCGCTGAGGCTGCAGCTGTAGGGGTGGCATATATTATGCAGTTCCAGGCCATTTAACACGCTGGTAATGTGTTTGCTGTCTGGGTTCAACTATGAGCAGTCACAGACTAACAAGAATCTTTCAGGTTTCAGGGACAGCGTGGATCTGTTCTCATTTATTTCCCCTAAAAATTTCCTATTCTCCGTTGTCCATGGAGAGCTGGTGTACTGATGCGTTGATGGTAAAGCTGTGTGACAGCTTTCCTCTGTATAATAACAACTGGAGATCTCATGCAAGCTGAGCTGCTCAAATTTGTCTCATTGGGATCACTATGTTTGGCTCTTTTGGGGACATACAGTATTTATAAAATCACGTTGTCCTTCACAGTCTGATGCGCTATTTCATTAGCAATCTAACAAATACTTTAAATCCAAATTATTATGTAATTCCGAGGTAACAAAAACTGTTTTAAGCTGCATAATGTTTCTTTCTGTTTCACCTCCTGGTTTTAGCCACAGTCGTTCATAGTTTAGGTTACCACTCAGGCAAAAGCCTCCTGTGGACAGTTGCTCATTGTTGTATGTTAATGTTGTTTTATCTATTAAAGCCCCATCTCTAGAACAGTGGAGTGTGTGGGACTGCACATCTGGATTCTTCTCCACTACTCTCAAGGCTTGTCTTCCTTTTCTACCCATAAAAATGGACGACTCCCTTGGCCCTTCTTTTAATGTAATATTGATTGAACATCCTTCTAGCTGGAGGACAAAGGGGCGGGAGTGCTGCCACACCTCGAGATGTCAGTTGGAGAAAGGTGTTATCAAGTGGGACCTCTCTGACTCTCAGCTAAATAAGAAACACCAGAGTCAAATCTGTTCTTGGTGGTTGAAAGACCCAAGTGTTGCAACAGGAGGATGCAGTGCGTGTTCAGAGCTTTTAGTAGGAAACTACTAACTGGATGTGTTTGACAGGGAGGATTGATATTCTGAATATTACTATTTTTATGCCTACAGCTTCCACAAATGATTAATTTGATTAGCAATTTATCTGGTTAGATGTTCTTTAGATTAATCAATTAACCGTTCAGTCTATGAGTCATCAGAAAATAGTGAAAAATGCCCTTTATAAATTCCCACATTCCCATGTCTTGTTTAGCCCAAACAGTCAGAAACCCAAAGATATTCAGTTTCAAAAACAGAAAATATTCCTATTTGAGTGGTTGGAACTCGTTCTTGGCATTTTTGCTTAAAAAATGACTAAAGCTAATTAATTGATTATCAAAATAGTTGCCAATTTCTATTAATCAACCAATATTTGCAGCTCTAGTTACGTCTAACCATAGCACTTCATATTCTGAACATATAAGTATCATTGTTGCTGATATTATAATTACTTTGGCCTTTTTAAAATTCTTTTCTTTGTGTTTATGGCTTCATGCACGTCCAAGTGGGCGTAGTTATTGAGTAGAAAGTAAAAGGACTATGCCCAAGGAATGTCAAGTGCAGGACAGAGAAGTTCTCCTGCTGACTAGAATAATGAGCTGTTCCCTTCAGATGTGTTTCTCCATTATCAGGATTATAGTCGTGACACGCAGTCTTGCAGAGTGATAGTACTGTTTATAGAGACACACTGGCATTTCATTAAGCACCACATGCCACAGCCTAAAATTTCATGATAAGTCATACATCAGCAAAAATAAGCCAGTTTAATCAGCAGAATCTGCACTAACGGTGGTTCATATTACAAAAGGTTTAAGCAGGGGGATTGAAATGCATTTCAAAAGGAAGTGAGTGTAATAGAAGAATTTCATATTAGCGTAAAAGCACTCTCAGAGCTGAGCCAAAGCCCAGAAAACTCAATTGATGCTGCGTGTTGGCAGACTTGTAAGTGATCCTTTGTCACAGCTTTCTTTTCAGGATGTTTGGGCTCTGTTTACCCTCCGATGTCTGCTAACATGACAGTTTACCAAGGGAGGGGTGCACTTATGAACTCTTATAACTGACAAGCTGATATTTCTTTTCTGTCTTTCTTTCCTTCTTTTCTTTCTTTTTTCTTTCTTTCCTTCTTTCTTTCTTTCCCTTTTTGTCTGTCTTTCTTTCTAGGTTCAACAGACGCGGCCTCTACTTGGAAATTGTCAAGCTCTTTTCTGCAGTACACTCCCACCCTCCACTGGTAATATACCGTTACTACATCCACATTAAAATTAAACCTCTACATGTCACATGGCTACGCCCTTTATTGACTTTTCATCCCTACTGCTGGATAAAAGACAAATTTAATGATATGTACATATGCCTTGAGACATAAAAATGCAAGCTCAACCCTCTGAAACCCCCCTCTGATTTGATTGTTTCAGATGTGTCTTTGAAGTACAAACATGGCCGTTTGGTTCTTGAGGTCCCGTTGCCATCCAGGAAGGAGAAGTGTCTGTTCTTCCTCAGGCCTATGCTGATGAGTGTGGGAGACCTGATCGATGATCTGCAGAGAGAAGACCCTGGAGCCGCCGCCTCTGTGCTCTCCCAAGGTAGGACGCGTGCTGCCTGTAAACACACCAGTTTGATTACATTCTGTGGGTGTTGTCAGACTGGTTGAAGCTATTTATGTTGCAGACTGGTTTGGCAGGTTAGGTGTAAGCTGGGAAAGCTGAGTAGTTTGACCTGATGCCTGCAGAATATCATTTAACAAACCATTAACTGAAGTCTTGCTAAATTGCTCAAAAATTAACCCTAAAGGCTTTAAAGAGTTAATTGACTCTGAATAACAGACGGTTCAGTGTAGCAGCAGTAATCTGCCCACTATAATATGTTGTATTTTGCTTTTTAGTACAGAGCAGTTATTGGAAATGTGCCTTTATTGTCAATTGTTGGGGACATTTGTAGTAAAATGGGTCAGCCTTTTTTAAATGAAACAATGTCTATTTTTGACCCCTCATCACAGGTTAAAGCCTTAAAGGACAGGTTCACAATTTTTCAAGTCTGTCTTAGGTTTTGCTTGACGTAATCATTTCTGCTGCTAATACTGGCCAGTAACAGATCCCTTCATAATACACTTTCAATGTAAGTGATGGGGGACAATTCTACAGCTCTTGTTTTGTGCAAAATTGTATTAAAAGGTTTATCAGAAGCTTATATGAGGCTTCAGCAGTCTGAGTTAATCATTTCAAGTGGATATCTGCCACATTTACAGTCTTTTTAGCATCAAATTCCCTCTTTGTGTTTCCTCTGTCAGTGTTTCCCAGTTGAGCTGCAGTGGAAGCATCGTTACAAAAACAGGAACTTTGGCACTAAAAGGACTGTATTATTGACTTCCTCTCAGGCAGTTGTGATCCGTTTTGCATTTTATTGTGTTCTATGATTATTTTTTTATGGTTGGCTGTTTATTGGTGATGTGAGTTAGAAAACCATTTTACTCTGCTATTAATATGAAGTTATGTGATTGCAATAAAAGTACTGGGTTGGTCATTTGTCCTCTTCTTACAGATGGAGAGCGTGTCGCCAGCAACACACTGATAGATGCTCTGCTGGACAAGGACTTCCAGCTCGTCATCAATGATGCAGTTTATAATGTCTCCTCTCCTGAAAAGGGTACAAACACATTTCTCTCCAGGCGTAAATGATCCTCATTTTGTGTGCTTCTCAATTACATGTAGTCCTGCTGATAAATAAGAGGGATTATCTCTCCAGGCATGACTCCTCTCACTTTCTCATCCTCATCCACCTTGTTGTGCCCTCTGTTGCAGTGTGCACATCCAGTGAACATGCCATGGAGCTGGAGGACATGAAGCATGTCGTGCATCTGCTGCACACAGCGCTTCACCTGCCTGAACACCACCTACTGCAGGAGAGGCAGCTGCTTGAGAGAATGGACAAACTCAAACAAGAGCTGTCACCTCTGGAGAAGGTGTGTGGTTCAGTTGTTAGTTTTATTGGACAGGCTTCTACGAATTGGCTACTAACCTGACTCTCCTTATATTATTACTGTACAGATGAAGGCACAGCTGTCCCGTAGAGCAGAGTTCCACACATCCAAGGCTGTTTGGATCGGCATGGCCCTGTTATCTGTGCAGGGCGGTGCTCTGGCCTGGCTCACCTGGTGGGTCTATTCATGGGACGTCATGGAGCCCGTCACTTACTTCATCACCTACGCCACCAGCATTGGAGCCTTCAGCTATTATGTCCTTACAAAGCAGGCAAGTGTCAGGGACATGAGACCCCCCTCAGCTTTGTTCTTTAGTTGTAGACAATTTGGATTCAACAAACTGTCCAGTTAGCTTTAAGCTAAAAATCATGCATATGTTTGCATTTTTTTTTTTTTATATCTTCCCAGATTTATAGCAATCCTATTTTTTTCTTTCCATTAGGATTATGTATATCCAGATGCTAAGGACAGACAGTTCCTGCATTACTTTTATAAGGGGGCCAGAAAGAAGAATTTCAACGTGAACAAATACAATGAACTGAAGGATGAACTGGCTCAGGTTTGTTTGTTCACTTTACATTTACATTCCCACATTAGCTGAGTCATTAGCTACAGTTACAGGCAGTTTAGAGTCACAGTGCACTTTACTAACATGTTTGGAAGCACACAAACCCAAGAGGAGCATGTAAACTGCACATGTGCTACAGTTTAACTGTGAACTATTAAGTGTAATAGCAACAAGATTAAGAATTTACAGCCATTCTGGGACAGCAGCACTTTGAGCTAAATGCTAATGCTAGCAGGGCTGAAAAGGACAATACTAGCTGTAATGCTATTAGCACAAAAATCCAACTCAGGCTAATGGGACTGTCAGAAGTTTTGCCAGTATTTAGCAACACAAAAATTGATTACAGCTCATTTTCAAGGGAACATGAATGTGTGCCAAATTTCATGGGAATCCATTCAGTACTTGTCGAAACATTTCTCTCCAAGCCACAAATAAAAACTATATGGTGGCACTTGAGGAAAAGTCAGGGGATCAACAAAGTCAGTAGGATTCATCCTATGGGGACCCTGAATTTCTGAACAAAGTTTCATGGAAATCCATTTAATAGTTGTTGAGATATTTCGGTCTGGACCAAAGTGGTGGAGCGACAGACCCACTGACATTGCCATGTCACTAGCACACCTAAAAATGTAAGCTAGAACATCTGAAATATTCCAGTGACTCACTTTCCAGCATTCATATCCAGTAATGTGGAAACTTTCTCAAGATAAGAGCTATGTATAAGCAAAAAACAAGTTCTAATGAAACGAGAAGTGTTTTAAAAAAGTGCACCTTCATTCATTCATCATTAAAAGAGGCTATAACAATTATGATCCACCGCCTTCTTGAAATCCTAGTGGATTATTTGTTAATAATGGAGTTCTGTGTGACTGTCTTTCTGTCAGGTGGAGGACGACCTGAAACGTCTGAGGTATCCAACTCAACTTCAGTTACCACTGGAACAGATCCAGCCAAAGCCATGAACGAAGCCAAGCCATGAACACGTCGTCACTCACACGTAGATCTCCAGAGCAAAAACACTTTTTCTGCTTTATTTTAATAATGGCACATTTTTAAACAGGAATCCATATCATTTGGTGTTTTGTTTACAATCTTGATAATGTTGCCAGGTGTAT